>NC_073380.1:28733055-29088680 GCF_028641065.1 Leucoraja erinaceus | reverse complement strand
TTTTCCCCATATCAATTTAACGCCTTACTAATCAAAAACCAATCAATGTCTGTTTTTGAAATACCCAATGGTATCCACAGCCATCTGGGTGATGAATTCCACAGATGCATCACTGCCTGGCTAGTGAAATTCTTCCTCCTCTCCATTTTAAAGATACGCCATTTATTAGGGCTCTGCCCTCGGGTCTTACACTCTCCCACTACTGGAAACATCCTCTTTGCAACCACTCTATCTAGGCCTTTCATTATTCGGTCGTTTTCAGTGAGATCCCCCCCTCCTGTACCTTTGTCCCTCCCTCAGGCTATGTACATGGCATTACCCAGTGCTGCATGTGTAAATTGCTCATTCTAAGCTTCCCCCCCCCCCCCAGTCTAACCTCTCCCTGCAAATAATACCTCCCAATTCAGGCATCGTTCTCGTAAACTAGACTCCCCCACCCAGTCTAGTTTCAGTCAAAAATCACCGAGTCAAGCACTTGCGCATCTAAACTTTATTTTGACAAAACACAATTACAGTTCCCACTACTGTACCTAACCACCGCAGGTTCAATCCTCGTATCTGCCTGATTTAGCCCTCTTAGCCTCGCTCAAACAGAGACACTCCAGAAGGTCACGCAGTCATAAGCGCACTCCCAGAAGATCAACACAGGACCTCGTGGTAATGGACTTTTATAGGTCCCCGGATCTCGAGGGGCTGAACCACATGGGGGTTGGCTCTTTACAATCCAATAACAGATATCGATTAACCCCATACATGACAGACATTTCCCTAACCCAATAATACAGTGGCTAGTACATTATATTCAAACAGTGTTTCTCAGAGGAAACGGACATCGCAACATGTGCCCTGATACGCAAGAAAACCAGACAAGGCTCAATACTTAATCCAATCAACATCCAGCAAAGTAAAGCTTTGCAACATTATTTACAATGTGTATGTCTGGTTTGCATTCACCCAATCCATTCTATACATTTTGCACCTAATTGTCAGGGTCTGCAGATGTTCCCATTCTCTTCCTTGCAGCTCTGATCTAGGCTCTAGACAAACTGGCACCATTCTGCAGCTTGTCCCATTTCTACAGAAAGCACTTTTAAATTGACCAAATGAAGCCTTTACTCAATTTTAGAGTCCCAGCTTCTCCAAATTGGCCAGGATTAACACATGGAAGACAAGAACTTGGCGGAATAGTGGTGCAACTGACAGAGCTGCTGTCTCACATCACCAGAGACCCGGATTCAATGCTGATCTCCGGTGCTGTCTCTATAGATTTTGCATGTTCTCCCTGCAACAGCGTGGGATTCTTCTGGGTTCTCCAGTTTCCTACAGTATCCCAAAGCAATCTAGGTTGGTAGATTAAGTGGCTGCTCTGAAATACATCAAGTGTGCACGTAAGTAGTGGGATCAAGGGAGAATTGATCAGAAATGTGAGAAAATAAAATGGGATTTGTGTAAATGGTGCGAATGGTCAGTGTGGACTTAATGGGCCGAAAGGCGTTTCTCCCATAGCTCCTATACTGTATACCTATACCATTGAATTGAACTTTGACCCTTTGTCTAGAAATAAGGAGACAGCAAGAACTGAAAATATTGGAAGTTCTCACTAACTCGGGTAGTGTCTGTCAACAGACAAAACAGTTCATTTTTCAGGTCAATTACCTTTGTTCTGCACTATTTTGTGACATTTGTGATACTGTCGAAGGGGTCTACAGGAGTCGCTGCCTCAAAAAGGCAGCTAGCATCACCAGAGACCCTCACTGCCTCAGCCACACTCTCATTTAATTCCTGCCATCTGGAAGAATGAAAACGGTAACATCCAGGTTCAAGAGCAGCTTCTCCCCTACAGCCATCAGACTATCAAACACTACAACCTCCAAAAACGCCCCAAACTACATAGACATAGGGACATTGTTTTTCTCTTTGCACTATTACTGTTTGTTTTTGTATATACTGAACTGTTTTGTTCTTCATTATGATGTTTACAGAGTACTAAATTTACATATCTGTTGTGCTGCTGCCATTAACAATTCCATTTTGCAACATATAAAATGCTCTTGATTATTGACACTATGGTTATTGGCTAAAAGCAGACTGCGGGAGGAACTCAATGGGTTAGGCAGCATCTACAAAGGGCAATGGACAGGCGATGTTTTGGAACGGGACCCTTAAGACTGAAGGAATTTATTTTTAGTTCAGGATTCCAGCATTTGCTGTCTCTTGTGACTCGATGGTTATTTGCTGTTGGGCTATAGGTTAAGTGCACAAATCAAGGATAAGAAAGTAACAGGACAATTGATTTACACTTTGTGTGAAAATCCGAATGGGAGTATGAATTTTAAATTGCAACCCTTCCAGAAAGCAACGTGAACTAGTTCCTTAATTTGACTCATTTCAGTGTAGTTCTTGTTTTAGTTTTAGAAATACAGCACAGAAACAGGCCCTTCAGCCCACCGAGTCCACGCTAACCATCGATCGCCCCTTCACGCTAGGTCTATGTTATCCCACTTTCTCTTGCACTCCCTAAACATTAGAGGCAGTTTAGAGAGGCCAGTTAACCTGCAAACCTGCATGTTTTTGCGATGTGGGTGGAAACCGGAGAATCCGGAGGAAACCCACGAGATCACAGGAAATATGTGCAATTTCAACACAGACAGCACCCGAGGTCAGGATCGAACCTGAGCCTCAGGCGCAGTGAGGCAGCAGCACTGCCAGCTGCAGCATTGGGCCACCCAGTGTGCTGAGTTCATTTTATTTTCTGACAAAACAAAATCTTTCCAGAGTTTTCTAAAGTATATATATCTGCTCTCAGCCACGAGCAAAGTACATGTTAAATGTATCCAACGCTCAAGTTCATGATGACCTAAGTCAGAGCTGTGAATAGACAATGCACATCCTAGTAGCTTTATTCTACAGTCATGATGTGAATCAATGGCTCCCAGCAGAGAGAGGAGGGCCATTTAGATGCACAGATTGGTGAGCATGGAAAAGATACAGTCATATACTCTCCTTTTCTGGAGTTTATCTTTGGATTGAACACTGCGATATTTCTCTGTGGAACATTTGAGCCTCTTTAGAAGTTTAAATGTAGTAAAATGTATGGCCACATTATGTATTGAAGTCCAATTATTCTTTAAAAAAAACTGCACATTGCAGAAATTAATTACTGCAAGAAGATTCTTCTAAGTGATGAAATGTTGATCTGTGAACACTTATTTCAACAGGACATGTGAAATTTTACTACTGGGTCCAATAAAGTCAATGGACCCAGATTGCAAGATACTAATCATTAAATAAATTGGAACTTCTGTCTGATTAAAGTGATGTTTAGTTTTAGTTTAGAGATATAACATGCAAACTGGTCCATTGGCCCACCAAGTCCACAGCGACCATTCACACAAGTTCTATGTTATCTCACTTTCTCTGCTATTCCGACTAATCCGGTTTCCTCCCACACTCCAAAGACCTACAGGTTTGCAGGTTAAATGGCTTTGGTAAAATTATAAATTGTCCCTAGTGTGTGTAGGATAATGTTGGTGTGCAGAGATCTCTGGTTGGCATGGACATGGTGGGCCGAATGGTCTGTTTCCCACTGTATCTCTAAACCAGTGGTTCCCAACTTTTTTTTGGCCATGCCCCACCTAATCACCTCTAAAATCCTGATGCCCCCCCCCCCATGTGGTGATATATAATTCTTATCATTTAAAAAGTGAACTCCGTTTCAGCTGAAGAAGCTTAAAACGCCAATACCTTGGTTTAAACAAGCTTCAAAAGAACATGACATCCATGAAAAAGAAAAATTTGGACCCAGACCTCCTCAGTCTCACTCAATTGCCCCCCTTAAAAATCAAATTGCCCCATGTTGGGAACCACTGCTCTAAACTAAAGGAGAAATAAGGAACAGTGTTTGATTTGGATTGGAGTGACCCTGCTGGCTCTGTTATATCGGCAAGTGCACCAACAGGAATGCGCCACCTTCCTCCTGACCTGCTGAAAACGCAAAATGCCCCTGTCTCGTTCAACTCAGTTTTGAGAGGGTTTTCAAAATGTACTAGTCAAGTTCCGGGAGTTGAATGAAGCTCGGAAGCAAAGATAATCCAAACAGGGCAATCTTCAAAAGTGCAGGCTGCCTATTTCGAATGAAAACTCTTCGGCGATTGTGCTTAATGTTCAAAGATCTGTATTTAGAAGCATCATTCATTTTCCTATCAGAACACCTCAAATTGTATCACGGCAATGACTTTGTGTTGTATTGTTTCTCTAGTAACGTACAGCTACTTTGCACATGGTAAGTTCTCACCAACGCTAGCATGATAGGGTCCAGAGTTCAGTAGTAGTGAACACACTAGGCTAATTTACCACAGCCAATTAATGTGCCAACCTGCAAATCTTTGGGACTAGGTTTAGCTTTGTTATTGTCATTTGTACTGAGATGCAATGAAAATGTGGTACATGTTTTGATCACATTCTATTGATAAAGTCCCTATCTCATGGAAGGGCCATTCAGAAGCTTGATAACAGTAGAGAAGAAGCTGTTCCTGAGTTTGGTGGTGTGCACTTGCAATATGTGAGATGTGTGAGGAAACTGGACCATCTAGAGGATACACGTAGACAGAACGTGCAAACTCTACACAGGCAGCACTTGATGTCACGATTGAACTCTAGTTTCTGACGCTGTGAGGCAGTGCTCTACCAGCTGCACCACCGTGCCGCAACCCATGCTCAAGCCCCTGAACCACCTACCTCAAAGACCAGGATGGCACGAGCTGAAAGGTGTTTGATCTCTTTTTCTTCACAGTGTTTGATCAATTACCATCTGTGTTTTATTTTCGCAGCATGAATGGAAGTATTTCAGTTCATTTTCTGACAAACTCGTCTCGCGCGCTGACTTTATGTCTGTGCTCAGCAACATCGAACACCTTCTGGTTAAAGCTTCCTCTGGCAATGGGCTCAAGCAGAGCAGGTGAGCAAGGCAGCCCCAGTGGATCACAGGTGTGGAGAGTTTAAGGTTCTTTGCCAAGATAATGGTCCGCAGAAAGTGGATGCTTCATATGTCTTCATACAAAAGGCAACTCGTGTGCATGACTGGGTAATCTTTCTTCTCTCTGCATCACCAGGGAATGAATCAATTAAAAATTAATTTGTCATTCCAACAGCTGGATCAAATGTCACACAAAGGATTTGATATTGGAATGGCATGATTTGAATAAAAATAAGGGAGCAATGATTACTGCAGTGCTTAAGTATCATGGCGCTGGACTTAAAATTATAATGAAGGGCATTAATTGAACTGAGTGCTATACTTGATGTAAAATTATAATAACGGGCACTAATCGCCAGGCGACGAGGCCTGTCTGGGCCGAAGGAGCCTCAGCGAGGCAGCGGGAGACTCAGCGGTGGCAGACTCGGTGGTAGCGGGAGCCTCGGTGGTAGCGGGAGCCTCGGTGGTAGCGGGAGCCTCAGCGACAGCAGCGGGAGACTCAGCGGTGGTAGCGGGAGCCTCGGTGGTAGCTGGAGCCTCAGTGGCAGCGGGAGCCTTGGCGGCAACAGGAACATGCGGTGGGGCCTCACAGTCGATGAGCGTGAGGGCAGAGGTGAAAACAATGGGGACCCAGTGTGGAGGGATCACTGTGAGGGACAGTGGGAGAACAAAGGGGAACCTGGTGTGGGGGGAGGGGAGGGGAGCACACACACTCTAGTTTAGAATCCTCTGCCCAGGGGATACGTCAGTGTTTGTTTGTTTGGTCATTTGTTCCAGTGTAGGCGCTGTGCACACGGCAGCCAACCAACAGTCGCTAATTTCAAGTTTTTGTGTACCTTGTGTGTTGTGACTGTCGACAGACCAATTTCCCTCCGGGGATGAATAAAGTTTTATTGTATGGTAATTCTACCATTTTGACCAGGGCAAATGGTTAGTTTGCATCCTTTGACAGGCATGGCAATTCACAACAGATGAGTATATCAAGCTGAACTAAAAATAAATCCGAAAAATACTCAGGGCTCCACCACAGAGTGGACTGTCGGAGAACAGCTGACTACAAGATGTCAGATTAAAGATCAATTGTTGCAGTGAGGATGGGCCTGAAGATCGGTCAGCAATTGAATTGATTCTTCCCAGGGGTCAGCCATTTTATCAGCTGTAGCATTGTCTATGGTTTTGACATCAAACAGTACAGCACAGGAACCAGTCCTTGGACCATCATGTCTGTGCTGACCAAAGTGTCAATCTATTTAATGGCATCTGCCTGCACATGGTACATACTTCTTTCCTCCTTGTCTGTTTAAATGTAAGCCTAGATGTCTCTTTAACGTTTTATCTCGTCTGCTTCTACCACCTCCCCTTGCAGCGTGTTCCCATATCACCTATCTCTCTGTGAGTGGGAGAACTTGCCTCACTCATCTCCATTAAACTTTCCACTTCTCTCCTTAAAACGATGCCCTCTGGTATTTGACATTTCTACCTTTGAAAAAAGATGATATCTAGCTTTGCCTCTCATCATGTCGTAAACATCCATCAGTTCTCCTCTCAGTCTCTGATGCTCCAGTGAAAACAATCCCAAGTTTGTCCAATATCTTCTCATTGCTAATTCACTTTATTTCAGCCAACATGCACGTGAATATTATGCTGACTATCTCTAATAATCCATGTTATATTCTGGATTAACCCAGTTGCCCTTTTAAAACAAAGGAACAACATTAGCTAATCTCCAATTTACTGGAAGGTTGTCTGTGGCTAAAGAGGGCACAAAGATCTACGTCAAAGTCCCAGGAATGTCCTCCTTTGCCTCTCCATCAGTATCTTAGGATAGACACAAAAAGCTGGAGTAACTTGGCAGCACAAACAGCATCTCTGGAGAGAAGGAATGGGTGGCGTTTCGGGTCGAGACCCTTCTTCCTACTTGTTAGGGATAAAGGAAACGAGGGATATAGACGATGATTTAGAGAGATAAAGAACAATGAATGAAAGAAATGCAAAAATATAAACGATGATAAAGGAAACAGGCCATTGTTAGCTCTTTGTTGGGTGAAAACGAGAAGCTAGTGGAAGTGAGAGAAATCAAAACTCTTATCGCTGGGCTGTAAGCTGCCCAAGTGAAATATCAGATGCTGTTCCTCCAATTTACGTTTAGCCTCACTCTGACAATGGAGGACAGAAAGGTCTATGTGGGAATGGGAAGGAGGATTTAAGTGTTTAGCAACGGGAGGTAGGTTCAGGCGGACTGAGCGAAGGTGTTCAGCGAAACGATCGCCCAGTCTACGTTTGGCCTCGCCGATGTACAAGAGTCCACATCTTGAACAATAGATACAGTAGATGAGGTTTGAGGAGGAGCAAGTGAGCCTCTGCCTCACCTGAAAGGACTGTCAGGGTCCCTGGACAGAGTAGAGGGAGGAGGTACAGGGACTGGTGTTGAATCTTCTGTGATTGCAGGGGAAAGTAACTGGGGAGGAGGTTATTTGGGTGGGATGGATGTTAACCAGATGGAGGGAAGGTGGAAAAGGGTGGAGATGGGAAGATATGACTAGTGTTAGGATCCGGTTGGAGGTGGCGAATATTTTGGAGGATTAGGTGCTGTATGCAACGGCCAATGGGGTGAGAGGTAAGGATTAGGGGGACTGCCTATGTTGTGACTTGGGGGAGGGGGAGCAAGGGCGGAGCTGCAGGATACTGAGGAGACACGAATAAGGGTCTAACCTATGATGGGAGAGGGAAACCACCGTTTTCTAAAGGTGCCTATCTTATATCGGCATCTTGGTCGGCATGGATGAGCTGGGCGGAAGGATTTGTGTCCATGTGAAAGTGTAAAGAGATTTAGGCCAAACGCGGGAAAATGGGACTATTTTAGATTGGGCATCTTGGTCAGCATAGATTAGTTGGGCCAAAGGGCCTGTTTCCTTGCTGCATGACTCTAAATTTACCAAACTTTATTGCCTGATAATTCTAATCAAAGGGTTGAATAAAGTCTGGTTAACATATCTGTTCCCACTTCCCAGAATTTTGAATATCTCAATGGACATTGCGATGGAGGAAGATGGAACTCATGCAGGTCGGGAACGTGCAAGTCAGATTGAGATCTGTGACTGTCCATCGGGATACGCAGGCCTCTCATGCCAGGTACAGATCACTCCGCACTTTTACACAGGAATATAACAATCAGAAGCAGGAGGAAGCCCTTTGGCCCATCTGATATTCTTTCGGATCGTTGCTGATTTTTTATTTCAATGGCACTTCCATCTAACCACCAAACATCCCTTAATTCCTTCATATCCAAAAATCTATTGATTACTTCTCCTGATTATGTTCAGAAAATGAACTTTTACAATTCTCTTGGGAAGAGAATTTCAAAATTTACAGATCTCCAAATGCAGTATAACTTAACATTTTATATTGCTGCAATATGATCTCCTGATCCTTATACTCAATACCGTAACTGTTGAAGACAAGCATGCAGAGTTTACGCATTCTCCCTGTGACCACGTGGGTTTTCTCTGGGTGCTCCAGTTTCCCCCACACTCCAAAGACCTGCAGGTTTGTAGGTTAATTGGGTTCTGTAAATTGGCCCTAGCTTGCAGGATAGAACTAGTGTACAGGTGATCACTGGTCAGTGCCTACTCAGTAGGCCAAAGGGTCTGTTTACACACTGTTTCTCTAAACTAAACATACCATTTACTTTGTTTATCTCTCTGTCTACATGTGTTACTATAAAATAATAAAGGCGTAAATAAGATAGGGAAGATTTACAGCATATGGGCCAAGCGCAGGTAAATACAATTAGCATAGTAGAACATATACCTTTATAAGCCTATGAATCTACTCTAATTGATGTCATGTATGAATGATATTTCCCTTTCATTCTCCTCAATGAAATATACAGCATAACGGGCGGTACAGCTCTTTAGCAGTTTCTGGTCATACAAAAGATGTGGATATTTGACTAGGAATGTATAGAGAACTTGCTCACTAACTTTCAATGACTTGGCAGCTATTAACATAAATGCAAAGAAAAGGGAAAGTCAGCTCTTTATTAGCTTCAGAAAGCTGAAGCATTTGCTTTATGCAGTGAAAATTGTGATGGTTTATCTATCATAGTTCTGATGACACTGCAACTAGAATGTATTGAGCTACTTTGAATCACCTCATTGGAATTATGAAAATTGTAAAATATTTGCTGATCTTCCACAACCTTTGTATTGTGACTTAACAAATTACAGACATTGTGGCTTACTGAGTATTTCCACCATTTGTGTTTAATATTTCTGATTTCTGGCATTGTCAGTATTTTGTACTTGTAGTATGATTGTGAAATCGCCAAGTTTGGATATCTATAATGATGAGAGGAGGGAGGAAAGGCAGAGGAAGGGAGACAGTTCTTCAGAATCAAAGCCCAAGTGAACCACTAATTAAAATGTTTGACCCATGGTCCTTCAGTGATCCATTGAGTCACGGCTCAGTGGTTGTTACATGCACATCGGTCAGAAGATTGTGAACGCCCTTCAGCTCACCCAGTCCACACCGACCAGCGATCATCCCGTATACTAACACTCTACACCAGGAACAATTTTCACAATTTTAATCGAAACCAATTAACCTACAAACCTATACATATTTGGAGTGTGGTAGGTAGTCTCACAAGGAGAACGTACAAACCCCATACAGGCAGCACCCGTGGTCAAGATCGAGCCCAGGTATGAGCGGAAATACCTGGGGGGGGGGGACAGGGGGGGCATGTTTTGTGAGGTGGGGGACAATCCTTCCCCATGTTTTATAATCCGGATTTTGAAATTCGGTGATAAAATAATCTATTAAAAATCTCTGCTTTCCGCGAGACAGTGGGGGTGGGACTGATGATCGAGGGCGCCGATTGGACGAGAGGCGTTGTTCAGCACCCAATGGTGGGGCGGGCCATGATGATTCAGCGAGATGATTGGAGGAGGGAGGTGTCAGTCAGAGGCGGAAGTACAAGATACAAGATACAAGATACATTTAATTGTCATTTGGACCCCTTGAGGTCAAATCCGGAGGGGGGTGGGACTGAGGATAGAGCGCGGTGATTGGAGGAGGGAGACATCCTGGTGGAGCAAAGATCACAGAGTGGAGCTTGAATTGGCCCGTTTGCGGGGCCTTTCCTCACCCGGTGCGGCTTAAAATTGGCCGCGGGATCTTCCATCGCCCCGCGGTCAAATTGCTGCGTCGAGGCGATCGAGGCTCCCGGTGTTGAAGCCCCCGCTGGGCGATGGAAGATGCCGCGGCCGGTTTTAAGCTGTGCCAGGCGATGAAACCCCGCGAATGGGCCGATTGAAGCCCCACGATTCAGGGCAGAAGAAACTGCTGTTGCTGGAGTTCGGAGTCGGTCACCAACCAGGTCAGCTCCCGATGTTATCGTCCACAGGGTCCACGGCGAGGCCTCGCGTGTGTGTGTGCGCGCGCGGCCACCAAGAATTTGTGCCACTGTGCCATTTAGACCACGAAAGGACCACCAAAACATCCTTTCCATTTTCCCAGCTAGAAGGAGTATGTAAAAATGTCATCCTCTTGCTCATCCGTATGTCTGTATATAAAACCTTTTTGTCTTCTTCTTTTGAAGGAATGTGCTCCAGGATTTTATCGGCAGATGATTGCGAATGGGTCTCACTCACTCGATCGGGCCTGTATTTCGTGCCAATGCCACAACCACAGTTCTGTCTGTGACCTTGATACAGGAAAATGTCAAGTAGGTTGCAACTAGTGGTGGATACATTCAGAGCCTTTGCTCTTTTAGTCTATGAAAGCAGAGAATAAGCTAGATTGTGGAAATCTTTTGCAACTCGTCAATGAATAATTTCTTTGGTCATTCTTGCGGAAAGGCAGGGTGCACACAGTACTCAGATGTAGGCACCTTATCTGTTTATTTGTGGGGTGTCATTTTTTTAAAAGGAAGTATAATTGATGCTCAATTAATTCACAAAGTATTTTCACAGACATCATATTTTGTGATCGTGGGTGCAATTAAAAACATTTTTTTGTAATTTAAATGTGTGGAAGTTAACCGTTTGGGATGGTACAGCCTCCCTAACCATCTATCACTGCAGGCTTTTGATATATTTCTGTTTACCTGCTCACCACCCCACCCCTGACCATCCATCCCTGCCAGCCCCAGCCTCTTTGTTTCTTCCCCACCACCCCCTTAGCATCTGCCACCAGCCCTCCATCTCTCTCGCCACTGGGCCATCCATCATCTAAGGGGCTCTAGTGCCACCCCCCCTCCCCCTCAATCCCCCCCCCCCCCCCCCCCCCGATGACACCAGATGTACTGGTTCAGTTTTAATGAAGAGACTGTACAAATCTAATATTTGTACAGGGTGACACAGTGGCACTGTTGACAAAGCTGCTGCCTCACACCGCCAGAGACCCAAGTTCAATCCTGACCTCGGGTGCTGGCTGTGTAGAGTTTGCAAGGTCTCACTGTGACCACGTTGGCTTCCTCCGGGTACTCTAATTTCTTTTCACATCCAAAAGACGTTCAGGTTTGATGGTTAATTGGCCTCTGTAAATTGTCCCTGGTGTGTTGGGAGTGGATGGGAAAGTGGGATAACATATAACTAGTGTGAATGGGAGATTGATGGCCGGACTGGTTTTGGGCCGATGAGCCTGTTTCCATTCCATTCTAAACTAAACTCAGGTGAATTCTAAAATACATTATAGCTTTTGACAGTAACCTGCTCTCTTGAGCAAATATCTGTTTTAAAGTATTAATTTTAGCTTGATTTTTTAATATTATTTGGATTAAACATCCAATGTTAACGATGCATCGATTACTGTTAAGCCCACAGAGTGATTTTGTGAATTAAAAATGAGTCTCCCTTTTAGCCTCATTTGTCATATTCAAAGCATTACAGTTAACTTATCCCCCAAAGGCGTTCATAAGTCTGTGGTCGTTCCAAGATTTTTTTCAGTGTTTGATCGGAAAATAATACATCAATTAGATTTATAATAATGATTAGCCCCAGCTCACAAACTAAGCAACACAGGTGTTACATTCCAGAAAAGCAGCACATAATTAACAAATGCGCAAATAAAGCATATATATTTAAAACATTTTGAGCACACTCTTTAAAAAATACTGCGCGTGAATTAGGTTTTCATGCATTAATTAAACAGCCGTGTTGTATCAAAAAGACACACATCAGACACACGTAAAACATAATGTGCCTGAATTGAACATGCTTTGTTACTGTTGATTTTCAGAGGGTGACCATTTGCCACATATTGAGTCATTAGCACGCAATGAGGCTCTTCGGACCAACTTGTCCATGCCGACCAAGATGCCCCATCTGTACCAGTTCCACCTGCCCTCTAATTGTTTCCTATCCATGTACCTGTCCAAATGTCTTTTAAATAGCGATATAATTAGGCTGTAGCTTTCCCAGCCTAATTAACAGAGGCTGCACCCAATCTGAACATTGCCTCACTACAGCCTTCTCCAGGGCAATTCGTGATGATTATAAATGGACACCTTGTCCATGACACCCACATCCTGTGAATGAATAAAAGATAACTCAAAGGGTTCAGAGGTTCCATCTTATGAGCTTACACCTTTAGTTTATCTGTTGGATTAGTTTCTAACTTATCACCAAGGGCGGCACGGTGGCACAGCGGTAGAGTTACTGCCTTACAGCGCCAGCAGACCTGGGTTCGATCCTGGCCACGGGTGCTGTCAGTACGGAATTTATACGTTCCCCCCGTGACAGCATGGTTCTTTTCCCCCGAGATCTTTGGTTTCCTCCCATATTCCAAAGACATACAGGTGTGTAGGTTAATTGGCTTGGTATAAGTGTAAATTGTCCCTAGTGCGTGTAGGATATGTTAATGTGCGGGGATCGCTGGTCGGTGAGAACTGGGCGGGCAGAAGGTAGACAAATGCTGGAGAAACTCAGCGGGTGCAGCAGCATCTATGGAGCGAAGGAAATAGGCAACGTTTCGGGCCGATACCCTTCTTCAGACTGAAGGGCCTGTTTTCATGCTGTATCACTAAACTAAACTAAACATTGTCAAGATTTGTGATTTTTCAGTCAGCAAACAAGTACTGCTTCATTTAGTTAACCTGGTCAATCTGACAAAAGGATAAGTAAGGTTTCAATTTCTAACAAAAATTGCTCCTCAGGGTCTAATTGCTTGAGCGTGAACTCATCTGTCTCATTCAGGCAATTTTGTTCCCATGAACCGACTACATTACACCTTGCTTAGTCAATTGAAATGCATGATTCTAGCCACGGCAATGTCCTGCTGGGTGAGGCTGATCTACTTGTGATTCTCTACTTCTCTAAACTAGGGATGCCGAGATTACACAGCGGGTGACCACTGCGAGCTGTGTGCTTCAGGATACTACGGCAGAGTAAACGGATCCATCAATGACTGCTCGCTCTGTGCCTGCCCCAGGCCTTATTCTGGCAGGTAATTTATGACTGCAGGCTGCCGTGACTTGCAGCGGTTGGTCTTTCTTGTCCAGGAGAAAGGGAAAGCATTTCCACAGTGTTCACAATGTCTGGATAATCGGATGTGATGAGAAACATAGGACAATACAGCACAGTCTGTGGAATGGTCTCAACCCTTCTCTCCATAGATGCTGCCTGTCCCGCTGAGTGACCCCAGCATCTTGTGTCTATCTTCAGCCGTGGAACAGGCCCTTCGGCCCACATTGTCCATGCAAAACATAATGCCAACTTAATCTCCTCTGCCTGCACATGATCCTCACCCTTTCATTCCCTGCTTATCTAATAGTCTCATAAACTTTACATCTATCATTTAGCTAGATGTGCCTATCATAAAGCCTCTTAAATACATCTATCACATCTGCCTCCGCCACCAGCTCATTCCAGTCATGCATCAACCTCTTTGTAAAAGTCAACTTGCCCAGTATATCTCCTACATTAATCCTATGCACTCTAGTCTTTTGACATTTCACCCTGGGGGAAAAACCTGCCTGCACGTGACCTATATCCCTCCATTCTCTACATATTAATGTGCCTTTCTAAAAGCCTCTTAAAAGACACTATTGTATCTGTTTCCACCACTTTCCTTCCATTGACTCCATTTATACCTCGTGCTGCCACAGTAAGGCCAACAGCATAATCAAGGGCGAGTTACACCCTGGCCACTCCCTCTTCTCCCCTCTCCCATCAGGCAAAAAGTAAAGTGTGAAAACGCACACCTCCAGATTCAGGGACAGTTTCTTCCCAGCTGTTATCAGGCAGCTGAATCATCCTACCACAACCAGAGAACAGTGCTGAACTACTATCTACCTCATTGGTGACCCTCGGACTATCCTTGCTCGGACGTTGCTGGCTTTTCCTTGCACTAAACATTATTCCCTTATCATGTACCTATATACTGTAAATAGCTCAATTATAATCATGTGTTGTCTTTCCACTGACTGGAAAGTCGTCAAAAAGCTTTTCACTGTACTTCATTACACGTGACAATAAACTAAACTAAACTAAACCATTCCAGCAGAGCATTCTAAGCACCCATGAATCTCGGCTTAAAATCACTTGCCCCACACTTCTCCTTGAAAATTTCCCCCTCTGACCTTAAACCGATGTCTCCAGTCTTCAACAGTTCTACACTGGGGAATAGATTCTGACTGCCTACCCTATCTATGCCTCTCATAATTTTATATACTTCAGGTCTGTCCCCAGCCTCAGATGCTCCAGAGAAAGAGATCCCAGTGCGGAAATAATTATTCTGTACAAAATAAATCGGTACTTCCCATATTTAGGGTGGTCACGGTGGTGCAGCAGTAGAGTTGCTGCCTTACAGCGAATGCTGGGTTCGATCCCGGCTACGGGTGCTGTCTGTACGGAGTTTGTACGTTGTCCCTGTGACCTGCATGGGTTTTCTGCAAGAACTTTGGTTTCCTCCCACATGCCAAAGACGTACAGGTTTGTAGGTTGATTGGCTTGGTGTAAATGTAAACATTGTCCCAAGTGGGTGTAGGATAGTGTTAATGTGCGGGGATCACTGGTCGACCGTTGGGCCAAAGAGCCTGTTTCCACGCTGTATCTCATAAGGTTCATAAAGTTCATAAGGTTCATTTATTGTCACATACACCAATTGGTGTATCAGTGAAATTTCACTGGCCAGGTCAGTCGTACAATTTTTTAAAAAGCAACAGACTCAAAAAACACATTTTAACATAAACGTCCATCACAGTGAATCCTATACATTCCTCACTGTTATGGAAGGCGAAATAAAGTTCAAGTCCTCCATTATGTTCTTCCGTGGTCGGCGG
The DNA here is from genome assembly GCF_028641065.1 of Leucoraja erinaceus. NCBI lineage: Eukaryota > Metazoa > Chordata > Chondrichthyes > Rajiformes > Rajidae > Leucoraja > Leucoraja erinaceus. The sequence goes on along the minus strand of NC_073380.1, from coordinate 29,073,420 downwards.
CCTCGAGTCCCACGTTGACGGGATGATTTTGACTCCCGTAGCCGAAAGCGTTCGGGCCCTCCGTGTGGAGGCGATCAGCTCCTGCATCGGGGGGTTGTCAGCTCCCCCATGCCAGGCAATCAAACCTCTCGTCGGGGCTGGTCGAAACTTCTGCGGCGTTGAAGCTCCCGACTAACCTCATCCGAGACTGCGAGCCCTTGATGGTAAGTCCGCAGGCCACGGTGGGAGCGATCCCAGGCAAGGGATCCACTCCGATGGTAAGTCCATGAGTCCATGCCCCGCGGTGGGGCTCACGACAATCCGAGGCGGCTTTTCAACTCCATCGACGGTAGGCCGCGGAGCCTGGAGAATGTGATCCGAAACTTGATCACCTCTCCGGGAAGGTAAGAACCTGAAATAAAAAGTCCCCCCCCCCATACATAAAACAAACAGATGAACATTAAAGCAAACTTTAAACAAACTCTGAAAACAACAAAAAGGATGAAAAAACGAACAGACTGCTGGAAAGGCTGCCATCTCCCTCCTCCGGCGCCCCCTCTCTGAACTAAACTAAACTAAACTAAAATATCTGTTTACAGCCAAGGGGTCTTCCTTTCAGTTTACATTGGAATCTGATCATCTGAACAATCAGGGTTCTGTCTGTCTCACATTTATCCCATTGCGAACTTTGGACTTTGTCTCTGGAACTGTTGCGCTATAATGCTGAGATCTATATTATGCATTCTGTGTCTTTTCCTTTGCTCTACCTGTTACATTTGAGTACGGTTCAATTGTATTAATGTATTGTGTTATGTGATTTGCTTGGATAATATGCAAAACAAAGCTTTTCACTATACCACAATACGCATGACAATAATTAATCTAAGCCTAAAAGAATTGTTCAAAAAACGGGCTTCAATTCTGGCAAACTTGCAATGTACTTTGCTTCAGCATAAGTAAAACACAAAGTGCCAGAGTAACTCAGCAGGTCAGGCAGCATCTGTGGGGGGAAACTCCCATCCAAGTCTTTCATAGATGCTACCTGACCTGCTGGGTTACTCCAGCACATTGTGTTCTACTCAAGATACAAGCATCTGGATTTCCTTGTGTATCCATTTTGCATTGACGTGATTTTGTCTGTCCTATTTCTTTCTCCAGTTTTAGCCCCACGTGTGTGTTAGAAGGTGTAAATGATTTCCGCTGTAATGCCTGCCTGCCCGGCTATGAAGGACAGCACTGTGAAAGGTTGGTTTCATTATTGCACGACATTGCTACTGCCTTTCCATGCGTTTGCAGCCTGTTTAGATGTGGGGCTGACAGTTTTATCAGCGGTATAAATCAACCGTATAATTTTAGGATGAAAATGCCTTGCATTAATCAGAGTGTACAGCAACTAGCACTATTATTTAATGAGAAAAACTGAACCTAGTCAGCACATTTACTTTTGTGATGTTCCTGCAAAATGCAAATTTTATTCAGAATTATGCTCAACAAAGTCTTTGTTCAATCAATTCACTCTCTTTTTAATACATGGGCCATTTTGCTACAGTTTTGATAAATGAGAAATACTTGTAAATGGATCGGACAGGTTTAGAGGGTTATGGGCCAAACACAGACAAGTGGGACTAGTGTATTTGGGGCAAGTTGGTCGGCATGGGCAAGTTGGGCCAAAGAGCCCGTTTCCATGCTGTATGACTCTGACTCAATGATCAGAACACTGATATGAAACAGTGGATTTTTTCCTCAATAATTCTTTGCCCCTCTGTGTCTCCAGATGTGCTGCCAGTTACTATGGCAATCCAAGTGAGCCAGGCGGTAAATGCCATCAATGTGAATGTAATCCAAGTGGCTCCGTCCACAATAACTGCGATTCGCTGCTGGGCCATTGCGTCTGTAAATCCGGTGTTACGGGTCGTCTGTGTGATCAGTGTGAACACAAGCACGTGCTGGTAGACAGTGAATGCATCTGTGAGTATATCTTCGCAAGTTGCCTGCTTACTGTGCGGTCCAAATGTAGAAACAAAAAACTGCAGATGTTGGCTAATGCACAAAAGGAATAAAGTGCTGGAGTAACTCAGTGAGTCAGGCAGCATTTCTGGAGAACATGCATAGGTGACGTTTCAGGTCAGGGCCCTTCTTCAGACTCAACCCGAAACGTCACCTATCCATGTTCTCCAGAGATACTGCCTGATCTGCTGAGTTACTCCAGCACTGTCTGGCCTTTTCTATATTAACCAGCATCTGCAGTTCTTTGTTTCTACTGCCTTTAATCGTGTATGTTTCCTTGGTGCTCCAGATTCCTCCCTCATCTCAAAGATATGCTAACAGGTTTATTGGCCACTTTAAATTGCCCTTGTGTATGGGTGATTTGTCGAATCTTGCAGGGGCTGATGGTATTATGGGGAGTATAAAATCTAGAATTAGTTTAAATGGGTGCTTGATGGTCAGCATGGCCTTGCTGGGCTGAAGGGCTGTTTCTCTGCTGTTTGATTCCATGACTTTAAGAACCCAAATAGGGAAGGGGGAACCTGATTTTTTTCAACTTTGATGCAAAAAAAGGAAAGATCTACTGGGATACAGATAATTGCATGATATCAGAGGGAGGCCGTTTCTATTGAGGTTTAAATAAAAATCAGGAGATGTACAATGTTTGGCTGAAGTGGTGCATTTTATATTATCGCCCAGTCATAAATAGCCTGAAGTTCAACTGTGGATAGAAACTTGCCCCAAGCGTAGCACATTAAACAGCAAAGCTCGAAAGAGAAGACAGCCTATTTTCAAAGAAACTTTCAGATGAGTCCAGCTTAAGTGAATGTAGCAGTTTAAGCCATTAGATTAGATTGTACACACTCAATAGGATGAGTCATTGAGCCCGGTCTGCTTTATACTCCCGTCTAATCCTACTCGACACTGAACTTGGTGGACAACAGAGGTAGAGTTGCTGCCTTACAGCACCAGAGTCCTGGGTTCAACCCTGACTACAGGTGCTGTGCGGTGTTTGTATGTTCTCCCTGAAAAAGCATAGGTTATCTCCAGTTGCTCTGGTTTCCTCCCACATTCCTAAGACATGCAGGTTTGCAGGTTAATTTGTGTCTGTTAATTGCCCATAGTGGGTAGCATTCAAAACTGGCATGGCATAGAACTATTGTATGGGTGATTGCTGGTTGGTGCGGACTTAGTAGACTGAAAGCCAGTTTCCACGCTTTATCTCTAAAATTAAAACTGAGCCAGGGAGGCACCCATCCCAGGCCTGCTTGTTTAAAACAGGCATGTTTGGATGAATTGCCTTTTATGAATTGTTATTTTATCAATACAAAACACTTGTATTGATAAAATAACAAAATCGCAGCAGGGATGTTTGGAGATTCTTGATTTATGTTAAGATTTATGGTTCTCAATATCTCATATCCTTCAATCCCCCAGCTTGTGATGATGGCTGCACAGGGCTCTTGCTGTCTGACCTCGAAAATCTGGAAGCTGGTCTGACGGCAATTAACCTGACCGGGTTTAACCTGGCACCTTATAAGCTCATCATTGCCATTAAAAGCATCACTGAGAATTACAAGGTGAGATATTAAAAGTGATACATACTGTTTACCTGAGATCAAATTAATGTAGATACTGGGGCATGTGATAGTGTTTGCAAATTACAAATGTGTAGCACAATTTATTGAGGGATGGTAAACAGGATTTATATGCACAGCAATGTATTTTTTCAGCAGTACATTGATGGAAATGATTTATTTACACAGGTCTTTGCATGCTTTTGGAATCTAAATGTATCAGGTTTACATGGAGTGTAGTTATTTGTCAGGTAACCCTCAGAACATAGAACAAGGAGTAGGCCCTTCAGCTCACCAGTTCTGCATCAGTTGTGATGCTATTCTTAGGATCCTACCTGCCTGTATCTGGTCCATACTTTATTACCCTCTTTACAGTATTACCCAAGAAATTAGATTAGGTTGCCCTTAGATATGTTTGTGGTCAGGACCTTTCAGAACAGCTCTGATTTAAAAGGCTGAGCCAGGTACCATCAGGGAAACGATTTAGGCATGATTCCTTGCTCTTTGAAGTAAAGAGACCAAGAGCGTGGCTGGAACATGGCAGATTGTGGGGGAGAGAGAAAGCAGTAAGTGGGGTAGAGAAGAAATCATGTGTGGGGGAAGGAAGGGGTCGTAAGGTGGGGGAAGGAAGGGGTCGTGATTGGGTCAAGGAACGGGTGGTGAGTGGGGGAGGTGCTCATGAGTGGGGGAAGGAAGGGGACTCTGAATGGGAGCAGTGGGCAGAGGAGAGTGGTGGCTGTTAGGGTAGGGTAGGAAGTGCGCAAATAATGGAGGAGAGAAAGGCAGTGAATGGAACAGAGAGGGGTTAGTGCAGAGAGGGGTGAGTGGTGACTGTAGGGTAGAGAGGGCAGTAAGTGGCAGGGAAAATGTGGAGTATGGACGGGCAGTGAGTGGATGGGAGAGAAAACAGTGAGTGGAGAAGGGAGGGGCAGTGAGTGAATGAGAGGAGCAGCATGGACGAAGAGGTAACGATGAAGGGAGGCACTGAGTAGAATAGGAAGGGACAGTGAGTCGAGGAGTGAGGAGGTAGCACATGGAGGAAAGAGGGGCAGCAGAGAGAGCAGCAGGAGCGATAGGATTTCTGTTTTAAAATCTGTAGATATAAATATCTGTGCGACACAGTGGCGCAGCAGTAGAGTTGCTGCCTTACAGTGACAGAGACCCAGGTTCAATCCTGACTATGGGTGATGTTTGTAAGGCGTTTGTGCATTCTCCCTGTGACCGCGTGGGTTTCCTCGGGTGCTCTGGTTTCCTCCCAAGCTCCAAATATATTCAGGATTGTAGGTTAATTCTCCTCTGTAAATTGTCCCTAATGTGTAGGATAGTGTTAGTATACGGTGATTGTTGGTCAGCATGGACTCAGTGGGCTGAAGGGCCTGTTTCCACGCTGCATCTCTAAAGTCTACAGTCTAAATCTGGTTACACATGGTTACATCTGGTTACAAACAAAACATGTTTCTCTTGAGTGGCACTAAAGAGGTTTAGATTGTAATTTCAGCCTTTCTCCCTGATACGGTGGGACCACTGGTTTAGATGCACTGTATAATGTTCCTGCAAACTGATAACATTCATGTAACACTCCTCCCGTTTGACACAATACTAGCCATGCAACAATTCCAGCCAGTTACTTAAAACTTGCCAGCCTTCGCATGTTGCCGGGGCTAATTTATATGCACAAAGGTTGCACATTTCCCTTCCACTTTGACAAAGAGCACTGATAATTTACCCAGATGACCATTTTAAGGCTGTGGATATAATGACATGTTGGGTAAGCTGGCATGGTGGATGGAGTACTATAATGGTTACTTTACTGGCACGCTGCAGAACCATGAATTCAAGGCCCACCTTGGCAGCTTATTATCTTCAAGTATGTTTGGTTAAATAAATCTGGCACGGTGGCGCTGCTGGTAGGGCTGCTGCCTCAAAACGCCAGAGACTCATGTTCGATTCTGACCTTGGCTGCTTTCTGTGGAGATGGTCCAGAGGAGGGTTGGGTTAACATATGAGGAATGGATTAATTTACAAAGACCAATGAACTTACTAACCCACACGTCTCTGTGACGTGGCACCCAGAGAAAACCCACACGGTCACAGGAATAAAGTTCTAACTCCAAACAGACAGCATCTGTAGTCGGGATTGAACCCAGCTCTCTGGCGCTGTAAGGCAGCAACTCTACCGCTGTGCCACTGTGCCGCCCTTAAAGATCTGTCATTCTTACCCCATCTGCCTTTATATGACTCCAAAGCCACCAATGTGGTTGTCTCTTCACCTCAGGAGCCATTAAGAATGGACAGTATATCCCAGCTCTGCTAATGCCACCAGTAACAAATATAGCCAGAATAGATGGATTCAAGATGAATCCAGCAATTACCAAACTCCACATGGATAGCACATTTCCTTGGCTGTATGCTGAAATACGTGCATTGATGTATTTGTTTATTGGTTATTGTCACTTACGAAACATTGATCAGATGTTTTAAAGTGTTCTCCTTGGAGTCTTCTTTTCATTGGCTATTTTTATTAATATTTCTGTGAATAAATAGCCGGTTTCCAATTACCATAACCCACATTCTATCAAAATAAAGATGTTGGAATAGCAGTGAACATGTATTTACTCTGAAAGACGCAAAGTGCCAAATTAACTCAGCATGTCAGGCAGCATCTCTGGAGAACATGGTGCTATCCTATCCATGTTCTCCAGAGATGTTGTTACCTATCCATGTTCTCCAGAGATGTTGTTACCTATCCATGTTCTCCAGAAATACCGCCACAGCGTACGTTTTCTCCGGGTACGGTTTCCTTCCATATTTTAAAGACACGGGCGTTTGTAGGTTATTTGGCTTCTATAAGTTGTCCCTGGTATGTAGGTTAGGGCTGGTGTGATCGCTGCTCAGCGCAGACTCGGTGGACCGAAGGGCCTGTTTCCAAGCTGTATCTCTAGAGTCTATCGATCAGACCTTATGTTGTCAGATCTGTAAGTGTTAAATGAGACAGATGATTTCAGGGGAAGACTGCGGAGGCAGCAGTTTTCATAGGGAGTCAATGGTTTAATTACTGAAGTCAGTTAATGTGGAACAGCTGCATCTCTCAATCCTGAGGATGGGGATTGTTCAAAGAGTTCACAACAAGAGACTTGCTAATGTCATATTTTCTTGTGAATCCCTACTCAAACTTCATACCTGTTATGCAAATAATTGAACTCAATTTGCCATAACATTTACATTCACCATTGTTTTATTTTGCTGCAGGAGCACTGGCAAAGTTTGCAAAGTAAGAAGTGATTTATATGGGGAGCAAGCATTGTTCTTGTACATTTTATTCAGTGAATTTAACTTGAAGATAGTTTTACTGCCAGTAATTGATAGCCCCTTAAAAGTGCAATATGGAAAAGCAGCCTGTTCCATTTCACAAACACAGGGTGCAGGATTCCAATGAAGAAGCAGTCACTATGATTGAAAACTTTTAATTTTCTATACCATCTTAATAAAGCCTGTGGTTCTAATGTAAAGCTGCATGAAAAGGAACAGAAGGAAAAGTCACTTGAGGTGCTCATGCCCTTGCTTGATGGTTGTCATCAATGGCAGCACGGAAACTGACCCTTCGGCCCAACTTGCCTATGCCGACCAAGATGCCCCATCTACACTAGTAGTTCCACCTGCCTATAGCCCACTAAACCTTTCTGATCCATTTACTTGCCCAAATGTATTTTAAATGTTGTTATAGTACCTGCCTCATCTACCTCCATATACCCACCACCTTCTAGAAAAGTTGCCCTTCAAGTACTTATTAGATTTTTCTCCTCACCTTAAACTGGTCCTCGGGATCTTGATTCCCCATACTCTGTGCATTCACCCAATCTATTCCCCTCATGATCTAATGCATCACTCGAAGATCACCCCTCATCCTCCTGCGCTCCAAGGAATAAATTCCTAGCCTGCCCAACCTCTCCCTGTAGCTCACCCCTTTAAGTCCTGGCAAGATCCTCGTAAATCTTCTCTGCACTCATTCCAGCTCAACGTCCTTCCTAAACTAAACACAAAGCTCAAAATGTGCCGATGTCTTGTACTGTAATCCACTGAGTGAGAGAATGCTGTGATTTGGGCTGACACCAGTGTAATACTGAGGGTCTGCTCCATTCCTAAAGGTGCCATCTGTGGGGTCAGATGTTAAATGAGTCCTTTTTAGCTGCCAGATGGGTGCAAAAGATCATGAGATGCTATTTTGAGGAACAGCTGGGAGTTATTCATGCTGCCCTGGACTATATTTATCATTCAAGCAACTGTGCTAAATTCAGTCATTACATGTTGTTGTCGTCTGGAACTTTGCTGAGTTTCAGTCGACTATCACGTCCCATCTTGTACCAATAAATGTACTTCAAATATAGCCCAGTGCCTGAAGAACCAGCTGGCATAAAGTATGGTCATGAAGGGCATTACATGAATTTGAGTCTTTCATTCATTCGTAAACTTAACGAATACAAATTACACACCACAAAACCTAGCATTTACATTTGAGACCCACTCAACAATCCTTGCTTTGTACCATAACGTTACTCTATTAAGATGTGATCAGTTGATGTCATAGTCATACTGCATGGAAACAGGCCCGTCAGTCTAACTCAGCCATGCCGAACAAGCTGTCCATCTAAGCTAGCCCCATTTACCCGTGTTTGCCCAGATCCCTCTAAACCTTATATCCATGTACATCTACAACTGTCTTTTAAATGTTGTTATTTCAGAGAAAGAAAACACGGACAGTGGCCCTTCAGCCCACTGAGTCCATACCAACCATTAGCCACCCATTCGCACTGACCCTACATTAATCCCATTCTCTCTACGTTCCATCTGATGAAGGGTCTCAACCCAAAACGTCTCCCATCCCTTCTCTCCTGAGATGCTGCCTGTCCCACTGAGTTACTCCAGCATTTTGTGTCTTCCATCCCCCCCCCCCCCCCCCCCCCCCCCCCCAGATTCTACCATGTAAGGGTGTAATTTACAGTAGTCCATTAACACAATTCTTTTGGAATGTGGAAGGAAACAGGAATGGTTTGAATTCTCCAAAAATAACCCAATTTACTGGTTTTCTTGCAGATGTCCTTGTCACCAAAGCGGAACACAACTGCGACCATCATGCAGGCGGAGGGACAGATGTTTGCTTTAGCCTCGGACATCCGTCACTTACAATGGAGGGTAAGCTGAAAGCAAAATAAATCCTCATCCCATTCTCAGTTCAAGGTGCAAAATTTGACTGAATAATTGGGTCGGCCCTAGTGGCGCAGCGGTAGAGTTGCTAACTTATAGCACCAGAAAATAATCTACTCCTTTATTCCAGCTACCAAATTGCATGACTCCACACTTTGCTATTCTGTATTCCACCTGCCTCTTGTCAGCCCACTGAGTCAACCTGTCTAAGTACTTCTGCAGAGTCCCTGGTTTCTCTGCACTACCTACCCCTCCACCAATCTTTGTGTTATCTGCTAACTTGGCCACAATGGCTTAAATTCCTTCATCCAAATCATTAATATACAACGTGAAGAGAAGCGGCCCCAGCATCGACCCCTGCGGAACAACACTAGTCACTGGCAGTCAACCAGAGAAAGCCCCCTTTATTGCCACTCAGTCCTCCCGCCATCTAGGCAAGCTAGCATCTTCCCCTTTCAGACCGTTTCCGTACTGTCAGACTCCCCTCGAGACCTCTGATGATCCAGCAAAACGGATAATGCAGAAAGGCTCTGGAACCAAGGGCGCTGGAAAATGGGTGGTGGACCTGTATCTAAAGACCTTGATGCGGAGTCATTAAAGGATCACAACATAGATCAAGCACACATTATTAATTCTCTTTGTACAGCAGAACCTGATAGGGTCGATAAATCCTTTCTCCTCGGGTTGAAATGCCAAAGACTAGAGGGCATATCATTAGGATGAAAGAGGCAAAGTTTAAAAGGGTTATGCGAGGCAATTTCTTTACATAGAGAATGGTGGGTGCATGGAACGTGCTGCCAGGAGTGGTGGTGCAGGCAGATTGGATTGTGGCATTTAAGAGGCTTTTGGATAGACATATGGATATGCATGGAATGGAGGAATCTGGATCACATGCAGAAAAGATTAGGTTAACTAACGGACATTGTGGGCTGAAAGATCTGTTTCTCGGCTGCACTTTGCTATGTTTATTCAGAGATGGCACAGCTGGTCGAGCCGCTGCCTTGCAGTATAATAAACTGTTCAATTCTGACTTTGGGTGCTGTCTGTAGGGAGGTTGCACATTCTCCTTGTGACTGTGTGGGTTTCCTCCTGGTGCTTCAGTTTTCTGGATCGCCTGTTTGACGTACCCATTTAAAATGCAGCACTTGTTCATAAGAGGAAGCTAGAATGGAGTATGCAAAGAAAAGAGAACCTTGAACATCAAGAACCGTTGATGCATTTGTACACCTCTGTCAGCTGTATGGAGGAACTTTGACATGAGTTCTAGTCAGCCATATTCATACACAGGACAGCACGGTGGCACAGAGGTAGAATTGCTGCCTTACAGTGCCAGAGACCCAGGTTCGGTCCTGACTGGCTGTACGGAGTTTGTGCATTCTCCCTGTAACCACGTGGGTTTTCTCTGGGTGCTAAATTTTCCTCCCACATTGCAAAGACATGCAGGTTTATAGGTTAATTGGCTTCTGTAAATTATTCCTTGGTTGTAGGATAGAACTACTGGACGGGTGATCATTGGTCGGCGTGGTCCCGCTGGGCTGGAGGGGCTGTTTCCACGGTGTACAGTATCTCTAAAACTAAACCATAGACTAGATGTCTTGGCCAAGGTCAAGGACGAGTGACAACAACAAAATCCTTTTTTATGTGTGTGTTGGTAGGCTAATTGGCCACTATAAATGCCCAAAGTAAGGGTTAAAGGATGGGTGGAGCTGATGTGAATAAGGAAAGAATTGAATACATTGGATTAATGTAGGATTAATGTGAGGTTGACATGGTGGACAAAGGGACCTGTTTCTGAGGATGGACGACTTCACTCTTGGCACTACATTAGTGCAAGTTTGTAATTTTCTTGTTTTGACTCTATGGGACAAGCATGGAATATTAAATGAGACACATTTTCTGTGGCAGGTCACTCAGAATTCTGGAGATGGACGGGTTCTGAATGAAGCTGTGGGGAGAACATTAACCAGGACTCTGGAGCTTGAAGCGTTTGTAAATGCGACTTCAAAATCTATAAGAGGTATGTACTGTACATCATTATTTGCCAATTTGGGGATTTGATGAATACTCAAAACTGATTTCATGATCTATGTTCACTTAAAATACTGTGACAAGTTTTTTGCCAATTTGATGCAGAATTAGAATGGTAGAAAGTGCCACCTGCTGTGTGTTCCACAGCATAGCAGCTTTGAAATATTTTCTTGCCTTACGCCACCTAGAATCTGAAAGGTCAGATGGACCTAGCGTGAATTTCAACATATGGATGAATCAGCAGCAATTCAAGCCTAAGGCTTTAATGTAAAATATAACCGTATTTAAAACATGATTTTACAATGGTTTAGGTTTATTATTGTCACGTGTACAGTGAAAGGCTATGTTTTTGCATGTTCCCCAATCAAATCGGATAAAACAATTTATAAATACAATCAAGTCAGACGCAACAGGTAGAGTAAAGGGAATGATAGAGAGTGCAGGATATAATTCTCAGCATTGGAGCACAACATTTCCAGAGACAAAGTCCAATGTCTGTAATGAGGAAGGGGTGAATCGGAATGGAAGGACCATTCAGAATCCTGATAACAGAGGAAGAAACTATTCCTGATGGGGCATTATTTCAAGTTTCTGCATCTTCTGCCCATTGAAGTAGGGGGGGGGGGGGGGGGGGGGAGGGGAGAGAAGGAATGATCGGGGTGGGAAGGTATTTGATTATGTGTAGGATGGAACTGCAGACACCGAAGATTGACACAAAATGCTAAACTCAGTGGGACAGGCCGCATCTCTGGAGAGAAGGAATGGGTGATGTTTTGCGTCTGAAGAAAGGTCTCATTCCGAAACATCACAAATTCCTCTCCAGCTATGCTGCCTGGCCCGCTGAGTTACTCCAGGTCAAATTCCTCTCCAGCGATGCTGCCTGGCCCGCTGAGTTACTCCAGGTCTTTGATTATGTTGGCTACTTTCTTGAGGCAGCATGAAATGTAGATGGACTCAATGGTGGGGAGTCTGGTTGATGTGATGGGACTGCGAGCCGTCTGCACACAGACACACACACATACACATCACACACACATCGCAAAGGCAGGGGCCAGGGCACGCGGGGGAGTGCTGTCTGAAATTCACACCCGCGAAGAACAGGAAGGTAAAAGACGCCTGGCACAGTTACGGTAAGTCCTTTAGAGAACGGGGGGGGGGGGGGGGGGGGAGAGAGAAGGAGAGAAGGGGTGGGGAGACGGAGTGGAAACTCTTTTAAGAAGCCAGACAACTTTTAATAAAGTTTAGCGGGCATTTAACATTACCTGTCGGTTTACTTGCCTTTTTTTTCTCAACGAGCTTTACCTTCGACTACCCTTGATTGCCTTTGTTTGTCTTCGATTACCTATGAATAACATGCCAACCTACTACGACCTACGTCGACTAAACCTACGAGTAAAAATATATTGATTTTTTTCCATGGCGACCTTTTTTACTCGCGGGCATTTTTCAGCATGTTGAAAAAATCGCCGCGATCTAGCTGAGGCCTCGAGTACACGGGGACTACTCTCGAGCATGAAGAAGAGTTACAAAGACCCCCTAGGACCTCGTGTCGACCATGCTGCGAGTATGAGTCGAGGGCAAACTCTTCTAACTTGCCAATTAGGTCGCCGCAGTGGGACAGACACTTTACTAATCAAGAACCTATCAATCTCCACTTTAAAAATAGTTTCAGTTTCTGTTTTATTTGTCAAATGGAGGTTAACACGGGGTCAACGGTACAATGAAATGTGTACAACGGGTCACCTCAGCAATAATATAACAAGGATGAAATAAGATAAAAATGACATTGGTAAGGTAAAAAGACAATAATAAGATAATCAACATATATGTTGTGAAATGTGTTTATGAGTTCAGAAGACTCGATCTCCACAGCCATATGTAACAATGAATGCCACAGATTCTCCACCCTCGGACAAAAGAGATTCCTCCTCATCTCCATCGTACAGGGAAAACATCCTTTAATTCTGAGGTCGTGCCCTGTGGTCTTAGACTCTTCCACTAGTGGAAACATCCTCTCTAAATCCACTCGTTCAAGTCCTCAGGCAATTGACGCAACCTTCCAGATCCCGTGTGAATGTCACGCTTTCGTACACATTCGTATTGAATCCTTGCAATTTGTAACGCACAAGATTTTTCTAATCTAATTTCGAGTAAAAACTGCGGACTTAACTCAAGTAAAAACTTTGGGGAGCACTTGGGTTAAAATGGGTTAAGAAGCCAGTTGAAACGTTCCCATTAAATGTCCTTGAACGGTGGTAAAAGTGAATTTCTTTTTTAGTTTTGCTCTAGGCTATGGGCCATCTCTCGGTGGAGGTTGTGAATCAGTCACCTGCATCCACCAAGCAAGATGTGTGTGGCTGCCAGTGTCCACAGGCAGTTTCCATCCTTCTCCCTGTACCTCTCTGGAGGGGCTCCTGACAGCGCCCCACACCTCTCCCCAATGGCAGACTTATTACTGGAGTGCATGTCGCTGCCTTGGCTCAATGACAACGCAGGACCCTTCTGTGTGATGAATATATTCAAGAAACCAGAAGCTAATATCCTGATCTGAAAAGTTATTCAAACCCCTATTCAAAAATGTACGTAAGAATACATGCTAATGATCAGTGATGTAAAATTTATAAATAACTTGGAGTCATAAAGTCATACAGCACAGAACCAGGCTCTTCGCCCAACTCATCCATGCCAACCAAGGACCAAGCGAGCCCTCCTATAGTCCATATCCCTCTCAACGTTTCCTACCATTGAACCGTACCAGTCCAAGTGTCTTTGAAGTACTGTTATTGTACCTGCCTCAAGTACTTCCTCTGACAACTCGATCCATATACCCACCTGAGTGAAAAAGTTGCCCCTCTGGTCCAAATATTTCCAGTCTTTATTTATTTCTCCATAGTAAAAACAAATACTAGTTGAGGACCTTGCCCATCTCCTGCAGTTCCACACAGAGATGACGGCTTTGGTTTCTGAGGAGCCCTATTCTCTCTCTAGTTATCTTCTTTCCCTTAATGTAATATAATCCCTTTGGGTTCTCCTTAGTATTTTTGCCAGAGTTATCTCATTGGTCCCCAAAACCCATCCAGGGATACACTTGATCCCAGCTGCCTTTAACTGGCCCATGCCTTGTTTTTCCTAATTAGAGCTCAATTTCTCTCATCATCCAGTATCCCTAGCTTCCCACTGCCTTGTCCTTTACTCTATCAAGTACCTTGACCTCTTGTCATCACACTTTTAAAAATCCCACTTTCTGGACACCGTTTGCACACAACCAACCTACTCCAATTGACTTTCAACCCGAAACGCCACCTATTCCTTCGCTCCATAAATGCTGCCTCACCCGCTGAGCTTCTCCAGCTTTTTATCTACTCCAATTGACTAACAAGTTATTGTCAAAGTTAGCCTTGTCCCAATTAAGAATTTTAACTGTGGGCCTTATCCATAACTATATTAAAGCTAATAGAACTGTGGTCATTGCTCCCAAAACGCTCATCCACTAACACTTCTGTCACTTGCCCATCCCAATTTCCTTAGAGTAGGAAAGCTCTGCCCTTTCCCTCGGGGGGTCCTCTACATATTGCCTGAGAAAACTATCCTGAACACATTTGACAAATTCCATCTTGTCTCAGCTCTTGGCACTATGACAGTCCCAGTCTATACTGGGAAAGTTAAAATCCCTACCATGATAATGCTGAAAGTCTTCCAGCTGCCTGCAATTTCTTGGCATATTTGTTCTTCTAATTCCCATTGTCTCTTTGGGGGCCAATAGTATATTCCCAACAAGGTGATCATTCCCTTTTCAATTCTTAGCTCTATCCATATAACCTCACTGGACGAACAATCTGCGATGTCATCTCAGAGTATTGCCCTGACATTATCCTTAATCAATAAAGCAACACCCCCTCCTCTTTTATCTCTCCTGTAGTGCCTGTACCCTGGAACATTAAGCTGCCAGTCCTGTCCCTCTGCCAGGTTTCAATAACAGCAACAGCATCGTACTCACAAGTACCTATCCACACCCCGAGTTCCTATTCAACTGCCTTACCCATTCGGTCTCTTGCTTTGAAATAAATGCACTGTAATCCAACAGTCCTTCTCTCCCTGCCATGCACCTGCCTATTCACTGAACTAGCTACTGATACCATTACTGATACAGTCTTTTTGTTGATTTCCATATTGTTGTATTAATTACATTTCAATGCCTTTAAACCCCTGCTCCAGGATCATTGGTTCAAGTTTCTGAATTATTAGTTCAGTGTCTTAATCACTTTGCTCCGTTAACTGTTTCTCTATCAACAGATGCTGTTGGATCTGCTGCGTATTTCCAAAATGTTCTTTTTTTTATTTGCTACCATTCCTGGTTGTGACCATTAGTTTAGTTAGTTCAGTTTGGTTTATTGTCATCTGTACCAAGGTACAGTGAAAAGCTTTTGTTGATTGCTAACCAGTCAGCGGAAAGACAATATATGATTACAATCGAGCCATCCACAATGTACAGATACATGATAGAAACATAGAAACATAGAAATTAGGTGCAGGAGTAGGCCATTCGGCCCTTCGAGCCTGCACCGCCATTCAATATGATCATGGCTGATCATCCAACTCAGTATCCTGTACCTGCCTTCTCTCCATACCCCCTGATCCCTTTAGCCACAAGGGCCCATCTAACTCCCTCTTAAATATAGCCAATGAACTGGCCTCAACTACCTTCTGTGGCAGAGTTTTGTTTTCCAGAGATTCACCACTTTCTGTGAAAAATGTTTTTCTCATCTCGGTCCTAAAAGATTTCTCCTTTATCTGGACTTCCCCAACATCGGGAACAATCTTCCTGCATCTAGCCTGTCCAACCCCTTAAGAATTGTGTAAGTTTCTATAAGACAGGAAACAAAGAGTGAGTTGCCCCCCTCAATTTTCTAAATTCTAGTGAGTACAAGCCGAGTCTAGGATAACGGAACGGAGATAAAGGAACTAACATGAATACCATTTAGTGCAAGATAAAATCCAGTAAAATCCGATCAAAGATAGTCCGAAGGTCTCCAATGAGGTAGATAGCAGCTCAGGACTGCTCTCTAGTTGTTGATAGTATGGTTCAGTCTCCTGATAACAGTGGGGAAGAAACTGTCTCTGAATCTGGAGATGTGCGTTTTCACACGTTTGTGATTTTACTACAGGATTTAATTTTTTCTCCCATTGCACTTTGCTGAAGGTCTGATCTGTTAATGTTGCAACATGGAAATGGTGGTCTTTAGACTTGGAGCTGAACAAAACTCATCACGTTTATCTTTAAGCCTCCTGAAATTTATAAAGAAGGATGAATTTAGAGTGAACAAATCCAGTATAATGGAAGATAAATAAAAAGAATGAAAGAAAAAGTAGATTGAGAATGAAAAGAAACAGGAAACATTAAAATATAAAAGTTTACATTATTTAAAAATTTAGTCTAAAGCGTTAAGGCTCAATGCTTGTGACAATGGTAATAATTAACCTGTGTGCCATCATTAAAACAATGTTTACACTGAAATGAAGGACTTCTAACTTACTATGCTGAGCCTAGTTCTTATTTATTGGGAAGACAGGCAACCCCAGATGACAGTCATGGTGCACGATCTGGCTGTAGTCTTTGGACTATTACTATCAACTATGGTAGACAAAAAATGCTGGAGAAACTCAGCGGGTGAGGCAGCATCAAGGGAGAAAAGGAATAGGCTACGTTTCGGGTCGAGACCCTTCTTCAGTCCATACACTAGTTCTGTGGTATCCCACTTTCACATCCTACACACTAGGGGCAATTTATGGAAGCCAATTAACCTACAAATTCCTATCTTTGGAATGTGGGAGGAAAGCGAAGCACCCAGAGAAACCTCACACAGTCACAGGGAGAACGTACAAAATCCGTACAGGATCGAACCCGGGTCTATTGGGCAGCAAGGCAGTAGCTCTGCCGATGCACCGGCATGCCTTCCTAATAGGTGATCGATGGTCAGCGTGGACTTGGTGGGTCGAAGGGCCTGTTTCCACGCTGGATTTCTAAACTAATCCAAACCTATTCGGTAGCTGAGTTTTAAAATGATCCTCTTGAATTGTTCCAATACTTTTCTTCGTGGTTTCTGAATTAACTTGTTCCATTTGTTTCTTCGTAGCTCTTGCTGACATAGCGAATAACCTGAATGGGACTCTAGGGTCGGACCTGAATTTTTCTGACACCAGCCTGCACCAAATTCAGCATGAGATGTTGAACATGCTGGAGTCCATGAGAAAAAAAGGATTCAATCAATCTAAGGACATTGCAGTGACTGAACTAAAGTGAGCTTGGTTTTTATTCATATGTAGAATGAGGATATCACTGACATTGGTATAAGGTCATAAATGATAGGAGTGGAATTAGGCCATTCGGCCCATCAAGTCTACTTCGCCATTCAATTATGGCTGATCTATCTCTCCTAACCCCATTCTTCTGCCTTCTCCCCATACCTGTACTAATCAAAAATCTATCTATCTCTGCCTTAAAAAAATATCCACTGACATTGGTGACAAAGAACTCCACAGTTTCACCACTCTCTGACTAAATACATTTCTCCTCATCCCCTTCCTAAAAGAACATCCTTTAATTCTGAGGCTATGACCTCTAGTCCTAGACTCTCCCACAAGTGAATGAATCCTCTCCACATCCACTCTATCTAAACCTTTCACTATTCTATATGTTTCAATGAGGTCCCCCCCTCATTCTTCAAAACTCCAGCAAGTACAGGCCTAGTGCCGACAAACGCTCTTCATTGGTTAACCTACTAATTCCTGGGATCATTCGTGCAAACCTCCTCTGGACCCTTTCCAGAGCCAGCACAGATATCCTTCCTCAGATATGAGGCCAAATTTGCTCACAATATTCCAAATGCTACCTTACCAGCACCTTATAGAGCCTCAACATTACATCCCTATTTTTGTATACAAGCCCTCTTGAAATAAATGCTAGCATTGAGTTTCTTTACTACTGATTCAACTTGCAAATTAACTTTTTGGGAACCCTGCACCAAAACTCCCAAGTCCCTTTGCATCTCTGTTTACTGGATTCTTACTGTTTACTATTCATCACCTAAATTTGTTGGCTGTGAACACAAAACAGTGTGTGGGAGAGTATGGCTGAAACAGCTGTGGCAGGAGAGCAAGCAGCTATTTTGCTCTGATGTCTTTTCTAATGTTGGTTAAGAGGTTAATGTGACTGTGAGCAAAGCCTGGCTATCTTCCATACAATACCTAGGTTTTCAAATGGCAGGCTAGCTCCTCCTAGGGATAATAGTAAGTTAGAAGTTATAAAAATATACAGATTTAAAAAAAAAATTGCATTATTCAATTGAAAATTGATTTCTTTTTTTCCAAGAGCAAAAACAACCTTTCCCAAGTTATCTTGAAACCCACCAGTGGTTTGACTGGGCATTTCAAGGCTGGAGTCATCCTGTGGTGCATGGAAATAAATTATTCCCCTTGTAGTTCTTGCATTGGGATGAGAAGTATTAACGATTGGAAGTGTTGGTGAAGCTTCCAATGCACCGCGGGCCGCTGTCACACATTGGCAGCAGGCCTGGCTCACCCGCCTTGTCAATGGGAACCCACCTGGAACGGGAAGCTGCCGGAGCCTGCCTCCTGCTCGTCTACGAGGACTGGGAAATGGAGAGGATGTTGAAAGGAATCAGCAACTGCGGCGGACGCTAGAACAAAGGGCCGGTAAGAAGAACTGGGGTCTTACCTTCTGTGACCTCAAGGTTTGCTCTAGGAGGTGCCTCCCGGGGCACAAAAATTGAAGGCAGCCGGTGAAGAGGGAAGACTATTTGCTGGACGATCCAGTTGGAGGCGATGGCTGCAATGGGCCTTTATGGTCAGATGCAGCTGGGACTTTAAAAATGGTGCCAAAACCTGGCGACTCTTGCACATGGACTCACTGAGCTGTTTACATATATTCTGTACTTAATCGGGAATTGTACTTATGTATGGCAATAATCTTACTAAGCTGTAGGCACAGAAAGAATTTCACTGTACCTTGGCATCTCCACACACCAGTGGGCAGTACGGAGCTACTATCTACCTCATCTCGACCCTCCAACTTTCTTTGATTGGACTTTACCTTGCATGAAAAGGTTATTCCCGTATCTAGGTGATACTGTGAATGGCTCGATTGTAATCATGTATTGTCTTTCTGCGGGCTGGTTAGCACATAACAAAAGATTTTCACTGTACCTCGGTACATGTGACAATAAACTAAACTGATGTGGTAATAAAGAACTATTGCACCATTGCTGCACTGTGATGCCTGTAAAACTGTATCTGAGGACAATTATGCCTAACGTGTGACGTATATCATTTTCCATCATCCTCTTTCCGCAAATGCATCCAGGGCTGCAGAAAGCATGCTAGTGCGGGTGCAGAAGGAGTTTCAGAAACCACACAAGGAAACGGGGGAGCAAAGAGACCGGGTAATGGATGCCTTACTGGAGCACAGCAGCAAGTTGAATGAAGCCCAGGACCTGGTGAATGAGGCACTCAGCAACACCAATGAAACAAGCTGGCTTCTCCAGAGCATCTTGAGCAACCTGGCAGAGCTCAAGGTAAAAGAGAAATATTCAGGACTACAAGCACCTTTAGATCCTAGCACAAGATGTTTGTCACTGGAATCCCATGGATCAATAGCACCATCTGCCTGATATAAAAATACCTGTGCGTCGCACTCTAGTTTACCAAATAGTAACAGGACTGGATAGAGTAGATGCGAAGAAGATGTTTCCAAAAGTGGGAGAGTCGAGGACCAGAGGGAATACAGGAGTTACTTGGCCTGTGTAGCTAACAAATCAGTGTAAATCCAACTTACTTTGAATCTATATGGCTTTGAAAATCACTTCTAGGTAGGATTAAAAAAACAACAATTGACCTGTTCATAATTAGGATTTCATAGTTCAAATAGGCAGTGAACCGGTTAGAATCGTTTATTAATTACAGTACAAGCACTCTGCTCCCCTAATTGAGGACATGCTTTGCCCTGATAATGTCTGGCAAATGAAATAAATAGAAACATATAAAAATAAGTGCAGGAGTAGGCAATTTGGCCCATCGAGCCGGCACCGCCATTCAAAATGATCATGGCTGATCATCCAAAATCACAAATTCCTGCTTTCTCCTCATATCCCTTGATTCCATTAATGATAAGAGCTAAATTTAACTCTCTTGAAAACATCCAGTGAATTGGCCTCCACTGCCTTCTGTGGCAGAGAATTCCGCAGATTCACAACTCTCTGGGTGAATAAGTTTTTCCTTATCTCTGTCCTAAATGGCAAAAATTAGCAAAATTAAATGCACACAGAATGGGAGTTAATCTTGTGACATGGTTGGTAATTATTTTTCGGGAGGTCAGAGGTTTAACATAAAGTTCTGGCTGCCATAGTGTGATGAGTACTGTTCCTCTGGGATTATGTTTAGATTCATTATTGTCACATGTACCCAGGGGCGGATTAAGGCTCACTGGTGCCCTAAGCACTGACCAATCTTGGTGCCCCCCTCCTTTCCACACTGACCCAGTCCATTTTAGTTGTTGACCTGTCTGACCATATATACAATGCAGGTTGCAGCAGTACAAAAATGTATTCATATGATAACACAATATACTGTACAAACTAAGCCAAGCTTGAGCTACATAAAGTTCTACAAAAATGCAATACAACATCTATTTTAATATATCACAAGTTAAATGTATCAAAGTTCCAATATTCATGACCTGAAAGGCATTTTTCTACATTTCATTTTCGCAAAATCACTGATAACATCCTCGAAATTAATACTTCTCAGAATGTCTGCTTGAATTGTTAATATACACAGTGAGTCGAGTCTTTCTTGAAGCATAACTGATCTATTTGGGTTTTTTACACGTTCCAGTTGTGAGAAAGACCTCTCTGTTGTGCAGTTGGTGAACATTAATGTTAAAAATATTCTTAAGGCAATTTCAACATTTGGAAAGGCACTCTCTAGTTTGTCTTCTGTAATTGTGTTGTAAAGTTCCATGTGAGTGAAATATGTTTTCTTGGTTGTTTTAAACTTAAGAAGAACATATGAATGGAACTGCTGAAGCTCTGTAGACAAAGTGTTGTTCATGTCATCTGGATAAATATCAATGAGTGTCTGACAAGTCTTTGAGTACCTTTCACTTTCTGATAATTGGGAATTAGCACCTTGTTGGGTGTCTGCTATTTCAGTGTACACCTTTCGTCTCCTCCTCAATTCAGATTCTAACTTTTCAACAATTATATAAAAAGTGGAGATACGGAATTTGTCTCTGGCACTGAGAATGACCTCTGGTGCATTTCCATCGTTGGGCATTCTCTTTCTTATACGCTTACGCGTTTGAGTTGCTTTGTATTCTACATCAGGGAGCATGTCCTTTGCAAGTGATTCAAATCTCTCAAACTCATCTCTTGATGTATGCAACTGGTCTGCCAATGATGAATACAAATCTGCACATGTTTGCAAGATCACATTTTCACTTTGAAGAAGTTGACTTGCTCTATGAAACTTTTCTAAAGTTTCATTCCAAAAATTCAGCATGAACACAAATAGGAAGATTAAACGAGAACTTACCAGTTTGAAGTTTGATCTTTATTTTATGAGGAGGAACGTTGAGGGAATACGTGAAGAACCCCGCTAGGACGCATGCATGTCATTCTTCAAAGCAGCGGTGTGAGATCACAGATAACTATAATGACTAAACATAGTAAGATTAGGAAAGAGATACCAGTTTCAGATCTGACCAAAGGGTGGGAGCGGAGGGCACGTATTCCCTCAACGTTCCTCCTCATAAAATAAAGATAAAACTTCAAACTGGTAAGTTCTCGTTTAATCTTCCTATTTTACTTCGGAGTCATGTGAGTGACTACGTGAAGATTTTAAAGCTCTGTGATCTCATGCCGTGGAACGAGTCCATGCTTCACATCTGCCTTGATTGTGGGGAGAATAATGTTAACAGTATTAGACATCAATACAAACTTGATGTAACGAAAAGGAATTTATTAAATCCAAACCATAGCCCTTGTTGTGGGTAACTCATACTACAGAACTTAAAAGTGTTTCTGAAAATGTTCCTGGTTCTATGACCGGTTTATGATAATAATGTTGGAATGTTCGTTCTGTTGACCATCCTGCAGTCCTGAGGATTTGGTCCATAGGCACATCCAGTTGTTGTGCTGCCGATGTAGCTGCAGCCCTGGTGGAGTGAGATTTAAAAATGTTAGTGTCTACTCCCGCCTTCATTAAGACTTGTTTTAGCCATCGCGAGATGGTCTGGGTTGTTACTCTTTTGTGTGGCTGTTTGTGCTAATTAATAGAGCCACTTCTTTCCCTCAGATGATTCTGGTATGTTCAATGTATAGCAGTAGATGAGTTACTATACAGAGGCGTTCATTGGTCGGGTAAGCCCTAAATTCTATTGTTTGTCCAGTAGTTCCCTGGCTGTTTTGTTTTATAAAGTCATGTATAATAAACGTCAGCTTCCCAGATGAAATGGTCAAGTGGTCCAGTCTTAGTTTTTGTAACGACTGGACCCTTTGTGCCGTGACCAAAGCCATCAGCATAACCACCTTCTTAGTAAGTTTCTCCAGGGACAGCGCTGTAAGTGGGGACCAGTTTCTTAACATGGTCAAGACAATACTCACGTCCCAAATTCCAGTATACCTTGTTCTAGGTGGATTGGTATTAAAAATGCCCTTCATCAGTTTGATTACCAGGGGGTGAGTCCCTACTGAATGCCGCTCTGTTCTTTGCCAAAGGTAGTTAGACAGGGCACTCCTGGCACTGTTGGTGGTACTGTAGATTAGCCCCTCTTCATAATGAAGGCTGGCCAGAAATTCCAAAACAGACGGGATATTATTGGATCTATGATCGAGGTTGTTATTGTGGCAGTACTTTCCCCATTTCTTGATATGCCCCAAGTACTGTATTTTGGTGGACAGTCTTTGGGCTGATACAATCATGTCCATAGTTCTGTTCGTCAGTCCCATGTCTAGTAGCGGTACTTTCAGACTCTACAAATTAATAAGTTGGTAAACTTATGACATGGGTGACTTTCCTGAGTTACTGGATGGACCAGCAAATTAGGTCTATGCTGTATGCTGTATGGTTCTAACGCCATGTCCTGTATCACCGGGAACCATGGTTGGGTGGTCCAATCGGGTACTATAAGAATCCCAGATGCCGAATCCTGTTGAATCTTCTTTAGTACCCGATTGATGAGGCAGAAGGGAGGGAATGCATAAATGAACAGTTTCCCCCAATGCAGCGAAAATGCATTTGTAGCTACTGCCCCAGGGTCTGGTTCCCATGATACATATCTTGGTAATTGGTGATTGAGCCTGGATGCAAAAAGATCGATATCTGGTGTTCCATACTGTGCTGTAATTTCAGCAAACACATTTTTATCCAACATCCATTCCGTGTTTTCTTTGAATTTGCGTGACCTGGTGTCTGCCACTGAATTTAGTTTACCTGGTAAATATGTAGCTGATATCCAAATATTCCTTTGGATGCACCATTGCCAAATTGAGTTGGCCAATTTGTCACAGGATGTCGATATATTTCCACCCATATGGTTGATATATGCCACCACAATGGTGTTATCAATTTGTAACCTAACATGCTGGTGACTTATCCCCGAGCAATATGACCTAAGGCTATGGAATGCACTTAACACCTCTAGGTAATTTATACCTAGTGTGTTCAATAATGGTGTCTCCTGTGCATTCCATCTCCCCCCACAGCTCAAGATGGAATTGGTGGCTCCCAACCAAGTGCGCTGGCATCTGTTTGTAACACCATAGACGGGTTGCTGATAATTAGTGGGTTGGAACAATATTTAATATTGTGTTCCCACCATTTTAGTTCTATAATGGCTTCTGTAGGTAGCTCCATTGGCCTATCAAAATGGCCCCTGTTAATTTTTGCTCTCTGTAAATTCTGATAATGTAAATGTCCGAATTGAGTGGCAGGAAACGCGGCCACTATCTTCCCAATTATCCTGGCTACCCGTCTAATGGAGGGTTTGGTGGTGTTAATAATATCGCTGCAAGCCTCTTGTAAGGCTGTAGCTTTCCCTGTCGGCAAAGTCACTGACATATTAACTGTGTTTATGGTGAACCCCAAGTAAACCATATTTGTTGAAGGCGTTGTTAGATTTAACTGGATGGATGCTGAACCCCAGCTCTTCGAACAATAGTTTTGTGGCGGTTACTGCTTGACTAGCCAATTCGTAAGTTTTGCCAACAATAAATATGTCATCCAGATATGCCATAACCATATGTTTTTGTATTCGTAGTAACACCAAGGCTGGTTTCAGAATTTTCGTGAATAATCTGGGGGCTGAAGTAAGCCCATTCGGTAGTGCCCTGTATTGCCATGTGCTGTCCCATCCAGTTGAATTTTAAATAACACCTGTGTTCACCTCTGATGGGTACTGTATAGTAAGCATCTTTTAAATCGATACTTGCCATATAGTAGCCTGCTGAAACTAATTCTTTAGCAGTAACAAAGGTATCCATTTTGAAGTGAATGTATTGAACAAATGTATTTAAAGTTGTTAGATCGATGATGATACGGCACCCTCCGTCTTTTTTGTTTTTTATGAATATATTAGATACGAATTCCCGTGGTTTGTGTTGTGTACGCTCAATTACTCCTTGTTCATATAGACGTAGTAGTTCTGTATATGCTTTAGATTTTTCTATGTTTGTGAGTATGAACGTCCTGACTGGTGTATACTGTACTGGAGGGTTATGTTTTAATATAAGTTCTATCGTATAACCCTGGATACTGCTTAGGATGTAAGTGTCTAAAGTTATCTTATTCCATGCATCCAAGTGATATTGTAATCTCCCTCCAATTTCCATGCTCCCCTTCATTTTAAGATAACCAGACCCACCTACCTCCATGGTTACCGGTGGTGGTTGAGTTATTTCCTTGTGGGCTTTTTTAGATGTTGGGGCTCCGTTGTTTTCTGTTGTTGAGGTTGAGGCTTGCGCATTTTCCAGTACGGTCGTCCTGGGCTATATCCTAAAAAAGGTCATTGTTGGAAGCCGCTGGTTTTTGCGCCGAATGTTCCTCGTCTGGGAGGTCCGTAAGGCTGATGTCTTCTCCCTAAAGTAAGTTTTGGAGGCTCCTTTTATTAGCCCCAGCGTTTTTGCCTCTTCTTCAAGGTCCTTTACTCGTTTGGGTAAATCCCCTCCAAACAAGAGTGTCGGCGGTTTGGAGGTTCCCTGTTTACAAAGTCCAGCAGATTTGGGGTCCAGCGCTGGCTGAATGGCACTTTTACGGATGTTATTTAGCTCATACTGTACGCTGCAAAATAGAGCCAGTGCATCCTGGTGATCTTTGGTCATTTCTGTCTCTTGCAGCGTACGGGCAAAAGCTGTTATGCCCGCCGTTAATCCTTTTAGGGCTTTTTGTATTTTTAAATCCTGGGTTCGAATGCCTGCCCCCACATGCTTCCAGATGCACTGGTTCACACTTGGCACGTGTCGTGAATAGCAATTACCAGGTGGTAAATGACGTGCCAATGTGTCTGCGAGGGCCTGTGTCTGCAGTTGATGAGCAGACATGTAATCTATGCTGGCCGCCATCCTGGGCTCAAGGTCTGCCCCTGTTTGATCCGGCTGAAAAAAACTGGGCAACCATGTCCAGTAAGTTTTCTTTTTCCCCAAGTTTACTGGGGGTATGAGGTTCTCTGCCGTGTTCAGGGTGAGCCCAGCTTTGGTCCTCCAAGCTCTCCTCCGAGGAGTAAGAGGCATAGTGCAGCCCCTCACGGGGTATCACTGTGGGACTTATGGATTGCCCACTGTGGCTAGTCTCCACCTCCTGAAGCCTGCCACTTTGGAGGATATCCTCGAGCAGCAGCTTCAACCGGTCTCGGTGCTCACGGGGACCGGCCGCTCGCGGCTGCTCCCGTTCCTGCAGCCGGTCCAACCGGCTCCCGTGCTCTCGGGCACTGGCCACTCCCGGCTGCTCCTTATACTGCAACCGCTCCAACCGACCCCGGTGCTGACGGGCACTGGCCGCTCCCGGCTGCTCGATAACTCACAACCGCTCCAACCGACCCTGGTGCTCACGGGCACTGGTTGCTCGCGGTTGTTCCTCGTCCTGCAGCCGGTCCAACCGGCTCCCATGCATACGAGCACTGGCCGCTCCCGGCTGCTCGATAATTCGCAACCGCTCCAACCGACCCCGATGCTCACGGGCACTGGTCGCTCGCGGTTGTTCCTCATCCTGCAGCCGGTCAAACCGGCTCCCAAGTTCTGTGGCACTGGCTGCTCCTGGCTGCTCGTTTCCCTGCAGCCGCTCAAACCGGCCCCGGTACTCACGGGTACTGGCCGCTCGCGGCTGTTCAAAGTCGACTCATCGGAGTCTATGATGTGATGCGTCTTTTGCTTCACTTTCCCGCCCGGCCGAGGAGTGGATTTTGCCAGTGCGGGAGTGAAGTCGGGCACAGCTGATTCCTCTACGGAAAGTTCCTGTGCCCTCGACTGCTGCTGTTGCTGCTGGTTGTCCGCTACTCCACGGTTCTGCCCCTGCAGCTTCTTTGCAGCTCTCTACCTGGTTACTCTGTCCATTTTTCCCCTGTAAAACAAGTTGGGAAAAACTTTTTCATTTCCAATGCAATCTTTGGGAATTCTCCACCGAGCAGTTGAGGCTGAAAAGAATGTGTAGAGCAGTTGTACAGTGGATAAGAAATCTACTGCAACTTGACAGCAATCCACAGCACTTCGTCCAACTAAATTTAGTGAATGAGCTGCACAGGGTACATAAATGGCAAACTGATTTGCATCCAAAAGTTTTTGCTGCATGCCATTGTAACGTCCAGACATGTTGGCAGCATTGTCGTATGACTGCCCTCTGCATTTAGCAAAATCCAATTTACAATCATCACATAAGTACTTCAACACCTGCTGTGCCATAGCTTCACCAGTGTGGTTTTGTAATTCCAAAAATGTGATAAATCGTTCAACTGGCCGTCCACTTGCAAGTATCTGAGCACTTTGCTCAGTTGGTCAACATGCGAAAGATCAGGCGTTGAGTCCACAGACAGACTGAAGTACCCAGAAACATTAATTTTGTCAACGATGACGGAGTGCACTTTCTTTGCCATTAACTCAATAAGTTCCTCACATATCGTTTTGGACAGGTACGAAGGGTTGCCTTTTCCAGCATTGCCATACCGTGATATGTGAGCAGCCAAGAATGGGTCAAACTGACATCAATTCGAGTAGCCCCAAATAATTCCCATTATTGAGAGACCCAAATTTTTCCACTTTTCCTTGGAATGCCAAACCTCGTTCAGCCAGTGTGCAAATGACTGCTACAACATGCCGAAGCACATTCTCCCAGTAATTGTACTCCTCTTCAATTTGTTTTTCCAGTGGCTGTGTCAAGCCTAAGCCTTGTTTCCGAGTTAAATATGTCAACATGGCATCTCGGTGAGTTGTACTTTTTTCATGGTTGTCAATTACAGCAGTGTTTCGCCAGTCACTGAATCCTTCATTTCTAGCAAAATGCGTTGACCCCTTGGGCGCAAATAGTTTACAAACAAAACAGTAAACTGATCCTTTTGAAGGAGAGTACAACAGCCATTCTCTCTTGTAGTGTTCACCATTGGCTTTAATTCCAAAAAAGATTTTCTGTGAACAGTATCTCTTTGGCTTCCCTCTGATGAAATTGCGACACGATTTGTCAAATGGCCCATTGTGGTGCTGACATTCACTGGGTCCACAAGCAACCCAATAAGTCACATCATCACCATAAAATTCATCCCACAACCCTGGGTCCTTAGCTTTGTTCATTTCAACCTTGGTCAGTTCTCTAAACTCCTTGGACAGTTCAAAAGCATTTACACATCTTGTCGTAGAACTAGGTTCAGGTTGTGGCACTTCATCATGTGCAATGTCATCATGAAAATTTGGCCTTGCACCAACACTGCCTGTTTCTGATGAAGGAGATAGATTTGATTCACTTGCTGTCTCTGAGGACTGACTGGTTTTGATCTGGATCATCTTTCTCTGCAGTTTGTAAGAAGAAATCTGTCAGCTTTCCTGTCTTGGCTACAACAGACAGATTCTTTTGCTCATTCTCTTTTGCACGTTTTCTCTTTTGTGCACCACTCAACTGAACACGCTTCATTTTTGACGTTTACATGGGGCTGAAATTAAAAAGGGGCAGAGAGGGTCATTGAAATGACTGTCATGCCAACTGAATTTGGCTTCATCATTTTACTTTTAAACACATGCTATGACACTGCACCTCGCCAACAAAAAATAGCTTAAATCAGGCAAAAGTAGACACAAAAAGTCTCAAAAAAGATCGACAGATAAGAGACGACTATGTATACTAATTAAATAAAGGATCATTGAAGCTGTATGACATCTTACCAGTGCAGTGGTCTTAGATTTCCAAGGATATCGCACACATCATGTCTGAGGCACAGAGGTCAGTCGAGAATATTCCACAACAGGAAACATGTGACAGTGTTAATGATCTTACTGACCGACAGAGGTCAGAGTGCACCTTGTGGTACACCTGGGATGATAACCCTAGGGTGCACCATGATCAAGAAACAGAACATTATGATCAATTTGCGCTAGTTTTATCAATTTTTTTTTTTTTTACAAATCTTCATTCGTTTTTTTTTCTTTTCACCCTTTTCCCAACTTTGTGGTGCCCCCTTTGGCCCTGGTGCCCTAAGCACGTGCAAAAGTATTTGAGTATAGGAGCAGGGAGGTTCTACTGCAGTTGTACAGGGTCTTGGTGAGACCACACCTGGAGTATTGCGTACAGTTTTGGTCTCCAAATCTGAGGAAGGACATTATTGCCATAGAGGGAGTGCAGAGAAGGTTCACCAGACTGATTCCTGGGATGTCAGGACTGTCTTATGAAAGACTGGATAGACTTGGTTTATACTCTCTAGAATTTAGGAGATTGAGAGGGGATCTTATAGAAACTTACAAAATTCTTAAGGGGTTGGCCAGGCTAGATGCAGGAAAGATTGCTCCCAATGTTGTGGAAGTCCAGGACAAGGGGTCACAGCTTAAGGATAAGGGGGAAATCCTTTAAAACCGAGATGAAAAGAACTTTTTTTTCACACAGAGAGTGGTGAATCTCTGGAACTCTCTGCCGCAGAGGGTAGTCGAGGCCAGTTCATTGGCTATATTTAAGAGGGAGTTAGATGTGGCCCTTGTGGCTAAGGGGATCAGGGGGTATGGAGAGAAGGCAGGTACGGGATACTGAGTTGGATGATCAGCCATGATCATATTGAATGGCGGTGCAGGCTCGAAAGGCCGAATGGCCTACTCCTGCACCTAATTTCTATGTTTCTATGTAGTCTGCTTAATGGTTAATCCGCCCCTGCATGTACCAAGGAGCAGTGGAAAGCTTTGTTTTGCATGCTATTCAATCAAATCAGATAATAGTATACATAAATACAATCAAATCAAACTCAAGTACAATGGTCGAAGTCATTCAGCATGGAAACAAGCCTTTCGGTCCAACTTGTCCATGCTGACCAAGATGCCCCATTTAACTATGTTTGGTCTACAAGCCTCTAAAAGTAGCCTGTCTAAATGTTTCTTAAATACTGTGATAGTACCTACTTTAACTACCTCCTCCAGCAGTTTGTTTATAACTACCACCCTTTGTGTAAAAATGTTGCCCCTCAGGTTCCTATTACATCATTCCCCCCTCATCTTAAAACTATGTCCACTGGTTCTCAATTTCCCTGCTCTTGGAGAAAGACTGTGCATGATCTTATACATCTCTATAAGATCACCCCGCATCCACCTGTGCTCCAAGGAATAAAGTCCAAAACTGCTCAACCTCTCCCTATAGCTCAGACTCTCAAGTCCTGGCAACATCCCCGTAAATCTTGTCTGCACCCTTTCTGGTTTAGCAACATCTTTCCTATAACAGGGTGACCAAAACTGAACACAAAACTACAAATGTGGCCTCACCAATGTCTTGTACAACTGTAACATGATCTCCCGATTTCTATATCATATTCTAACACATATCAGGAATCTTAGTATCAAGAAAGAGATTTATTTTTTTAATTACATGACACTCCACTTAATGAGGGAGTTTCATACCATCCAAATGACAGTAAAAATAAGGGTCTCGACCCGAAACTTCACCCATTCCTTCTCTCTAGAGATGCTGTTTGTCCCGCTGAGTTACTCCAGCATTTTGTGTCTACCTTCGATTTAAACCAGCGTCTGCAGTTCTTTCCTACACAGTATAAATAAGGTAACAGAATATGGTGAAAGTGGCTTTCTGTAGACTGCTGTAATTTCTGTCAGAGATTACAGGCCATAGCTTTACGTGGAGCAGGGCAAAATTTAAAGTAGATGTGCGGGGCAAGTCTTTTACACAGAGAGTAGTGGATGCTCCGAGCACACTGCAAGGGCTGGTGATGGAGGCAGATACGAGAGTGGCATTTAAGTGGCTTTTAGATAAGCACATGGATATACAGGGAATGGAGAGATATACAGGCAGAGGAGATGACTGTGGACTGAAGGGAATGTTTTTGTGCTGTACTGTCGATGCTCTATGTAAGGTTTGCAAAGACTACAAAAGACTTGAATCTTTGTTAAATATTTCTCAGATATGGTCTGTCAATGGTGAAAATTGGTAAGAAATACATTTGAATCCTGAAGACACTGAAGGTTCTCGCTGTTAATTCCAGTTCCTGGACAGAGCTGATGGTTCACTGAACTTTGCCCTTTGTACTAAGAACTTCAGAACTTCATGTGCCTTATCTGTTCATAAATTGAGTAAAACACCCAGTAATTCATGGTCTCCTACATTTTCAGCAACTTCTGCAAAGCTCTGAAAACGTACTCCCTAGAGTCCCTAATAACAGTGCATATTAATAATAATAATGTTCTTAAATTAGATATTTTTAATCCCTTTAGTTAATATTGAAAAAGATGATTCTATTTATTGAGGCTTTGGGATAAGTATTGGGATGGGGTATACATGGGATGGAGGCCTATTTTTTTCACGAACAGGCAGAGGAGATTAGCTTATCCTGGTACCATGTTCGGCATGGACATTGTGGGCCGAAGGGCCAGTTCAATTGCTGTACTGTGTAAAGTTTTATGTATGTTTTATCCAATTTGCTAACTGATAATCAAACATGATTATATCCCATAGGTGAAGCAGCAGACAGTGAAGAGAACTAGAGCACTGACAGTAAACCTGACTCAAGAGGGAAGAGAAATGGTCGACCATGCAGCAAATATGGTGAAAGATGTTGTCAACAGCACAGCTGTAAGTTTTGTTGTAACTGTTAACTTCTATTAGCATAACACTGTAACCCACCATTACTGGCTTGGGGAACAGGCTGGTAACTTGTTCCTAGCAAGTCTTCAGGTGGTCAGAAGTATGGATAAGGAAGAACAGAGGGTAGATATTTGTCATCACTCTGTTGCTCTACGCTTGCTGTAGAGACGCATGTTATACTCACTTCCAAAGTCTGATCATGTTAACTGGTTCGTGGGAATTAATTTATACCATCAGTGCTCTCATCTGAAGAACAGGCATAATTCGATGTCCTGTAAAATGTGCTAAGTAATTTCAAAATTGTACATATCTTGGAGCTGATCATTAATCTGCATGTCGGCATGGTGGCACAACGGTAGAGTTGCTGCCTTACAGTGCCATAGACCCGTGATTGATCCTGACTATGGGTGCTGTCTGTACGGAGTTTGTACATTTGTGGGTTTGTGACCATGTTGGTTTTCGCCGGTTTCCTCACACACTCCAAAGACTTGTTTGTTAATTGGCTTCAGTAAAAGATTGTAAATTGTCCCTAGTGTGTAAGACAGTAAAAGTGTAAGTTTGTTGTGTGCTAACCTGTCAGCAGAAAGACTATACCTGATTACAATTGAGCCATCCACTGTGTACAAGAGAGCTCACTTGGACTATTACGTGCAGTTCTAGTTGCTTAGCTAGAGGATGATTTTTGACTGAAAAGAATGCAGAAACTTCAAGATTATTAACTTAAGATATGATTAGTAAACATGCAGATAACACCAAAATAGGTGGTATTGTATTCAGTGAAGATGTTCATCAAGAGTCACAGCAGGATCTTGAATTGCCAGGTACGTGGGCCAAGGAATGGCAAATGCAGTTTAACTCAAAGAAGAGTGAGGTGATACATTTTGGTGTGTCAAACCAGGGCAGGACCTTCACAATGAATGGGGTCAAGGGAGTATTGTAGAGCAGAGGGATCTAAGATTATAAGTACATAGTTCCCCAAAACTGGCTCACAGGCAGATAGGCGGGTGTAGAAGGCTTTTGGAACGCTCCCCTTCAGTCAGGGAATTGAGTATAGAATTTGGGATGTTATGTTGCTGTGGTATAAAAAGCTTGTGAGGCCACACTTGTGTTTACTTTAGTCACCCTGCGAGAGGAAAGATAACATTAAGCTGAGAAGACTGCAGAGAAGATTCACGATGATATTGCCAGGACTGAAGGGTCTGAACTATAGGAAGAGGTTTGGCAGGCTCGGACTTTGTTACTTAGAGCACAGAAGGCTGAGGGTGATTTTACAGTGGTATAAAATCATGAGGCCAGCATGCCATAAGATCACACAGATAGTGGTGGGTGTATGGAACCAGTTGCCAGAGGAAGTAGTTGAGGCACGCACAATAACAACATTTAAAATACATTTGGATAGGTACATGAATGGGAAACGTTCAGAGGGATATATATCAGGTACGGACAATGGGATTAATTTGGATGGGACATCTTGATCGGCATGGACGGGTTGAGCTGTAGGGCCTGCATCCATATCATATGACTCTCTGTCTCTAAAAGATTCATGAGGATGTTATCGGCACTGGAGGACTTACATTTTAAGGGGAGATGGGATAGGCTGAGGCATTTTTTCCCTGTAGCACAAGTGTGACATTATAGAGGTATATAAAATCATGAGAGACATAATGAAGGTGATTGGTCCACAATCATTTTCTGATGTAGGGCAGTCCTGAACCTGAGGGTATAAATTTAAGGCGAGAGGGGGAAATATTAAAGGAGACCTGGGGGCACCTTTTTCCACAATAAAGGTGGTGGGAGCGTGGTACAAACTACATAGAAACATAGAAACATAGAAATTAGGTGCAGGAGTAGGCCATTCGGCCCTTCGAGCCTGCACCGCCATTCAATATGATCATGGCTGATCATCCAACTCAGTATCCCGTACCTGCCTTCTCTCCATACCCTCTGATCCCCTTGGCCACAAGGGCCACATCTAACTCCCTCTTAAATATAGCCAATGAACTGGCCTCAACTACCCTCTGTGGCAGAGAGTTCCAGAGATTCACCACTCTCTGTGTGAAAAAAGTTCTCCTCATCTCGGTTCTAAAGGATTTCCCCCTTATCCTTAAGCTGTGACCCCTTGTCCTGGACTTCCCCAACATCGGGAACAATCTTCCTGCATCTAGCCTGTCCAACCCCTTAAGAATTTTGTAAGTTTCTATAAGATCCCCTCTCAATCTCCTAAATGCTAGAGAGTATAAACCAAGTCTATCCAGTCTTTCTTCATAAGACAGTCCTGACATCCCAGGAATCAGTCTGGTGAACCTTCTCTGCACTCCCTCTATGGCAATAATGTCCTTCCTCAGATTTGGAGACCAAAACTGCATGCAATACTCCAGGTGTGGTCTCACCAAGACCCTGTACAACTGCAGTAGAACCTCCCTGCTCCTATACTCAAATCCTCTTGCTATGAAAGCCAACATACCATTTGCTTTCTTTACTGCCTGCTGCACCTGCATGCCTACCTTCAATGACTGGTGTACCATGACACCCAGGTCTCGCTGTATCTCTCCCTTTCCCAATCGGCCACCATTTAGATAATAATCTGCTTTCCCGTTTTTGCCACCAAAATGGATAACCTCACATTTATCCACATTATACTGCATCTGCCAAACATTTGCCCACTCACCCAGCCTATCCAAGTCACCTTGCAGTCTCCTAGCATCCTCCTCACACCTAACGCTGCCCCCCAGCTTAGTGTCATCCGCAAACTTGGAGATATTGCCTTCAATTTCCTCATCCAGATCATTAATATATATTGTAAATAGCTGGGGTCCCAGTACTGAGCCTTGCGGTACCCCACTAGTCACTGCCTGCCATTGTGAAAAGGACCCGTTTACTCCTACTCTTTGCTTCCTGTTTGCCAGCCAGTTCTCTATCCACATTAATACTGAACCCCCCAATGCCATGTGCTTTAAGTTTGTATACTAATCTCTTATGTGGGACCTTGTCGAAAGCCTTCTGGAAGTCCAGATACACCACATCCACTGGTTCTCCCCTATCCACGCTACTAGTTACATCCTCGAAAAATTCTATAAGATTCGTCAGACATGATTTACCTTTCGTAAATCCATGCTGACTTTGTCCAATGATTTCACCACTTTCCAAATGTGCTGCTATCCCATCTTTAATAACTGACTCTAGCAGTTTCCCCACTACCGATGTTAGACTAACTGGTCTGTAATTCCCCATTTTCTCTCTCCCTCCCTTCTTAAAAAGTGGGGTTACGTTTGCTACCCGCCAATCCTCTGGAACTACTCCAGAATCTAAAGAGTTTTGAAAGATTATTACTAATGCATCCACTATTTCTGGAGCTACTTCCTTAAGTACTCTGGGATGCAGCCTATCTGGCCCTGGGGATTTATCGGCCTTTAATCCATTCAATTTACCCAACACCACTTCCCGACTAACCTGGATTTCACTCAATTCCTCCACCTCCTTTGACCCGCGGGCCCCTATTTCCTGCTATTTCCGGCAGATCATTTATGTCTTCCTTAGTGAAGACGGAACCAAAGTAGTTATTCAATTGGTCCGCCATATCCTTGTTCCCCATGATCAACTCACCTGTTTCTGACTGCAAGGGACCTACATTTGTTTTAACTAATCTCTTTCTTTTCACTATCACATGGAACTACTCGAGGAAATGGTAAAGGCAGGCAGGTACAATTGCGATGTTTACAAGTCATGTAGACAAGTGCATGGAAGGGAGAGGTTTGGATGGATGTGGGCCAAATGCATGCAAATTGGATCAGCTCAGGTACCCACTTGCACCGCATATTTGAGTTAGGCTGAAGGGCCTATTTCTGTGACAATGTTTCCATTTACGATTATGTGATGGGGAGAAAAGCTCGTTTATTTTAAACCAGTGGTTGCCATGCTCGTCAGAAAGTTAATTTTGCATTTGACAAGTTAATATTTAACCTGTAAGGAATTAGAATTGTGACAAGTCTGATTCAGTGTGAATTATTAAAGCTCAGTTGATGGAGTAACAACAGATTAAGTGGAACATTTTTGTAATCTAGTTGAAATAATTACATTTCAATATGATTTGCATTTGTGCAAATAATTATAAATAAATTATTTAATTGCCTTCCTCTATCATGTGTGCTGTTTTTCCTGTAAGCAAATCCAGGCAGTGGCATGTGCTACTGAGATAGTTTCAGAATTCACCGGGGATGAGGTGAGGTATATGCAATATATCTTGAAGAATGGTCTCGACCTGAAACTTCACCCAGAGATGCTGCCTGGCCTGCTGAGTTACTCCAGCATTTTGTGTCTATCTTCGATGTAAACCAGCATCTGCAATTCCTACCTACACATGGGTGCAATGCAATATATATCCAGTGAAATCCCATTTGTTCCAATATCTTCCACTGCATACAGTTAGGTCAGACTCGCAGGAAATGGATTTCATCGCTCAGCTGGGATATTGAGCCACCATTATCCTGGTTGAAATTATTACACTGCGTTGATCAGAATTAATCAACTTTAGGTTTAGATTTATTATTGTCATGTGTACTGAAGTACAGTGAAAAGCTTTGTTTTGTATGCTTCTAAATAGATCAGAAATACCATACATAAATACAATCAAGTCAAACTCAAGAACAGATAGAGGAAAAGGGAAGATACAGAGAGCTGAATATAGTTCTCAGTATTATCGTGCATTAGTTTCATAAACAAAAGTCCAATGTCCTCAATGGGGTAGTGGTGAATCGTACAGTACCAAAGCTTTTGGAAGGATCATTCAGAAGCCTGATTAGAGGGGGAACTGTTCCCAAGTCTAGTGGTGCACACTTTCATGCTTCTGTACCTTCTGCCGGAAGGGAGCAGGGAAAAGAAGGAATCACAGTAGGTGAGACAAGTCTAACTATGTTGGCTGCTTTTCAGAGGCAGCGTGAAGTGTAGATGGAATCAATGGTATGAGGTCTGGTCTGTGTGATACAAAGCTTGGTACTGAGCTTAAAGAAACTACACAGAGATCAGTGATTTGATTGTATTTTGTGCCATGCTGTAGCCCAAGAAGGAACAAGTAGCTCTGTGCAGACTTTAGACTTTAGAGATACAGAGTGGAAACAGGCCCTTCAGCCCACCAAGTCTGTGCTGACCAGCGATCAACCTATACATTAACACAATTGTACGTACTAGAGACAACTTAAAAATTTTCAGAAGCCAATTAACCTTCAAATGGACGTCTTTGGAATGTAGGAGGAAACCAAAGCACCCGGAGAAATTCCACATGGATACAAAGGAGAGAGTGCATACTCCACACAGATAGCACCCGTAGTCAAAATCAAAGCCAAAGCAGCAATGCTACTGCTGTGCCACTGTGCTACCTTTTGTGTACTTTCAGTACTTGTTAAAAGTGTTGCTCTGCATCTATGACAACAGATTCTGGAGCAAGACAGCGATCAGCTGGATTTATGGAATGCCCAGGTGAGACGACACGTTGACAAGCTGGTGATGGAGATGACTCAGAAGAGTGTGCTCAGCCTTGTCTACAGGGCAGAAGGTCATGCGGAGGAAATGCATAACCTTGCTTCTCTGCTGAACAGGTCAGTCCATGTTATTATGGCTTTCGGAGCGACAGAACTGCAGATTAGTCAGACAGCATGTAACAGGTCCTTTGGCCCATGTTGTCCACACTGACCAAGATGCCCTATCTACTCTAATTATGCTTGCCTGCATTTGCCCCATATCTCTCGTGGCATTGGTCCTGAAGCCAGATCAATAACAAATACACTGGTACAGACAGTAAGGTGAGCTCACCCAACGTGCTTTATTTCTTGAGACAAATATGAGGTTCAAGAATCACCCTCCGTCTCTCTCTCTCCTTCCCTTTCTCCCTCACAATCTCACTTCCCTCCCTCCCCCCCCCTCCTCCCCTCTCCCTCCTCTCTCTCTCCCCCCCCCTCTCCCCCCCCCCCCCCCCCCCCCCCCCCCCCCCCGCATCTCATTCTCAGGTCAGAATAATGCAAAATAATGAATAAATGCAAAGAGGAATGTCATATTTTAAAAAAATCACTCTGGGGAGTGTTGTTGAGCAGAGGGATCTGGGAGTGCAGGTACATAGTTCATTGAGATTGGCATCACAGATAGATAGGGTGGCCATCATCTATTAGAGTATTGACTGTAGAAGTTGGGAGGTCATGTTGCAGTTATATAAGACAGTGAGGCCACATTTAGAGTAATGTGTTCAGTTTTGGGCACCATGTTATAGGAAAGATGTTATCAAGCCGACAAGGGTGGAGAGAAGATTTACGAGGATGTTGCCAGGACTCTAAGGCCTGAGCTATAGGGAGAGGTTGCATGCAGGACTATTGTAGATGGGGCATGTTGGTTGCAGTGGGCAAGTTGGGCAGGAAGGGCCTGTTTCCACTCTGTGTGACTATGTGAATGATTCCATGCTAGCCTTTGCAGTGAAACATTTTCTCTTATCAGTTCGCTTGCAGCCGTAAGGAACATGTCCCTGAATTCCTCGGTGGCTGTGAATGCACACACCAACGTCAAGGCCCTGGTCGAAGAAGCCACAGCTATTGCTTTGGACGCAAGGAACAAAGCTGATGCTGCTTTGAAATCGGTGGGTACTTACTCTAGTGGATAAGTTGAACCGGGTCTTAGTCTGTTGGTTTATCAACGCCAGCCAATAACAGTCGTTCTATATTTGTCGTGAAGTGGCAAATGAGAGATGAAGAACTGTGTTGTGATTTTGCTTCAACTTAATTTTTGTTAAGTAGTCCTTCTGCAGCTTTCAGATGTTTCTACTTTATTGTCATCATTGACTGACATATCAGGTCACCAAAAAAGTCGCGGCGTGATGACATATTGACGCGCGGTGTTTCCTCAAGTGTCGCAACATTTTTTTTGTCACCGCTGGATTCTGAAATGTTCAAAATTTTTCGGCGACTCTGATACGTCAGTCAATGACGCCGGCAGTCGTCGAAAAAAATCGGCAAGTGGGACAGGCCCTTTACAGTCGATGACTTTATGCTTTGTATGTAATGACTGGATAATCCTGCATTCAAATTTGCCTTTCTGTTATCTTGCCAGGCCAAGGGTCCTCAAAAGCCACTGGACGAAGTCGGCAAGGAGTCAGTTGTGCACAGTTCAAAGCTCCTGAATGATGCCAATGATTTGAAAAAGAAAACTGCTGGTGAATAACCTGTCCAATTTTGACATACAGTATTGATCATTGCAACTTACTCTAGAAATGATTGTAGGACAAAACTTGCTGGGCAATGGGGTATATTATAGCAAAGTTGGACTTGCTGCAAGGGGAAATGAGGGGAATAGATTGGGGGCGAATGCACAGAGTTTGGTTTAGTTTTGAGAGATTCGGCGTGGAAAGAGGCCCACCGAGTCCATGGCGACCAACAATCACCCCTACACTAGTTCAATCCTACACAGGCACAATTTACAGAGCTAATTAACCTACACACCCACACGTCTTTGGAATGTGGGGGGAAACCCGAGCACCTGGAGAAAACCCACGTGGTCACAGGGAGAACATACAAACTCTGTACAGACAACACCCATGGTCAGGATTGAACCCGGGTCTGTGGCAGCAACTCTACCACCCTCCACTTTGCCATCCCAATCTTTAATCCAAGGGGAATCAAAAACAATTGAACATATGTTTAAGGTGTGATGGGCAAGATTTAATAGAATCTTGCCCCCAAAGGGGCATTTTTTTGGTAGGTATATGGAATGTGCCTCCAGAGATAGTAGTTGAGGCAGGTGCTATAGCAGCATTTAAAAGACATGGACAGGTACATGGATAGGAAAGGTTTAAAGGACTAAGGACCACGGGCAGGCAAATGGGACTAGGTTAGATAAGGCTTGAGCAGACAGGAGTTGGGCCAAAGGGTTTGTTGTCCTTGCTCAACATTTCCTTGGTCATCTTCTGCTTTGATCTGTCATTTTCACACCTTGCCCTTCTATATCCCTAGTCTCCCTCTCCCCTGACTCTCAGTCTGAAGAAGGGTCTTGACCTGAAACATCACCCTTTCCTTGTATCCAGAATATGCTGTCTGTTCCGCTGAGAATCCAGCATTTTGAATTACTCAGTAGGCAGACAGGACTGGCAAGAGGCTTTTGCCAAGGACCCACTGAAGTGTTCATGGCTCTGAAGTAAGTGTGTGGTATGAGAAGATACAAACAGAAGAGGAGCTTATTCTAGAAGAGACCAAAAGTTTCCTTACAGGGCCGAACTGAATGTACGGCCACTCCCTCACAGCTCCTGAAACCCAGGTTCGATCCTGACCCTGGGTCGTGTATGTGTGGGATTTACACCTTCTCCCTGTAACTGCATCAGTTTCCTCGGTGCTTGGTTTTCTCCCGCATCCAAAATAGATGCGAGTAGGGGGTGAATTGCCACTGTGGACACTCCCTGACTTACACAATAGATTGCTTATATCAACTCACACTTACATAAATAACAATACAATACAATACAATACAAATTTATTCGTCACATGCACCAACTAAGGTACAGTGAAATGAATTTGCCATGCAGTGACACAATTGAAAAAAGAACACACAATACACGATAGAATTCACCATGAACATCCACCACAGCATTCTTCAGTGTGGTGGAAGGCAACAAAGTTCAGTCAGTCCTCCTCACCAGTTCATCCTTGGTCGAGGCCATGAACCCTCCGCAGTCGCCGCTACGGATGACCAGATGTACAGGTCCTCTGGTCTGGATGATCGAAACTCCAATGGTCGAGCACACTCCGCGGTTTGGAGTGCCCGAATCGGTCACTTTCCTACCAGAGACCGCGGCTTCAGGATGTTATAGGTCGCAGGCCGGCGGTTCGAACTCATCAAGGGATCCCAGGCTCCAGATGGTAAGTCCATGCCATGGCCCGCGGCTAGAAGCTCCACAGACCCCAGCCCCACAATGCCGGTCACCAGGCCAGCGATCGGAGCACTCCTTTCTGGCGACTCCCAGCAAGGGTCCACCCCGTTCCGTGATGGAAAAGTCCACACTGCGTCCGCTGCTGAAGATCTGGACCCGACTCCGGGAAAGGCCGCTCCCATCCAAACGGTTAGGCCGCGAGAGGGGAGGCAGAGAAGCAGCATGGAAAAAGTCGTCTCTCCGTCGAGGAAGTGATTGAAAAACGGTTTTCCCCCACCAACCCCCACACAAGACATACCAAAAGACACCAAAACAAACATTTGGATATACTAAAAAAAAACCATTTGAAATAACGAACACATTGCTGGCAGGGCAGCCGAATAGCAGCACCCCCAACCGACCAATAATTCTGGCAGATTGTAATTTCCACAACACTGTACAATCACTCAAGTTTAGATTGGAAACAAATCAGCAATGACGACGGTGTTTACCCTGAAGGCTGTGCGCCACAGGAAGTGGCCCAATGGTGAGACGGAACGCAAGCTGGCAATACTTACCCACAAGGCCGCACGCCGCAGAAAGTGCCCCAGATGCAGCTAGGCACCACTGAGACAGTTTATACTCTCAGTGGCAGACACAGAATGCTGGAGTAACTCACTGGGTCAGGCAGCATCTATGGAGAACATAGAATGGTGACGTTTCGGGTGGAGATCCTCCTTCAGATTCAGTAAGTTATTTTGGGCGGGACATAGGGTTGATGATTCTGACACACAAAATCTGACTAATGTAAGGGTTCAGGGATCGTAACCATTATGTAAGTCGGGGAGTGCCTGTATATTTGTACACACCCAATTAACACATCAACCCTCAAATCCTTGGGATGGGAGGATGCTGATACCAGGATTATGGGAAGAGTAAAATTGGATTAGTGCTGGACTCATGTAATGGGTGCTTAATGGTCAGCATAGACTTGATGGGTTGAAGGGCCTGTCGCCATGTCTACGGTATTGTATCTGAAGATTTGCTTTGGTTCCCTCATTTGTTCAGGTCTTGTCAACCAGCTGAGTGGATTGAAAGATAAAGTTGACCAACTTCAAAAGAGCGCACACAATGTAAGCAGTCTGCTGAGTGAGCCAATGCAGCTACTGGCACAGTTACCTAATGGTAAGTAATCTGGAGAACAGGAACACACCAAACTCCTTAATTGCAAAGATATAATATATTTTATAAGAGAGTAGAAACGAGGAACTGCAGATAAGGTCATAAGTGATAGGAGAAGAATTAGGCATTTGGCCCATCAAGTCTACTACCCCATTCTCCTGCCTTCTCCCCATAACCCCTGTCACCCGTGGTTTAACTTCCATGAATGTGTTCAAATTGTTTGTGCATTTCTCGAGAGATTGCTGTGATACTGGCCTGTGTGAGGAATTCTTAATGAGAAAATGTGGGGTCAAATTATACTCGTAACTGCATTTAAACTCAAAACTCCTGCCTTTCGTGCAAAAGTCTGGGGTAATTTTTTTAGAGCACAGTTGACAACAAAATGTTAAGAATTTAGTGTTTGTCTCAAGGAGGTGAATATAGATCTATGAACAATATGAAGGAAAGTTCCAGGATAGCTAAATGGTGCAACAGTGGGGAGGTGCATGTTTTTGGAGTTGATACTGCCCTACAAGGTCTTTGTTAGAGGCTGATAGTGAAAATTGAGCCTTTGTTGTGATCGAAGGCATAGGATTACATTGGAACCTAGCTCTTGGTATTGGGATGGAGTCCAGGAGATGATGGTTCAGGGCAGGCAGCACTTTGGCAGAGCAAGGTGGTGGTGTGAAGGAATCTGGATTGCCCACAGATAGGAGGAGAGGAAACTAAACAGGAGGGATAAGGAGAGTAGAATCAGGACTGCTCCATGTTGGGGCAGAGAGAATCGGAACCTATAACACATCAAGACATGGCATAATTTCATTATGCAATTTACAATGCCAATTATTTATTGCCAATCAATGCCCATGGGAAAGTGGCAATGAGCCGTCATCTTGATTTGCGTCTGTCCTTGTGAAGGCGCTCCCTCAAGGCTGTGATGAGGTAAGTTCTGGGATTTAAACACATCCACCACAAAGACACTCTATTTCCAAGTCAGGAAATGGATGTGTGGGGGGGGGGGGGGGGGCTATTCCCATATATCTGTTGTCATTCGCCTCCTCAGCAATAGAGTGCTTTTGGAGTAGCCATTGTAGTATTCTGGATAAGTGCTGCAGTGCATTTTGTAGGTGTGGCACATTTTGTCAACAAAACGCTAGTAATGGAGGGAATAAAATTTAGGGCGATGCATAGCTGGCAAATAGTACGGCTTTTCCGTATTTTGTACGGAAATGCGATTAGAATACGGATGTACGATTTTGTGTTGTTAAATACAGAGTTCAGTTCAGTCTGAAGAAGGGTCTCGACCAGAAACGTTACCCATTCCTTCTCTCCAGAGTCGCTGCCTGTCCCGCTCCAGGTTTAAACAGAGCGCTGTCAGTTTAACACGTGGGAATTTAAACAAAGCGCTATTAGTTCTAAATATAGCGCTACTGGCTGGAGCGCTATGGGCTTTAAACATTGCAATATGGCCACAGCGCTACAGGTTAGACTGTTCAGGAAAATTTGGTCTTTGGTATTCTCTTTCTCAGTCTGGAATTCTCTTTCTCAGTGGAAGTTGAGCTATTGACTATTTTTCAGGCAGTGGTAGAATTCTGGATCAGCCTCATGGTGAAAGGTTACCAGTGGGATTGCAGTTACATTGGGATTGGCCTTCATTTTACAGAACGGTGGGTGGGCTCAAGGGGGAGAGAGGGAGGGGTGGAAAGAGGGAGAGAGGGAGGGGTGGAAAGAGGGAGAGGATGGAGAGGGGAGGGAGAGAGAGGGAGAAGGAGAGGGAGGGAAGGAGGGAATAAGAGAGGGAGGGAGAAAGAAAGGGAGGGAGGGAAAGGTAGAGGGAGGGAGTGAAAGAGGGAGGGCAAGAGGGATGGAGAGAGGGATGGAGGAAGGGAGAGAGAGGAAGGAGAGGGAGGGAGAGGGAGGCTTCCAAAATGGCTTCTACATCAGCTAAAAGCAGGAAGCAGCCATTCAAATAGCAGTATACAAATAGATGGCAATGGATGCACTGTCAAGTAAGGTGCGTGGAAGACGTCAATTGGTCGCAAAGTTATGCATTGTAGTCTTACATGGGTATGACCGCACATTAAAAATAAATCAGCAAAATGGCACCAAGTAAAAATACTGATTTCCTCA
The DNA here is from genome assembly GCF_028641065.1 of Leucoraja erinaceus. NCBI lineage: Eukaryota > Metazoa > Chordata > Chondrichthyes > Rajiformes > Rajidae > Leucoraja > Leucoraja erinaceus. The sequence goes on along the minus strand of NC_073380.1, from coordinate 29,030,145 downwards.
GCAAAATACTGATTTTCAGGTACTAGAATGCTGAAATGCTCTGACAAAACTTGGCAGCTCTGATGATGGATTGCGTGCCATTCACACAAGGTACTTTATCATGGATAGTGTCAAGCTTCTTGAGTGCTGTTGGACTTGTGCATGGAAATGGTGGAAAGCCCATTAGTTGGTTGCGGATGAGTTGCCAACTGCAGGATTGATGTAGCTGATCCAATGGAGTTATGATTAATGACCCTCAGAACGTTGATGTTGCCTATATCTCAAGGTAAACATCTCAGGAAAAGCGATTGGTTATTTGGGAGTGAGTCAGTTTAGTGTAATTCGGTTAGTTGATTGACATATGCACGAGGTACAGGGAAAAGCTTTTTGTTGCATGCTATCTAGTCCGTGGAAAGACTATATATGATTAGCCATCCACAGTGTACAGACACAGGAGGAAGGGAATAATGTTATTTGCAAGATAAAGTCCAGTAAAGTCTGGATAATGATGGTCCGAGGATCTTCAATGAAGTAGATGTTGGGTCAGAACTGCTCTGTAGTTGATGATTGGATGGTTCAATTGCCTGATAACAGATGGGGAGAAACTGTCTCTGAATCAGGAGTCATGGAGTAATGTCATCAGTCAGAGGACAGTAAATCTTCAAATGTTCAAGATCAGCCATGTATGAATGACAGAGTAGACATGATGGGCTGAATGGCCTAATTCTGCCCCTACAACTTAAGAACATGAAAATTCCCCAGCCCACACTGCCAAGGATGCTCCGACATTAAATACATTCAAGAGCAGGATTTAATAAAAGCCCTGTCCCATTCCAAGAGCTCTCCCGAGTTTTAAAAAAATCAAACTCGTGGTAAGCACGGAGAATGAACGTAGCGAGTACGTCGGAGCTCGGGGACGTCTCTTAGCGGCTCGTACCGCTAACGGCAGGTAAGCACGGGAAGACTTGTGAAGATTTTTCAACATGTTGAGAAAATGTCCACGAGAGCCCCGAGTACCGACAAGTGCCCTTTACCGTAAATCTCCCAGTTCGAATCAGGGCAAACTCGGGAGAGCTCATGGAATGAACTCGTACCGTGGGACAGGGCTTTAAATATTTAGACACTGAAAGAATTGAGCTAAATAGAGATCAAGTAAGGAAGTAAACATGGTTGAGAATTATCATTGTTGTCTTGGCTTGTGGAACAGACTTAAGAGCCTATTATATTCTCCTATGTTCTTTTAAGATTTAGAGCTGTCCTTTGTTGGGAATTTTAAGGAATTTGTGAAAGCTCATTAGGGAAGTCTTTACATAAAGTGGAAGTTATATTTGTTCAAGATGCAAAAAGCTTAAAGCTTAAAAACATTAAGGTGGGCAGGAGGAGGATGATGAGGAGGTGGGGTGGGGGGTTGTCTCATGTCATGAAATATGTAGTCAAATTCATTAAGTATTCATCATGAACGAGAAAGCTCAATCCAAAGAAGATTTGAGGAATTCAGATATATGAACACAATAGACAATAGGTGCAGGAGTAGGCCATTCGGCCTTTCAATGTGATCATGGCTGATCATCCACAATCAGTACCCTGTTCCTGCCTTCTCTCCATATCCCTTAACTCCGCTATCCAAAGAGCTCTATCTAACACTTTCTTGAAAGCATCCAGAGAACCAGCCTCCACCGCCCTCTGAGGCTTAGAATTCCACACACTCACAACTCTCTGTTTTGCGGGGATGGCTGCATCTGCGGTTCCTTCCTGTTGGGGGGGGGGGGGAGGAACCCTGGCCCATGGCGGCTCCTGGTCCGTTCCCTCTGTGGGTGCCGCCTGGCCCGCTGAGTTCCTCCAGCACTCTGTGTTTTTTGGTTGGCTCTGGAGTTGAAGGCGGACATGGGGGGGGCTGGAGTGGCTCAGCGGGACGAGCGTCGGCTCTGGGGAGTGGGTGACGTTTCGGTTCGAGTCCCTTCTGCAGACAATCACAAGTACTCTCACCGACAAGAGTTCAGTTCAGTCTGAAGAAGGGTCCTCTGTCCAGAGTCGCTGCCTGTCCCACTGAGTTACTCCGGCTTTATGTCTAACTTCTATTTCAAGAGTTAAATAAAAAATACAGAGTGCTGGAGGAACTCAGCGGGCTAGGCGGCATCTGTGGAGGGAATGGATTAGGAGTTTTTTCGCGCCAGGGTTCTTCAATAGGAAGGAACTGCAGATCAAAGATACTAGTATCTTTGCTGCAGATCAGGCATGATATTCTTCCGATTTAAATCGTAATTCCGATTATATTGTTTTCCTATTTTCAATTTTTTGTGCCCAATTATTTGGCGGCCAATCAACCGTTATCGCTAAGGGGGTTGCGCCCAATCACCAACCAGATTCCCTTAAAATTCCCATCCAATCAACAAATCGGTCTCCTCACGTCCAATCAGCCGCCATCTCCAAGGGCATTGTGTCCAATCACATAATGTTCTGGTCACTCGGCGGCCACTCAGACACAGTCTCCTTGGCGCCTTTCGATCAATCATCGACCTGCTTCCCTCACCGAAGCAGACGATGGCTGCAGCCAACACAGAGAGAGAGAGAGAGAGAAAGAGATGGAAGAAAGCAGATATGACATGCAATACACAATGAACTATATTAGAAATACACAATAAACAAGTTGTGCATTCTTGTACTCTTACATGGGTATGACCGCACATAAAAATATCCCACACCGCCCCCTCCTTCCCAACCTCAGCCTCACGGACCTTAGAGTACCCCTAGTTCCTAAAACCCATTTCCATCACTGACCCTGTCATGGAGAAAGAAGTAGAAAGGCATAGAGGATAAGGACTTTGCAGCTGAAGGCACGACTACCAGTATCGGGGCTGATAAAGTTGGAGATGAAGATGCATCTCAGAAGATGTTTCAGTAATAAAGAGGTGAGCAACCATGCTGAGATTGGGATACAGCGATGATGGTTTTACATCTGAGACGTGGATGGATCACCATTCTGTGTATGAAGTTGACTAAATGTCTCCGGCTGACTTTTCAAAAGAAGCAATGCTTGTGTATTGCAGGTGCCACTGACAGAATTCGCGAAGCAAAAGATCGTGCCATCTCGGCTAATCTAACAGCAACTGCGACTCTTGATGAAATTCAGCAGTTCAGCCAGCAGCTGTTGACCACATCTGGCATTTTAATGAGGGTCAATAAAACTGTCAGGGAAACAAATGAGCTCATCAATGATTCAACAAGGACTGGTAAGTTCACAGTGAAAATCGATTAAAAGTCATTTTTGACAAATGGACATATTTTGCTCGACTAAACATGGGCAGTATAAACAGCGAATAAAAAAAATTATAGTATTTTGCAATTCTTATGGTCCTTAGATCTTCCAAGGATATATCTTACTTGATAGAAACTTTGTTTTGGCCACAGTCATATTGGAGTAGGGCATCCACATCTGGTTACTTTAGGAAGAATGTGAAGATGTGAAAAGGATTTGCCAGTGAGATTTCTGAGGGACTGGGAGGTTGAAGCCAGGCAGGAAAAGTCAGGAGCACTCCTTTTAGAGCAGGGGAAGTCGGGAGCAGATAAGAGGTTGCCACTTTGCTTTCTCTTTGAACATCCCCGTTTTTGCTCCTCCATCCCCCATCTACAGGGTGGCACAGTGGCACAGAGGTAGAGCTGCAAGAATTTGTTTATTTCAATTCGATCACCGCTCATCCTTCTGAATTGAAACATATGAGCCCATTCTGCGAGTCTCACCCAAGACAACAAACATCCCAAGCAAGGATCAATCTGATAATCCTTCATTCCAGTTCCTTTATCACACATATAACCTTCCTTGTTCAGGCGACCACACCAGTGCACTGTATTCCAAATGTAGTCTCACTGAGGTTCAATATAATTGGATCAGGATCTATCTACTTTTACACAGAAATCCTTTTAAAACTAAAGGCCAATTTGCCTTCCTTATAGCTTGCTCCGTCTTGCTTTCTGGAGGTGGTCTATAAAGCTATCAGCCGGCCTGCTGGTCTGAATCCTGATACTTGACAGAAGGTTGTATTGGGAAACTCATTTACTGATGTGCTTTGGCTGTCAAGATGGGATATGACGATTTATTCATGCCTTCAGAAAGGGAGTTGTTTAAAAAATGCAGGTTTTGGGGAAAGAGGCAGTGGTTTGATTAGATGCATTGTCCTTGCAGAGACCCAAGATGGATAGAAATATGTGAATATCCTTCTGTGTAATTATCATTCGAGTATATGATTCTTATAATTCAAAGTCCGTGATGACTTGTGGGCAGTAAGTACAGTGTTGTTGATTTGCTCCTGTTGCTGCGTTAATTTCTGATTATTTTTCCCCTTATAGCTGTGTCTGCTGGAGCAAAGGTACAAGAGGTTGAAATTCAAGCCAATTACCTGTTGGACAGGTTGAAGCCATTGAAAATGCTAGAGGACAACTTGAGCAGAAACCTATCGGAGATAAAGGAATTGATTAATCAGGCCAGGAAGCAAGCTGCCTCAGTAAGCGTAGAATCAATAAGGGCAGGATCTACTGATCAATTTGATGGGAAAAGCTTTTCACAAAGAAGCACGGTGGTCACTTTCTGTGATGTGTTCTTTTGTTTCATATTCCATCTCCTGGTTTAAGTCATTCAATGCAGCAGAACATCTCTGAACATCTAAATCATCCTTCCGTCTAAGTTCACTGCTTACAACCCAGCGATATGAACATTGGATTCTCTAACTATCTAACTATCTCATACCTTCCTCTCCACTCCCTCCCTCCTTGCCCCCTTCCTCCGCCTGAGTCGTTTCACCAGTTCCACAGTTCTCCACTTTGTTTATCTTGAGATCACCCAGATCACCCGGTCCCTATCCAAAAAGTCACCCATCCTTTTTCTCCAGAGATGCTGCCTGACCCACTGAGTTACTCCAGCACTTTGATTGACGCATGCTGCAGTGTGCAGTTGAAGCAAAGGTCTATATTAGGTACCAATCAGTTGGTTATATTGGCCTCGTTGAGGCCTAAATGTACGTCAGGTCCAGTGACATATACGTAGCCTTTGGACTGTTTCATTATCTGATGAACTGCTGCTGCTGATGCCAATGCCGCTGCCGGAATTGAGCATGATGCAGTGAATTAGCGAACACCCCCAGTTCTGCTGTGCGCCAAGCCTACGTTGATGGAAGTGGCCATGGTAGATGGACAGTTAGGGAGAATCAACCCTTATTTACACCCACTGATAAAACGACCAGTGTGGAGGAAGGGGGCAGGGAGGAAGGGGAGGGGAGTATGAAATGAAGTTACTTCTAATTAGAGAAACATCCATTTTTTTTCTCTTCAGAGATGCTACCTGACCCGCTGAGTAGCTCCAGCACTTTGTGTCTATCTTGGTATAAATCAGTATCTATTGTTTTTTGTTTCGATATCTATCTATATTACTAAAATTAAGATCTTGACCGCTTTTGACTCACTGCGATGTGATTTCCGAGAGAACGCTGCCACTTGCGGCCGTCATTTTTGGCAACCTCACTCAGAGCCCCCCTCTGCCAGACTGGACCAGAGAGTTTTTCCCATCGATGTTAAATCAGAGATATTAATGTTTTTAAAAAATGTGCCATTCTCTCTGCTGCCCCTGCTGGTGGGAGGGGGGAGGGATTATAAAACCAGGAAGTGGTGTGCCTCACTCAGTCTCTGCAAGATGGAGGAAGCGAGAGGGTCACGTCTCTCTGAGCTCTGAATAACACTGAACGCATGTCTACTCAATTGTGAGTGCCCTTAATGTGGTTTGAAAATGAAAATATGGTTGGTTTGAAGTAAAAAGGCACAGCAAATGGTTGTTTGTGGGTTTTGGGTTGAAGTAAAAAGGCACTGCAAATGGTTGTTTGGGGGGTTTGGGTTGAAGTAAAAAGGCACTGCAAATGGTTGTTTGGGGGGTTCGGGTTGAAGTAAAAAGGCACTGCAAATGCCACCCTAAGAATCCATTTGGCCCACAATGTCCATACTAGCCCTCTGGAGATCAGTAGTCACTGCAGCCTACAACACCCATACCAGTGCTCCAGAAAGCCCCCCCCCCCCCCCCCCCCCCCCCCCCCCCCCCCCCCACCCCCAATATTGGAATTGGTGGAGAGGTGGAATATTGCGTCGGGGGACCAGCCCTCCCGTGTGAACATGAGACCCAACGGGTCCCACTTAGTCTAGTTTTCTTCTAATGCTCTATTTAATCTTCCTCCAGATTAAAGTGGCGGTCTCCGCTGACAGAGATTGCATCCGCGCCTACCAGCCTGCACTCATGAGCAGCAACTACAACACTCTGACCCTGAATGTCAAAACGTCCGAGTCAGAAAACCTACTGTTCTATTTGGGGAGCAGCAGCAATGTGAGTAACTAGTTATAGCTGCCACCACACTACAGCAAGTCCAACTGAGGCTAGGATGGTTACTACAGTGAAACCAATGGTTCACACAATGCAGTTTACAATCAAGTAATTCATATAACTGAAAAATAATTAGTTGCCAAACAAATTTCCAACCTGTATGTGAATGAGGAATTAGTTGGATTGCAATTACTTATTACGATTTTAGAATGCCAAGCCTTTTAACTGCTATTAGGTATAGTTTGGGAGATAGCATCTTTGTTTCTGTCAGAGATTTTTGGGTTAAAAGGTCCTATTCCAATGAACATTGAAGGAGTAATCTTTTTGGATGAGGTGCTAAATTGAGGCTGCGTCTGCCCTTTACGATCTTGTGAAAAACCCCACAGTGATGTACCATGACCGATATTCATCCTTCCTCATTCATTTAGACGTTAGAGATGCAGTGTGGGAACAGGCCCTTCAGACTACTGGGTCTGCACCGACCAGTGATCACCCTGTACATTAGCACTATCTTACACACTAGGGAAAATACAGTATTTTACTGAAGCCAATTGACTTACAAACCTGTACGTCTTTAGAGTGTGGGAGAAAACTGGAGCACCCGGAGATAACCCACATGGTCAAAGGGAAAATTTACAAACTCCATACAATCAGCACCAATAGACAGGGTCTCTGACACTGTAAAGAAGCAACTACCGCTGTGCCACTGTGCCACCCCTTCCTAAAAAGAACATCCGATCCTTCATTTTTTTTAAGATTATTGTATGCAAGTTGGCTTCTGAGTTTCCTCTGTTGACTTCACTTACTAGCTCTAAGACCTGTTGGGATGTTCAAAGTTAAGTCTTTCTTCGATGTGGGACTATTTCACAGCAATTTGGTGGGAAGATTTCCCTTTTAGAGTTTGTGCAGTTAATGCACGATCAGCTTGATAAATTAAAATATTATTTTGAATAATCCACACCTTTTTAAAAAAACAAACAAATTTTGTATTAATTTGATTGAACATCCGCTAATGGTTTTAATCTTCCAATGTTGTACAGACTCTGGAATCCCTCCCTTCCTCATCCCTCCCTCCCCCTTTCTTCAAATCTAGTTATTTAACCAGTTCTACAGGCCACAACCATGTATCCCTCTCATCACACCTTCCCTAGCCAACAGTTGGCCTTGTCGGGGAACCACCCTACATGCAGTCATCTGTTGCTGACCCTGGTTTGGCCAGGTCTTTTCTTGCCATCAGTTTTTAATCCGCAATCCCCCCTCCCACTCCCCGTCCTCCACCACCACCACCCTTGACTTTCAGTATGAAGTAAGGTCTCGATCTGAAATGTCATTATCCATTTTCTCCAGAGCTGCTGCCTGACTCGCTGAGTTACTCCAGCTCTTTGTGTCTACCTTTGGTCATATTTCTAAGTTTTCCGACAATAAATTGGATTGCGAGTATGGGGGAGCAGGTGAAGAGGTTTCAAAAGGATATAGACAAGCTGAATAAGTGAATGAGAATGAAGCAGTGAATGTAATGTGAACAAAAGTGGAGTCAACCACTTTGGTGCACAAACTAGAAAAGGCCTATTTTTGTGTTGTGTCTCTAAGGTAGGCATCGGCCTGCCCCCATTTTGTACATAGGAATATGGCCATGGGTTATGGGCACGATTGTTTAAAGTGGAAGAAAGAATGATCCTTTTACAAAGATCAGCTAGAAATCTTGATGGGTCTGTTTTTGAATTGAATATTCAGACATTCAAAAATACCTAACAAACGCATTTATATGTCATCGAGTCATAGAGTGATACAGTGTGGAAACAGGCCCTTCGGCCCAACTCGCCCACACTGGCCAACATGTCCCAGCTACACTAGTCCCACTTGCCTACGCTTGGTCCATATCCCTCCAAACCTGTCCTATCCATGTGCCTGTCTAACTTTGTTAAACAATGTGATCGTCCCTGCCTCAACTACCTCCTCTGGCAGCTTGTTCATACACCCACCACCCTCTGTGTGGAAAAAGTAACCCCCCCGGATTCCAATTGAATCTTTTCCCCCTTACCCTGAACCTATGTCCTCGGATCCTCGATTCCCCTACTCTGTGCACGAGATTCTGTGCATCTACCTGATCTATTCCTCTGATGATCTTATACACCTCTATAAGATTACCCCTTACCCTTCTGCGCTCCATGGAATAGAGACCCAGCCTACTCAACCTCTCCCTATAGCTCACACCCTCTAGTCCTGGCAACAACATGTCGATGCACTTCGAACAAATGCTATCCATTAGATAGATTCAATTTGTTGGAGTAACACGGAGGATCAGACAGGATCTGGACAAATAGGACAGGTGACAGTTCTGGTCAGGACCCTTCTTCAGACACGAACCTGAACCGTCAACTATCTTTTTTCTTCAGAGATGCTGCATGACCCGCTGAGTTATTCCAGCACTGTGTGTCTATCTTTAGCATAACTCAGCATTTGCACTTCTTTCTTTCTAAATTCTATCCATTACTCCGCTGTGACATTTTGAGCAATCTCAAAAACTGTGGTTAGAAAGGTTGCTTGTTATAGAAATTGGAAATACACGTTCTTGAAATAAGAATACCTCTGCGATATAATCGAAAATTATCACTTCATGTGATGCCCTTTCTATATTTAATGTGGTCATGTTTGATGTTGTCAAAGTGTGTGTCTAATAGAAATAGAAATGACATTTTGATTGGCATTTTTTTAAACCATTGTTTGTAATATACATTGGTCCATTTTTAGTATTTTGCTTTCATGTAAAAGGAAATTGTAGCCTTCTTCAGTGTCTGGTAACATATATTTCCATTTATTTAAAAGTTTTTCAGTACAATAAAAATCAGATTTTTTTTTAAAACTCAATATTCCTGATAAACTCTTTTGTTACATTATGGAAAGCTTTCACGGTTAGTTTTAGCTCTCAGGGTTAGTCCCTTCCATTAATTTTGCAGGTCAAAAGTGACGATAGAACCAGTTTGGCCATTTTTAGACAAAGTTAACCATTTGCTTTCTGCACTGTTTCAGTCTGAATTCTTGGCTCTGGAGATGCGACGCGGCAGAGTTGCCTTCCTGTGGGATGTGGGCTCAGGGACGGCAAGATTAGAATACCCTGACCTGCAAATAAACACCAACAAGTGGTACAAGATCCACGCTGCCAGGCAAGTCAACGTCTCCTCCCTCATCCCACATATTTCCAATACTAATTAGCAATTCCCTGTGGATTACCAACAATGATTTGACGTTGATGTGTTAAGTAGTGATGCGAGAATTAAGATGTGGTAGAAGTCAATATTACTTTCCAGGGGAAAAAAAATAGCTTCTTGTTCTATTTTAGTTTTTCATCGCTACTGCGATTTGGAGAAAAATACATTGTTGAACAGTTCTTGAGTTGGCTTCATATGGTGGTCCTTTTGATATCTTGTGGCAACAAACAAACTTCTAGAGTTGGATCTTGCTGGCTACTACTGACAGTTGCAGTCAGAATTACCAGCATTCAGCCTTAGAAAGTGCAAAGGCAGCACAGTGGCGCAACGGAAGAGTTGCTGCCTTACTGTGCCAGAGGTCAGAGATGTACGGAGTTTATACGTTCTCCCCCTGACTTGCATGAATTTTCTCCGAGAGCTCTGGTTTCCTCATACATTCCAAAAGCGTATAGGTTTGTAGGCTAATTTGCTTAGTAAAATTATACATGGTCCCCAGCGCGTGTGGTATAGTGTTAGTGTGCGGGGATCATTGGACGGAGCAGACTCAGTGGGCCAAAGGGCCTGTTTCTTCGCTGTCTCTCAACTGAACTAAAGCCCCAAATTTCCAAATATCCTCGTAAATATGTAAGTCTGGGACCTGCTTTCAGATTCAGAAAGCCAGGTCTGGTCTGTTTCCCATGCCTGTGCACTCCATGTGGACAACGCTGGCAGGCCACAATACTGTTGCATTACCAACTTGCCTTTCCAAAAGCTTCTGTTTCAATTTTACATTTCCACCATCTGCAGTTGGATCATATATTTCTCAATCTCTTGTCTTCGCAAGAACTTCAACTAGCCCTTCGACAGGACGTGTAAACTGGCTTGGAAGAACTAGAAAGGAGTAGAAGATACACTCTGAGACTGTGGATAGAGGTGGAGAGATGATTCGAGAGTACTTCTCATCCAGTCCTGAAGAATCCATGTGTGTGCGTGAACAGCTTTTAACTTCTAACAGATGATCAGAACATACAACCTGGCCATTAACTCCAAGATGACCAAGGAGCTCATTGTAGACTTCAGAAAGTCTAGGGGCGGCACGCACACCCCCATCCACATTAACGGGACGGAGGTGGAACGTGTTTCCAGCTTCAGGTTCCTGGGGGTCAACATCTCCGATGACCTCTCTTGGACCCACAATACCTCAACTCTGGTCAAGAAGGCTCACCAGCGTCTTCCTGAGGAGACTGAAGAAGGTCCATCTGTCTCCTCAGATTCTGGTGAACTTCTACCGCTGCACCATCGAGAGCATCCTTACCAACTGTATCACAGTATGGTATGGCAACTGCTCTGTCTCCGACCGGAAAGCATTGCAGAGGGTGGTGAAAATTGCCCAACGCAACACCGGTTCCTCGCTCCCCTCCATTGAGTCTGTCCAAAGCAAGCGCTGTCTGCGGAGGGCGCTCAGCATCGTCAAGGACTGCTCTCACCCCAACCATGGACTGTTTACCCTCCTACCATCCGGGAGGCTCCTACCCGCCCCCCCCCCCCCTTCCACAAGGAAAAATAATAATTGCACTACTATGACTGTATGCACGTAATATATTTATTTATTGCTCATATTCTATGTCGCTCTTCTAGGGAGAAGTTAACTGCATTTCGTTGTTTCTGTACTGTACACTGCACAATGACAATAAAGTTTGAATGTGAATCTGATCAGATCAGAATGCCCCTTAGGATGTGCTTGTATTCAATTAGGCCACAGCTGCTCTGCATCTCCCTCTTCTGCTTCCTAATTCTTGATGCCCCCGTCAGTGGAAATCATAAACCTCCGCCCTCAGTTTCAATGCAACTCTAGGCCCTGAAACATGTGCCCTCCTGTGGCAAGTAAAGTGGCACATGATCATGGCAGTGTCAAAGCTTCAGGTAAATTCTCCGGCCTGAACTGCCCTGGTGTAAAATTCCACCCTGCATATAATATACCTATTAATACCTTTCATGGTGTATTGTGCGCTGCTTCATAGGATGATGAAAACAAATCCATTTAGTTTAGTTTAGTTTAGTTTAGAGATACAGCGCGTAAACAGGCCATTCGGCCCACCGAATCTGTGCTGGCTAACAATCCCCGTACACCAGCACTATCCTACACACTAGGGACAATTTACATTCTTTACTGAAGCCAATTAACCTACAAACCTGTCTGTCTTTGGAGCATGGGAGGAAACCAGAGCACCCAAAGAAAACCCTCGCAGTCACGGGGAAACCTGTCCAAACTCCATACAGACAGACCCATAGTCTGGATCAAACGCGATTCTCTGTAAGGCAGCAACTCTACCGCTGTGTCACTGTGCATTTCTCTGCAAAGAGTAAACATATGGCGCTGGTCGCATGGAGCTGTAATAATCCTATCACATCCACTCAATAAATTGCACATTGTATTTAAATAATAGGTTTGGACGTATAGGTACTCTCTCTGTTCAAGAAATTGGATCTTCGACTTCAGATAAGCAGGCCGTAAAAAAAGCAACATCTCCTGGGATTTCCACTGTACTGGATGTGAATAATTCCACCCTGGTTTTTGTCGGTGGCCTCTCCAAGAAAGTGAAGGTCAGTTATAATATGGAAGCTCTTCTAATTGTTTTTTCCTTCAACCTTCAATGCATGGTCCTTCATTTGTCCAAAAAAGAACCTCACGTTACCTTGGTACGTGTGATAAGAAAACGAACCGTTGAGGTGCACCATATTGCACCAGGTTGCATCACAGCTTGGTTTAGGAACAGCTCTGCCCAAGACCACAATAAATTGCAGAGTTACAGATGTTGCCCAGTCCATCACACAGACCAGATTCCCCACCATTGACTGACTGTCTACAAGTCATGCTGGCCCTGAAAAGCAGCCAACATAATCAAAGATGTCGCATCCCGGCCATTCCTCCTTCTCCCTGCTCCCATCAGGCAAAAGGTACAGAAGCTTGAAAACGCGCAGCATCAGAGTCAGGAACAGCTTTGTCCCATCTGTTATCAGGTTTCTGAACTGTTTTCCATAAGCTAAGTGCTGTCCGGTTCACCTCTACCCCATTGCAACCAGTGGACTGTGTCTAGGAAATTATTGCTCTACAATGCTGAGAACTATATTCTGTGCTCTGTATCTTTCCCCTTTGCTTTACCTAGTGTACATGAGTTTGACTTGATTATATTTTTGTATAGTATTATCTGATCTGATTGGAGAGCATGCGAAACACACGTACACGTCAGTACACGTGAGAGTAATGAACATAAACCTAAACCTTCTCTTGCATCCACTTCATTGCCTTACAATAACTCCATTCCATTTATGTGCAGAAAGCACCAGCGGTGAGAGTTACGCATTTTAAAGGATGTATGGGGGAGGCGTTTCTTGATGGAAAGTCTATCGGCTTGTGGAACTATCGAGAACGAGAAGGGAAATGCAGTGGGTGTTTTGCAAGGTAAAACTAATCGTTCTCCCAGCTTTTATAACCTTATCTTAATTTTTGTTTTAACAAATTTTGCTTTCCACAAAATTAGTTGATGAGACATGGGGGAATTAAATGTGTTTACTTGGGGGAATTGTTGCAACAGAACCAGTGGCCAAGGAAGTGTACTTTGTGGTGTCTAAGGATGCTTGAATCAACACCCGTTGTAAAAGTTACCATTTCTCGCACTGCTCACTCAATGGCTTTTTGCTTTGTGAGCTTGCCACAAAGAATTACTTGGCAATTATGTAGCAATGTCCAGGCTCTCATAACCCTCCAACCTTTCAAGCACTTTAACCTCAGCACAAAACTACTTTGCACTTTGTACGAAGATTGCATTAGGTGCGACTATGGTGTACACCAAGGGTGGGGAACCTGCGGCCTTCTAAACCATTAAGTGCGGCCTTTCGAATGAATCCAAATTTTGTAGAACAAATCCTTTTATTTTTTTTTAAGAAGGAACTGCAGAAGCTGGAAAATCGAAGGTAGACAAAAATGCTGGAGAAACTCAGCGGGTGAGGCAGCATCTATGGAGCGAAGGAAATAGGTGACGTTATGTGTCGAGACCCTTCTTCAGGTCTGAAGAAGGGTCTCGACCCAAAACGTCCCCTTTTTTCCTGCCTCACCCGCTGAGTTTCTCAAGCATTTTTGTCTACCTTTTATTTTTATTAATATGTTTTTGTTCGTTTTTTATTATTTTTATTTGAATCTTAAAATGAACGTATGAAGATTGAACAAATAATCCTCCCCGACTGACGGCCACAATCAAAACATTAGTAAGTCATGAGGGCTATTTTAACAAAATAATGTACATTTTGAAGTATATCTAATTGAAGTTTCTTGGATGCAGCCTTATTAGATTACAGCTAACTACAGAATAACATAACTTCATGGCATTCCAACATGAAAAGGTTCCCCATCCCTGGCGTACACTATCATGGTCTGGTTACCTCATATGACTGATCATTTACTGTATGTAGTTGCATTTAGTGCTGCAGCGAGTAAGAAGTTCATTGTTTTGGATCCAGTGCATGAGACAATTAAACATCCTTGAATTTTTGACTTGTGGCTCTTGATATTAGGTGAGCCGAGAGGGGGGGGGAGATTATTTGAGGATAAACATTGTGTGTCTTCTGCAGATCCCAAAATGAAGATATTGCCTTCCACTTTGACGGCAGTGGCTACTCAGCTGTTGATAAACTATTACGCTCCACATCAACTCAATTGGTGATGCACTTCAGCACATTCTCACCAAATGGCCTGCTCCTATACCTGACTTCAAATGGCACTGTAAGTGTGTTTGTGTCTGCTTAGATTACTTAATCGGTAGCTGTGCTCATTGGTGTACTTGTAAAGTTCAAAGTATCTGAAAAATAATTCCATTTATTTCCTCTACTAGCTATGAATTGTCAAAATATCAAACAACCATTGATTAATATAACACAGACAAACTTTTTGTATATTTTTATTACTACTGGAGAGACAGTTGATGGCACGGAAAAACGGGGTTAGCACCCCAGTCTGTGTCTTTCGTGAGAAAAGCACCCAATAAAGCTAATGAACCACCGTGGCCTAAAAATCCATCAGGCGAGAATTAAATGCTCGGAGAAGGAGAAAGAGGTGCAGCGCACAGGCCTTGAACCTGGTTAGACGCAGGAGGAGCCCGACCAGGACTCTCCCCACAGATTCAGTCCCTCCATGCACTAGAATCTCCCAACCCCTGCAGAGTAACTATTAAGAGGGCTGATCTGTGGGCGGTTGCTGCTGGGACTCAAGTCGCGGCCTGATCAACCCCGGCTGGGTCGCCTGGGTGAGGGTGTCTGATGTTGTGAGACCCGAAACACCCGGTGATCCCAGATCACATCACAGAGGATGCGTCCCAGCGCCTCCAGAAGATGTATATTTTTCACTCTTTAGGAGCAACTGCAGCGGCATCACTAGTTGAGCTGCTGCCTCAAAATCTCTCTGTATCGTTTTTAATCTTGGCCTCAGGTGCTGTCCATGTCAGCTTGCACATTCTCCCTGGATTTATGTGGGATTCCCCTGACTTGAAATTTCCTCCTCGTCCCAAAGACTTGCTGGTTGCTTAAGTGGCTGAAATTATTCTTTAGAAGTGTTAAGAAAAAAAATCAGAGGTGCTAATTGGTCAAGTGAGAGAAAATAACCTGAAGGGCTTGGCTAAAGGGAGATATGAGGAAGCATTGGCCCAAAGGGGTGCACTGCTGAGAGCTGGAATGCTCCTGAAGGGCCGAATAGTCACTTGTCTAATAGTAAGTGAATTAAACGTATTCCATCCCAGCCAGGTGAAGAAGCTTGATGTAATTTAACAGTTATTTTTCATGCTTGACCATACACTACTTAATTATTACGATAAACACAACACTGCACATTATTAGTAAAATAAATAGGACTTCAAAAGTTCATTTTTTATTTCCATTGTTGCCATAAAGCTTTTGAGAAGCTGGTTAAATGTTTTTTTTTAAATGCAGGAAAGATTGTTCTTAACATTTGACTTCTCTAAAAGGAGGGAGCAAAGAGCTCCTCATTCCAGGAAGGGTGGGGGAAGCTTCAGAGAGGGTACATGTGGTTTAATAGAATGCTGCCTGTATTAGGGATTAGTAGCTAAAAAGACAGGTTGGACAGACATATTATTTTTTATGGCATGCCAGAGGTTGAAGAGAGACCTGACAGGTGTATAAAGTTATGTAGACACAGATAGTCGAGACAATCAGAGCCTTTCCCCCAGACTAGAGGGCATAGCTTTATGGTGAGAGGGACAAAGTTTAAAGGAGACTAGACCAAGGGTTAGGGTTAGGACTCGCGGCTCGTGGAAAACAGTGCCCCTGCGCGTGGAAAATTCTGCGCAGCTGGCCGCAAGGAGCAGAGGCATTATGATGTCATCCAGCTCGCTTCAGCACGTTAACTTCAAAAAAGATCTCAGATTGGTGATCAATTTTAATAACAAATAATGAACCAAATTTTTCAGATGAGGTGGTTTTCGACATCATGAGGTAAATCTCTATCGGAGATATATGTTAAAAATGTCACCATTAGTGCGTTGGTTTTTCGAGAAGATGTGATTCACAAGCGAACAAACAAAAGATCAGATCAGAATTTTATAGGTATACTAGACTGTGGGACCCGTTGGGTCCCATGTTCACATGGAAGGGCTGGTCCCCCGATGCAATATTCCACCTTTCCACCAATTCCAAAATTGGTGGCCAGTAGAGGGGCTTTCTGGAGTACTGGTATGGGTTCTTGTGGTGGCAGCTCAGTCCCTCAAGCCTGATCTGCTGGCAGCTCACTCACAGCTGGTGGGCTGGCAGTTGACTCGTGACTATTCCTTGAAATTCCTTTTCAAGCAGGGTGCAAGGCCACTGAATTCAAGTGCAGTTTCCTACCACTTCAAGCAGGGTGCAAGGCCACTGAATTCAAGTGCAGTTTCATACCACTTCAAGCTGGATCCAAGGCCACCAAATTCAAGTGCAGTTTCATACCACTTTCAGCAGGGTGCAAGGCCACCAAATTCAAGTGCAGTTTCATACCACTTCAAGCTGGATCCAAGGCCACCAAATTCAAGTGCAGTTTCATTCCACTTCTAGCAGGGTGCAAGGCCACCAAATTCAGTGCAGTTTCATACCACTTCAAGCAGGATGCAATGCCGCCAAATTCGAGTGCAGTTTCATTCCACTTCTAGCAGGGTGCAAGGCCACCAAATTCAAGTGCAGTTTTATTCCATTTCAAGCAGGGTGCAAGGCCACCAAATTCAAATGCAGCTTCATACCATTTCATGCAGGGTGAAACCACCATAAAACCACACAAAACACCAAACTCACACTTCAGTAGACATTCAGTGTGTTCAGTTGATTCACAGCTCAGACAGAGTCGTGACCTCTCCCTCCCCCATCATGCAGAGACTGAGCCACACCCACACTTCCAGGTTTTATAACCCCTCCTCCCCCCACCGGAAAAGGTGTGGCTTTCATGAAGTGATTGACAGGAGAGAGATTCTCAACATTTTTAAAAAAACTAATAACACTTTTATTTTTCATTGATGGGAAGAATTCTCTGCACCTGCTCAGCAGAGGAGGACCGAGTAAGATGGCCAAAAATCACAGCCATAAGTGGTAGCGTTTTATCTAAAATCAATATAAAATGCAAACAGGAAGTAAGTGCATTTGCAGTAGTGCCTTTTAACTTCAAGCCAAAGCACCCAAGCCACCATTTGCAGTAAGTAGTGCCTTTCAACTTCATGCCACCATTTGCAGTAAGTAGTGCCTTTCAACTTCAAGCCAATGCACCCACACCACCATTTGCAGTAAGTAGTGCCTTTCAACTTCAAGCCAAAGCACCCAAGCCACCATTTGCAGAAAGTAGTGCCTTACAACTTCAAGCAACGCAACCAAGCCACCATTTGCAGCAAGTAATGCCTTTCAACTTCAAGCCAAAGCACCCAAGCCACCATTTGCAGTAAGTAGTGCCTTTCAACTTAAAACCGAAGTACCCAAGCCACCATTTGCAGTAAGTAGTGCCTTTCAACTTCAAGCCGAAGCTTGTAATGCCACCATTTGCAGTGCCTTTCAACTTCAAACCAAAGCTCCCAAGCCACCATTTGCAGTTAGTGCTTTCAACTTCAAGCCAAAGCACCCAAGCCACTATTTGCAGTAAGTAGTGCCATTCAACTTCAAGCCACAATTTGCAGTAAGTAATGCCTTTCAACTTCAAGCCAAAGCACCCAAATAACCATTTGCAGGCAGTGCCTTTTTACTTCAAACAAACCATATTTTCATTTTCAAACCACATTAAGGGGATTCACAGTTGTGTAGACATTTGTTCATTGTTATTCAGAGCTCAGAGAGACGTGACCCTTGGCTTCATCCATAATGAAGAGACTGTGAAGCACACCACTTCCTGGTTTTATAGTCCCTCCCCCTCCCTCCAGCAGGGGCAGCAGAGAGAATGGTGATTTTTTTTTAACATTAATATCTCTCTGATTTGTAATCGTTGGGAAAAATCCTCTGCTCCTTTAAGGTGGAGGGGGGTTTTGAGTGAGGTGGCCAAAAATGACGGCCCTAGGTGGCAGCGTTCTGTCGGAAATCGCAGCACAGTGGGCCAAAAGCTGTCAAGATCAGAGTTTTAGTAATATTTTAGTAATATATAGAAGATAGATGTGATCTTACACAGAGTGTTGGGCACCTGGAATCTGCTGCTAGTGGTGGCAGGTACTATAGTGGTGTTTAAGAGTCTTTTAGGCAGGCACATGGCCATGCAGGGAAATTAGAGATTTGGATCACGTGCAGAGAAAAAGTTTAGTTCAGCGTGAAGAAGGATCCCAACCCCAAATGTCACCCATCCAGAGATGCTGCCTGACTCGCTGACATACTCCTGGACATTGTGAGTATCTTTGGTATAAACCAGTATCTGCAGTTCTTGTTTTCTACATCTGGAGATTAGTTTACCTTGGCATCGTGTTCAGCACAGATGTTGTGGACTGAAGGGCCTGTTCCTGTGCTGTGTTCTGTGATATAATTATGTTCATAGCCAATATCTCCCACCCACCCCACCATCAAATATAAATCTGATTGCCTGAAAACGTCCCTGTTTTGTTATCATCTTATATCTCTGGCAAAATGCCCTATGGCAGGACAATTGCACGGTAACAGTTTGTCCTTGAAAGTCAGTCATCTCCAAGGAAGCTTTGACACCATCCCAGCATGAAACAGAACAGTCTATTTCTGACATGAGCACTCCTCAGCCACAAGAGTGTTATCCCGCTCTGAAATTCTGCTGTTGAAACCTGACTGATTTAAAGGAAGATTAAAGAGTACAGTTGTTTGCTAACAGACAAACATGAAACAAATCATCAATGCTGCATCACTGTGTGCCATCTCACTCTGGAGTGCAAGATCCTTATGCTGCTTTCATCATGAAGCCTGTATAGTATCACAGTGTTGGTTTAAGCATGGCCATTTATGATCCTCTATTAGAAGCCCATTCCATGTCAGTTCCCCGTCATTGGATATTCCCTTGCAATTGAAATCCCTCTCTGTAAAACATCAGAAAGATGAAACTTGCAAATCGATTTTTTATTTATTTTTTTTATTTTGAAACCAAACAGCTGCCCGAGGCTATATTTCCCTGATGGGTAAGTTCATTTTCTGAGAAGCTGAGAAGGTTTGTTCTCGGCAGAGTGAATAATCCGAATTGTGCCCTGTTTTATGATTTATTATCAGCTTCCTTTTCTGATCCTGCCATAAAAAGTAAATAAAACCACACAGTTTGTAACAGAAAAAAGGGCCAGAGCCACAGATCTATATCGTTGTCATCATTTTTTTCAATGGATAACATTCTCTGCTGCATCAGTACATGTGTTCAAGTCCCAGATCACTCTCTCAAGCACAGAGTTCTTGGCTGAGATATTAGTGCAGTGCAGGGGAATACACTGCAGTGTTGAAAAGGTTGCCTTTAAGAATGTAATAGAAACATAAGTAGGAGAAGACCTTACAACATCATTCAGTAAGATAGTGACCTCTCTCATCTTTGGCCTCAACCCCATTTTCTTACTCAGTACCTCCATTTTCAGAAGATTTATCCAGCAAAGTTTTAAATGTACTAAATGCATCGGCATTCACTACTTTCAAAGAAGAGCTAGTTTTATCTCAATTTATCTCGATTATCTAGAATCGTAGAGATCGGAATGTATTTGACCCATTGAGTCAATCTCGTCATTTACATTCCCCTGCTCCTTCCCCATGGTTCAGCAACTCATTCTCATGCCACATAAAACATAGAAAATAGGTGCAGGAGCCTGCACCGCCATTCAATATGATCATGACTGTTCATCCAACTCAGTATCCTGTACCTGACCTCTCCATAACCCCTGATCCCTTTAGCCACAAGGGCCACATCTATCTCCCTTTTAAATATAGCCAATGAAGTGGCCTCAACTACCTTCTGTGGCAGAGAATTCCAGAGATTCACCACTCTCTGTGTGAAAAATGTTTTTCTCATCTCGGTCCCTTATCCTTAAACTGTGGCCCCTTGTTCTGGACTTCCCCAACATCGGGAACAATCTTCCTGCATCTAGCCTGTCCAACCCCTTAAGAATATTGTAAGTTTCTATAAGATCCCCCCTCAATCTTCTAAATTCTAGCAAGTACAAGCCGAGTCTATCCAGTCTTTCTTCATATGAAAGTCCTGACATCCCAGGAATCAGTCTGGTGAACCTTCTCTGTACTCCCTCTATGGCAGGAATGTCTTTCCTCAGGCTTGGAGACCAAAACTGTACGCAATACTCCAGGTGTGGGCTCACCAAGTACAACTGTAAAACAATACAATTGTGGAATTCTCTGCAACAGAAGGCAGTGGAGGTCAATTCACTGGATGTATTGAAAATAGAGTTAGATATAGCTTTCAGGGCTCTCAAGGGATATGGGGAGAAAGCAGGAATGGGGTACTGATTTTGGATGATCAGCCATGATCATATTGAAAGACTCGAAGGGTCAAATGGCCTACCCTGCACCTAATTTTTTTCTATGTTTACACCACAGGAACAGACACTTGGCTACCGTGTCTGTGCCGAACATGATGTCAAGTTAAACTAATCCCTTCTGCCTGCACATGCTCCATATCCCTCCAGTCCTTGCTGATCCACGTGCCTATTAAAAACCCTCTTAAAAGCCACCATCATGTCTGCATCCATCACCACACCTAGGAATGTATTCCAGTCATCCACCACTATGTGTGAAAATAAAACGTGCTACACATCTCTTTTAAACTCTGGCCCTTTCACTTAAAGCTTTGCCCTCTAGTCTTGGACATTTCCACCCTGGGAGAAAGGTTCTGACTGTCTACCCTATCTATGCCTCTCATAATTTTATACCATTCCATCCGGCCTCCCCTCAACCTCTCAAGCTCATGAGAAAAGAATCCAGGTTTGCCCAACCTCTCTTTTTAACTTGTACCCTCTAATCCAGGCAGCATATATAAACTATTCTGCATCCTCTACAAAGCCTCCACATCCTTCCTGGAATGGGATGACCAAAACTGCGTGTCTTTCCAATTCCTTTTGAAGCCACTGCTGGATTCTGTTTCCACCTTCACCACAGGCAGTGAATTCCAGATCAGAACCACACTCTACATAAAGCTTTTCCTCACAGATTTCTCGAAACTTTTGTGCAACGTTTTAACTCTACGCCCTCAGTCATTAAATCATCCATGAGTGAAAACAGCTTTCTTATTCTGTCATTCCTATCTAAACCAGACATGATCCTTTATACACTCATCGAACTTCCTCTTGGATTTTTGGGTTGCAAGATGAAGAAGTTGTGTTTAATTCTTTTTCGCTGCTATTTGATTGCCATATTTCCCAAATGACAACAGTGAAAACACTTCACGAGCAATAACACATTTTGCAACTTCCCAGGGCTGTCAAAGGTACTATTCATGTGTTCGTCGTTCCGTTAACCAAATTCAGGTTCCAATAATAATGAAAATTGTTGACTGATGATTCACTGCTTTGCTATAAATATTGAGCTGATGCCCCTGCGATTGATTATCTTTTACCAGAGAGACTTCCTAGCTGTAGAGATGGCAGATGGGAAAGTACGGGTAACCTTTGACCTCGGTTCCGGAGTTCTGGCCCTCATGTCCAAGAAACGATACAACAACGGAACTTGGTTCAAAATTGCATTTCAACGTAACCGCAAACTTGGTAAGACTGCCAGGCAATGAGCCATTCCCCCATTCTTTCTCTTCATTGCAGGGTTGATTAACATTTGAAAGAATGTGCAATATGTGCAAGATATCCAGCCACGAACAACGTTATAACCGTTGTCAACTGATGGTCATATTTCCCAAGAGGGATCACTGCTATGTTGAGCACACCAGTGACTAGCTTCTGTTTTCACTTCTTGTTACATAGGGAGAAGTTGGTGCATGTTGAATACCACTTCCACTGCAATCAGAGGCGCCAACATAGATGTCTCCTGCCTTTCTCACTTGCTCCACCCATTCAAACTCCTCTCACCTGTATCCACCTATCACTTGCCAGGCTTAGTCTCACCTTGCCACCTCTCTCCCAGCTTTCCCCTCTCTACTACAATCAGTCTGAAGAAGGGTCCTGACCAGAAACGTCTCCTGTCTATTTCCTGCTCAGATCCTGCACGACCCGCTGTTTTGCTCCAGATGCCAGCATCTGCAGTTCCTTGTGTCTCCACAGACACAAACAAATATTACTAGAACTCGGTGAGTCAGGCAGCATCTGTGGGGGGAAATGGATAGCGACGCGAAGAAGGGTTCCAACCCAGAACGTTATCTGTCTATTTCCCTCCACAGAGGGATATGGGCCAAACGCAGGTAGGTGGGAATACTGTCGATGGTGCATGTTGGTTGGCATAGGCAGGTTTGGCTGAAGGCCCTGTTTCCGCACTGTATGACTCAATGAGATGCTGCTTGAATATTTGAATTCCTCCAACAGTTTGCTTTTTCTTCTTAAGATTCCCCCATCTGCAGTTTGGTGCATCTTCCTCTGGCACAAACATAGACCTTTTCTTTTGCTCAGTGGCATCTTGTCACCAGAAACGTTTCAAAAAAGTATCTCTATGAATTTTGTAGGTGTGTTGGCTGTCATGAACCCTTTTAATTCAACGGACCGAGAAACCATACAAGGAGAATCGCCTGGAACCGCTTCAGATCTCAATCGTGGGCATAAAGATCCAATATACATTGGTGGACTACCTCGTTCCAGAAGTTACAGGTATTTAATGTGTTAGCAGCCAAGATTGCTCTACCAATACAAGTCTCGCTGTATATAACAAGATATGGCACTGCAAACTTCCAGTAACTACAGCTTTGTTGTTTTGATCCTGTATCAAATGTAACTAACCTGGCTGCTTTACACTGTGGTTTAAGTTAATTCCAATTATATGGAAACCCATATCTCCAAATTCAGGAACAATTTCTGACCAGCTGTGATAAGGCAACTGACTCTCATCAGCTAGCAAGGATCCTCCCATCTACCATGTTGGACCTTTGAATCTTCTTTAATCTGACTTCAACATTATATATTCCCACTAAAAATTATACTCTTTAGCTTTTATCTTTGCACTGTGGGCGGCTTGATTGTACTCGTGCATAGTCTTTTTTGACTGGATAGCACGCAGACAAAAGCGTTTCGCTGTATTTCAGTACAGTTTGGGTTTCAATTAGCAAGCCTTCACCATCTTCTCTTAGTTAGTACCATCAGTTTCTGTCTGATCAGACTTTTTTGGTGTCCACACTCTAGTAGATATTCCCATTATCTGCTGCATCCAATTATCTTCTCTGCAATTTAGAATGTATCCCAGTTCTAAGTCTGATGAAAGGTCATGGACCTGAAATATTAACTTTGCATCTCTTTCCATAGATGCTGCCTAACTTACGAAATATCTCCAACAGTTTCTGTTATTATTTACGATTTACAATACTGCATTTTTACACTTTTTGATTAATGTTCGAGTTCTGGCATGATTACCTTCTCATTTTTATTCATATTAAAGATGTATAAAAGTCTGCAACAATATTTTTTATCCTGAACTTACTAAATCTCAACGATGGAAGAAGTGTTTCAACCATATTCATTTTTCAATATCATCTTATTGGGTGCAAGCTAGGAAAAATTCATCCAACTGTTCACCCCCCATAAACCATTTACAATCCATCCTCCTTCATTAGTGGAGCAATATTGTTTGCCTTGGTGATGAGCTTTCTGCACCATAAATAAAATTAACATGTTCAACCTCTTACCATAAAAATAGCAATAGCTTTAAATACTCAGCAGGTCAGACAGCATCTGTGGAGAGAGGAAATGTTAACATTTTGGGTCGCTGACCTTGGGAGGAGTAAAGAAAACCTTGAAATGCACCTTTTTTTGTCTTCTCCATCTCTGATCTGCTGCCTGACCTGCTGAATATATCCAGCACTTTCTGCTTTAATGTCCGATTTGCAGCATTTGCTGCATTTTATTTTTTCCCAATCGGCGCAGCGGTAGAGTTGTTGCCTTACAGCGCCAGAGACCCAGGTTTGATCCTGACCACGGGTTCTGTCTGTACGGGGTTTGTACGTACTCACTGTGACCTACATGTGTTTTCCCCAGGTATTCCGGTTTCCTCCCACACGCCAAAGATGTACCGGATTGTAGGTTAATTGTCATTGGTAAGCTGTAAATTGTCCCTATAGTGCTAGTGTACGGGTCAGCGCGGACTCAGTGGGCAGAAGTGCCTGTTTTCATGCCAAATCTCTAAACTAAACTGAACCAAACCATTGATATGTTAATCAACAGCACTGGAGTGAAGCTGTCACCAACTCGTGTTCTTAATTCAACTATTGGCTGTTTTGCAGGAAAGAAGTTCTCAGTAAATCATTTGTGGGCTGCCTAAAGAAGGTGGAGATTTACCGATCTACGTTTGACCTGCTGAGGAATTCCTTGGGTGTGAAGAGAGGTTGTTTGCTTGAGGTAAAACTGAAGTAGAATAAATAAAGAACTTTCCTCCAAAAAATCATAAGGACAAGATGTAAGCCATCAGGCCCCACAAGGCTACTTCAAGATCATGGCTGTTCTTCTCCACCTCATGCCACTTTTACTGTCCATATCTCCCCTGAGATCCTTTGATACACAATATCTATTGATTTCCAAGTTCAAATAACTCAGCCCGAGAAGATAGAGAATTACAAAGATTCACCAACATCTGATTTGAAATGTTTCCATGTACTTGCCCCAAATGCCACAAAGAAATCTTTCTTGTGTCTACCTGCCAAGCTCTGAAGAACAAGTTTAACTGAAATGACCTCTCATTCTACTTAAATGTCAAGAATAGTAGCCAAGTCTCTCTTCATTTGGTGATCCTGCCAGCCCAGGGACCTAGTGAATCTTCACAACACTCCTACCTGTGACAAATGTATCCCCTTTACACAGAACATAGAGCAGTGCAGCACAGGAACAGACCCTTGGCCCACAATGTCACCTCTCTCACCTTAAACCTATGTCCTCTGGATCTGTAAAAGACAGTGCATCTACCCTATCGGGTGTCTGGCGTTATGGGGAGAAGGCAGGAGAATGGGGTTAGGAGGGAGAGGTGGATCAGCTTAATTGAATGGCCGAGTAGACTTGATGGGCCGATGGCCTAATTCAGCTCCCATCACTTATGACCTTATGATCTATTCCCCTCATGATTTTGTGCACATCTATAAGATTTCCGCTCATCCTCCTGTACTCCAAAGAATAAAGTCCTAGCCTGCCCAACCTCTCCCTATAGCTCAGGCCCTTAAGTCCGGTCAACATCCTTGTAAACATATTCTAAGAGAATGAAATATAAAGCAAACATTTTGTAAGTGGGCTTTTGAGAATTCGAATTGTCGCTCGAAATCTGAAAGAGTAATCCAAAACTCAGTAATCCTGGCTTGAGTTACAGAACACCAGTGAAGAGGTTAAGATGCTTTTAAAATCCTGGAGGGCTGAGATGGAGAAATTGTTTCTAATGTCTGATAGTCGATGGTGGAGGTCACAGTTCCAAAGGTCCTGCCCGGGTTATGAACACACAATTTATTGACATCCTGTACTACATAAGAAGAAGGTTGGCATGGGTTTGCCAGTCTCTGGGGGACTGCAGGCATCTTTTGCCCACTGGGAACGGGGCATTTCCACTTGCTTTCCATTCCCACCTCCTCCCTGGTCAAGCAGAGCTGGAAACACTGAGCAGACTCACCCGCTCACTCACCGAGGCAGTGAGGCCGCTCCTCCCAAGTCTGCGTATAATCCCGACCCTGTCGTTTCTGTCATTCTCTCCCTCGTCTGTTTTTTGTTCAGTTCCTACCGACAAGCAGCTCAGATTTTGAACTCTTCCCAGGAAGGCAATCCTGTCTTAACCCGGGCGGGAATTGCCAATCAGGTGACTGGCAACAGATCCAGTGCTGACTTGCATAGATTTGCACAGCGAATAGTTAGGATTTGGACAGCAAAAGTGATAGGATGGAGAATGCAGATCCCAGGACCAGGGTACCTATAGAAATGCTTTCAACTAAATGTAATTTTTTTTTTTTAAACAGCCTATTCGGAGTGTGAGCATTTTCAGTGATGGGTACATTCAGTTACGACCCAAGGTCCTACCATTGGAGGCGAAGTTAATGGTGACATTTTCCACCAAGAATGACACTGGGCTGATTGTGGCTGGTCTGGGCAAGTCAACTGGAGGTCGTAATCGGCGGCAGACAAAATTGGTGAGTCCAGCGGAGGAAGGGAAATGTTAGAGAGAGCTGGTGATGAAAATGATCTCGGATCAGACCTGGAACCTACCATGGGAGGATGTGTCAAAGAGGCTCTTCGGCACTGCTTAACCACATCGACCAACATGTCCCATCTGCACTAGTCCCACCTGCCTGTATTTGGCCTATATCCCTCTAAACCTGTCCAATCATGTACCTGACTAAGTGTTTCTTAAACATTGAAGTACCTACCTCAACTACCTCCTCCGGCAGCTCGTTCCATACACCCACCACCCTTTGGGTGAAAAAGATACCCTTAAGTTCCTATTAAATCTTTCGCCTGTCGCCTTAAACCTATGTCCTCTGGTTCTTGATTCCCCTACTCTGGACAAGAGACTCCGCGCATCTACGCAATCTATTCCTCTCATGTGGTGGAAAGAAGTCCTGGAATTACTTTCAGATGGGAACTATGAAATATTTGCAGGACTATCTGGGAAGACAGTGGACAGCAAATGTTTCCTTATTCAAAACGGGCAGTTATAATAAGCCAGCAAACTACAGAACCTTGCAACAGCAGAAGGGAAATGATTGGAAAAAGTTCCAAGGGATGTGGGCTTATCTTCACTGGGAAAGATGGGAACTGTTTAGGAGGAATCAACGTGGCTTTGTACAGGGGAAATTCTGTATCATTATTCTGACAATTGGACAGGTAGCTGGATAAGAGAGGAGTACAGAAATACAGGGCTTATTGCAAGCAAATAGGGTTAATGTAGAAAGGCAATGATTGGCAATGACAAGTTGGGCCGGGAGGGATAATTTCAGTGCAGAACAATTATAATTCTATAAATCAATGACAGGCAAGTCTATTAGATAACAAAGGCCATTCAGCTTAAATTGACTCCTGGTTTGATCCTGACCTCGGGGGCTGTCTGTGTGCAGTTTGCATGTTCTCCCTGTTATCGCGTGGACTTCCCCCGAGTGCTCCGGTTTCCCCCTACATTCCAAGGACATGCAAATTTGTCGCTTGATCGGCTTCTGAGCAATTGCCCCTAGTGTGAAGGATGCAACCATGGGATAACTTGGAACTAGTGTACGGGTGATTGATGGTCAGCCTGGACCTGGTGGGCCAAATGGCCTGATTCCATGCTGTATCTCTAAACTAAACCCTCCCCTTCCCCTCCTCTTCCCCCTCTCTTTCCTTGTTCTTTATCTCCTGACCTGCATCCCTCTCAATCTGCTGTCCTAACGATCCTCGATTTCATCTGCTCCACTATCCTCCCTTCTATTGCTGAAGCCCTTTGCTCTGCATCCCCGTAAACCCCTCTGTTTTGCTCTCTCCTTTCAGTCTTCTTTGCCCAATGCTATAGCCATCAGGCTTGTAGTGACGTCATGCTAACACTTCCTGCGAAGGGCCTTTGGTCATTTTGCTACTTTAAAGCCATTAAACAAATACAAGTCATTGTTAAGATAAATAAAGCATGAACTTTCAAAGCTCAGTAATTAGTGAACAAAAAAGGCACATGTAGACTGATAATTTTGCCACATCTTTGTTTACTTTGCTGAAAGCAAATGGTTTTAAAATGAAATAACAGCTTAGGCTTATAAAGTCAAATCTCAGAGGAATATCTGAAATCACTTTCCATACACTTAATTGCTTTGAAATGCATTTAATGGTGTTTTAAATGCAATCTACTCTTTAATTTTTTATTGCGATTAGTTCCCATCCACTGATCTGTAAAGTAAATTCCATTTCTCCTACTTAATCATTTGAATTCCTAATTATAAAAGTAAACAACTTCAAAACTATCAAACTCAAAACGAGTTATATCAGTAGCATACTGAAGTATTATCTACAAGCTGCCATTACAACAGTAATTTCACTCTTGCGCGCCCAATTTCTGTCTCGAACTAGATCCCACTGTTATCTTTCTATCATTATAAGGAACAGCAGCTGAGATGAACAAATGCTGTGTATAATGTGAAGGATTTTCAAGTATATCATGGCTGGATCTCAACATTCAAACATCATTATGTTTGCAGAGCAACAAACTATCTTCAGGATGAACTCAGCTGGTCGACCACCCTCTGTGAGAAACAGATGTTGCTCGAGCCGCTGGGTTTCTCCAGCACATTGCTTGTTGTCTGGATTTCATCACCTGCAGGCCTTTAGGTAGACCCTTACAACCCAGCAGTTTGAGCGTTGATTCCTCTAGAGTCATGCAGCGTGGGAACAGGCATTTCAGTCCAACTTGCCTACACTGACCAACATACGTCTACACTAGTCCCACCTACGTGTTTGGCCCTTATCCCTCCATAGAAACATAGAAACATAGAAATTAGGTGCAGGAGTAGGCCATTCGGCCCTTCGAGCCTGCACCGCCATTCAATATGATCATGGCTGATCATCCAACTCAGTATCCCGTACCTGCCTTCTCTCCATACCCCCTGATCCCCTTAGCCACAAGGGCCACATCTAACTCCCTCTTAAATATAGCCAATGAAGTGGCCTCAACTACCCTCTGTGGCAGAGAGTTCCAGAGATTCACCACTCTCTGCGTGAAAAAAGTTCTTCTCATCTCGGTTTTAAAGGATTTCCCCTTTATCCTTAAGCTGTGACCCCTTGTCCTGGACTTCCCTAACATCGGGAACAATCTTCCTGCATCTAGCCTGTCCACCCCTTAAGAATTTTGTAAGTTTCTATAAGATCCCCTCTCAATCTTCTAAATTCTAGAGAGTATAAACCAAGTCTATCCAGTCTTTCTTCATAAGACAGTCCTGACATCCCAGGAATCAGTCTGGTGAACCGTCTCTGCACTCCCTCTATGGCAATAATGTCCTTCCTCAGATTTGGAGACCAAAACTGTACGCAATACTCCAGGTGTGGTCTCACCAAGACCCTGTACAACTGCAGTAGAACCTCTCTGCTCCTATACTCAAATCCTTTTGCAATGAAAGCTAACATACCATTCGCTTTGTTTACTGCCTGCTGCACCTGCATGCCTACCTTCAATGACTGGTGTACCATGACACCCAGGTCTCGCTGCATCTCCCCATTTCCCAATCGGCCACCATTTAGATAATAGTCTGCTTTCCTGTTTTTGCCACCAAAATGGATAACCTCACATTTATCCACATTATACTGCATCTGCCAAACATTTGCCCACTCACCCAGCCTATCCAAGTCACCCTGCAGTCTCCTAGCATCCTCCTCACAGCTAACACTGCCCCCCAGCTTAGTGTCATCCGCAAACTTGGAGATATTGCCTTCAATTCCCTCATCCAGATCATAACCTGTGCTATCCATGCACCTGTCCAAATGTTTCTTAAACATTGCAAAACTACCTGCCTCAACTACCTCCTCTGGCAACTTGTACCAGACACCCACCACTCTCTGTGTGCAAACATTACCCCTCAGGTTCCTATTAAATCTTTACCTCCTCACCTGAAACCTATGTCCTCTGGTTCTTGATTCCTTTACTCTTGGCAAGAGACTCCGTGTGTCTACCCGATCAATTCCTCTCATGATTTTGTACACCTCTATAAGATCACCCCTCATCTTCCTGCTCTCCAAGAAATAGAATGCTAGCCTGCTTAACCTCTCCCTATAGTTCTGACCCTTGAGTCCTGGCAACATTCTCATAAATCTCTACACCCTATTCAGCTTCACAACATCTTTCCTGTAACACGATGCCCAGAACTGAACACAATTCTCTAAATGCGGCCTCAACGACGTTGTATGTAACTGTTCAGCTTAGTTGATTGTCACGTGATCCAAGGTACAGTGAAAAGCTTTTGTCACATGCTCAACAGTCAGCAGAAAGCCCATGCAAGTTACAATCGATCCATTTACAGTGTATAAATACATGATACAGAGCTGCCAAGTAGTATGGATTTTCCGTATTTTGTACGGAAATACTATCAGAATACAGATGTACGGATTTGCTTTGTAAAATAAGGAATTTTTAAAAATCAGCCCGACTTCCTGTTTCATCTTGCTGCTTAAAAAAATGCAAGGATATAAAATGTCATACTATACCTCTAAACATTATAGCAGATTAAATCTATTAGTATTTTAAATTTCAAGATCTGGATGATTATTTTTGTAAGCTTTGATCTGCCTGCCCCGCAACAGGTTTAAACAACGCTGTCAGTTTAACGTGTGGAAATTTCAACGAGTAGCGCTATGGGTTCTAAAAAATAGCGCTCCAGGTGGGAGCGCTATTGTCTTTACACATAGGGCTATGGGCTTTACCCATAGCACTATGGCCACAGCGCTGTGGGTCACAGACTGTTAGGGGAGGGGGAGAGGGAGATGGAAGGAGAGAGGGAGTGAGCGGGAGGGAGGAATAAGAGAGGGAGGGAGAAAAAAAGGAAGGAGAGAAGGAAGAGAGAGGGAGGGTGGGAGGAAAAGAGGGAGGGAGAGGGAAAAAGGGAGGGGGAGGAAGAGGGAGGTGGGAGAGCGAGAGGGAGGGGGAGAGGGAGAGTGAGAGAGAGCGAGGGAGGGAGAGGGAGGCTTCCAAAATGGCTTCCACATCAGCATCTGGTGCTAAAAGCAGGAAGCAGCCATTCAAACAGCAGTTTACAAAGAGAAAAAAAAAGAAAGACATGTCAATTGGTAGCAAAGTTATGCATTCTTGCATACTCTTACATGGGTATGACCGCACATAAAAAATAACACTTTTTTCAGCAAAATGGCACAGTGTAAATATACTGATTTCCTCAGTGTAAAAATACTGATTTCCTCAGGTACTAGAATGCTGAAATGCTCTGACAAAACTTGGCAGCTCTGATGATAAGGTACATGAAAGAAACATGATACTGCAACATGATTGAACTTTTATACTCAATTTCAAGTAACCCCTGCATTCTCTCTCTTCCTCCCCCCGCCCCCACCTAGTCATCCTACTCGTTTGACTGTTCACATCCATGTATCCCTTTGTTATCACCTGTTCCCTAGCCAACAATGGGCCATGATGGGCTCCACCCTTCCTTGGTCAACTGTTGCCAGCCCTGATTTGTTCTGACCTTTTCCAATCTCCAGTTTCCCTCCCCCCGCTACTTTCAGCGTGAAGAAGGGTGCCGACCTGAAACATCACCCACCCTTTTTCTCCGAAGGGGTCACGGTGGTGCAGCGGTAGAGCTGCTGCCTTACAGCACCAGAGACCTAGGTTCGATCTTGATCTCGGGTGCTGTCTGTCCGAAGTTTGTATATTCGCCCCGTGACCAGGTTTTCTCTGGTGCTCCGGTTTCCACCCACACTCCCAAAAATGGAACAGGCTTCGATAAAAATTGTAAATTGTCCCTAGTGTGTAGGATGGTTCTAATGTAGAACTGATCGGCGCGGACTCTGTAGGCCAAAGGGCATGTTTTTGGACTGTATCTCTAAACTAAACTAATATGCTGCCTGACCTGCTGAGTTACTCCAGCACTTTGTATCTACCTTCGGTATCAACCAGCATCTGCAGTTCCTTCTTATATATCTTAGATGGAGGCAGTAATGCATCAGCTGGAATCTGTGCCTTGGTGCCACTGAGAGTAGGACTGGCAGTGTAGTGTTAGTTACATATCAAAGGCCTGAATCAAGACATTACCTCATCAGAAACATAATAGTTCAGAATCTCAAACTGCATCAATCACAAAAGGAGGTCTTGAAGACAGCACCTGCTGATTTTAATTGGTCATAATAACTAACTTCATTCTTTTCTCTCGTTACCTTTTTGTTTTCTCTCTTCCTCTCATTTTCCTTTCTGTTTCTGAGTTATTTTGTGCTTCCATCTCATTCTTCACAGCCACTGTGAGCGAACTTCCTCTCCATCTGAGAGTAATGTGGCAGAATGTTGTGGGTTTCAGTTAGTACAATGCATTGTGGCATTCAATGTTGGCATTGCATCTCCACCATTGCAGCTTTTGCATTACATTCGAGGGACGGACCGACAACAAAGTACAGGCATCAGTTTACAGTGAAGAGGGAAAGATTTTGTTTTGTTTTCCTTTAAGACATTCAGTGCAGAAGCAGGCACTTCGGCCCACCGACCCCCCGCTGACTTGCCATCCCCTTATACAGATTCAGATTCAAACTTTATTGTCATTGTGCAGTGTACAAGTACAGAGACAACAAAATGCAGTTAGCAACTCACCCAGAAGTGTGAACACAGAATAATGGGACAGTAAAATATATATATATGTACATACAGTAGCAGTAGTGCAATATTCGGGGGGGGGAGGGGAGATCAGTCACTGGGGGAAGGAGTGTCCGGGGGGGGGGGGGGGGGGGGGGGGGGGGGGGGGGATGAATGCCAATCACCAAGGTGCAGAGTTAAGTTGTGTAATAGCCGCAGGGAAGAAGCTGTTCCTGAACCTGCTGGTCCGGCAACAGAGAGACCTGTAGCGCCTCCCAGATGGGAGGAGGGTAAACAGTCTGTGGTTGGGGTGAGAGCAGTCCTTGACGATGCTGCGCGCCCTCTGCAGACATCGCTTGCTCTGGACAGACTCAATGGAGGGGAGTGAGAAACCGGTGATGCGTTGGGCAATTTTCACCACCCTCTGCAACGCTGTCCGGTCAGACAGAGCAGTTGCCATATCATACTGTGATACAGTTAGTAAAGGGCCAGTCCCACGAGCATGCGACTGCATGCAGCAAGCGCGACCAAACTGGAAGCGGGGGGCCGCGCGGAGGTCGAGTGAGTGACGTGAATTTCGAGCTGTGTACGGCATTAAGACGCTGCGTATTCCTATCGAGGCGGTGAATACGGTCTCAAGGCAGTTGCCGCGCGGACGTTTTGAACACTGTCAGTTTTCCCGTAGCCCCGCGTGATGTCGGGACTCCGCACAACTCCATACGGCTCCAGCGATCGAAGTGGGACCGGCCCCACGAGGCCGCACGGCTCAAGCGACCACGTTAGGTCGCGCTTGCTGCATGGAGTCGCATGCTGGTAGGTCAGGCCCTTTAGGGTGCTCTCGATGGCGCAGCGGTTGAAGTTCTCCAGAATCTTCTTTAGTTTCCTCAGGATGAAGCGACGCTGGTGAGCCTTCTTGATCAGTATTGAGGTATTGTAGGTCCAAGAGAGGTCATCGGAGATGTTGACCCCCAGAAACCTGAAGCTGGAAACACGCTCCACCTCCGTCCCGTTATTGTGGATGGGAGTGTGCGTGCCACCCCTAGACCTTCTGTCATCGACAATGAGCTCCTTGGTCTTCTTGGAGTTAAGGGCCAGGTTGGTGTCAGCGCACCATGCTGCTAGGAGCTGGACCTCCTCCCTATAGGCCGACTCATCGTTGTCACTGATGAGGCCAATCTCCATTGTATCATCTGCATACTCTGTCGTAGTTGAAGATGGAGTAGAGGAGGGGGCTCAGCACACAGCCCTGTGGAACCCTCAGTTCAGGGTGAGGGTTGTAGAGGTGTGCTTGTCTGACCTAACAGACTGGAGTTGGTTAGAAAGTCCAGTATCCAGTTGCAGAGGGAGGGGTCGATGCCCAGGTTACCGAGTTTGGTGATCAGTTTAGATGGTATAATGGTGTTGAATGCTGAGCTGTAATCGATGAACAGCATTCTCACGTAGGTATCTCTGTTGTCGAGGTGGGAGAGGGCGGAGTGAAGTGCCGTAGAGATGGCATCCTCCGTACTCCTGTTCTTGCGGTAGGCAAACTGATAGGGATCCAGTGTGGGAGGTAGGCAGCCTTTGAGGTGTGCCAGGACCAGCCTCTCGAAGCACTTGGTGATGATGGGAGTAAGTGCGACTGGGTGGAAGTCGTTGAGACTTGCCGCAGTGGAGTGTTTTGGCACCGGCACGATGGAGGTGGTTTAAAGGCACATGGGGACAACTGCTTGGGCAAGTGACAGGTTGAAGATGTCAGTCCAGACGTCTGTCAGCTGTGCAGCACGGGCCTGGAGGACGCGCCCGGGGATGCCGTCAGGGCCAGTCGTGCATTAACCTGCTCAGTGCCTCATACACGTCGATGGGGGTGAGTGCATTATCAAGTTAAGTCAAGTCAAGTTTATTCGTCACATACACATACGAGATGTGCAGTAAAATGAAAAGTGGCAATGCACGCGGACTTTGTGCAAAAAGACAAACAAACAAACAAACAGCCAAACAAACTACAAACAGAATGTAACAGAATCACATATTCTTTTACATATTAAATATTGTGGTAGTGATAAAATCTATGGTAGTCTATCATTATCCTACTATATATATATATATATATATATATATATATATAACTAGCATTATCCTACACCCTAGGGACAATTTACATTTTTACCAAAGTCAATGACCTGCGAACCTGGACGTCTTTAGTCTGGGAGGAAACCGGAGCATCCTGAGAAAACCCACGTGTTCGCAGTGAGAATGTACAGACAGTGCCTGTCGTCAGGATCAAACCCAGATCTCTGGCACTGTAAGGCAACATCACTATCACCGTGCTGCCCCCAAGTAAGAATCTGTGGGGAAACCTTTTTTACATTACATGGTGGGTGTATGGAACGAGCTGCGGGAGGAGGTAGATGAGGCAGGAATATCACAACGACAGGTACGTGGATAGAATAGGTTTCAAGCTATATGGGCCAAACACAGGCAGATGGGACTAGTACATGGGGCATGTTGGTCGGCATGGGCAAATTGGGCCGAAGAGCCAGTTTCCTTGCTGTATGACTCTATGACTCTAATGGCTACTGTGCTGCCATCATACCAGATGTGTCGTGTGGCAGGAGCCCATGACCTCATGAATGATGAGTGTCAGATTTACACAGTGTAACATCAGAGGGCAGCAAGGTGACTTTGGGGCAGATTTGGAGGATTATTTATAGCCTGCATAGCTAAGATTTTCTACCAATTTCTTCTGCATCTGCAGCCGTTCGTCAGCATTATGATCATCGATGGGCGTGTGGAAGCTCACATAAATACTGGAGATGGAGTCAACACCAGGAGAGTTGTTGCCAGGTCTCCATCAGGAACATACAGCGATGGGCAGGAACACTCCATCATACTCACCAGGAACAAAAGGTATGTGTGGGCCAGTCAGAGGGCAGCATCAAGATGTTGCAAGTGAAATGAGAAAAAGGTCAAAAGGAGAGGTCTCCTCTCATTGCTTTTCATTCCTGGGCAGCAAGCAAGGACTTGCCTCTTTTCCTTTTCTCCAGAGATGCTGCCTGATCTGCTGAGTTACTCCAGCATTTTGTGTCTATCTTCAGTGTAAACTGCATCTGCAGTTCCTTCCTACACAGCGAGAACTTTTGCCTGACATCAACTAACTGACTCCCACAGATATTTTGACTGCACTTGCTCCCTCTGCGGTCTTTGTTGCTTACTTTTTCTTTCTTTACAGCACCCTGTAAGCCAACTTTCTCTCCACCTAGGTTGATGATGAAGTGATGCATGGCGGCCTTGGATAGGAAAAGTACTCGCTGTGTAGGAAGGAACTGCAGATGCTGTGCATTGTGGCATTTGTACCACTGGACCCTTTACATTCCTTTCAAGCACCGGACTTACAATAAAGTCCACAAATTGCTATTGCATTTCCTACCTGCTAGATAGTCAGTGCCATCTTGCTGATCTTGTTAGTTTTTGACACAGTCCAAACAGTGGAGGAACAAGTGTAAATACATCTAAGTGAATTGCCGTTATTAGCAAAAGCTTCCTGAATGTTTTATGAACTCAGATGGGAACTTCTCTTGAGAATAGCCATCCCACTTTTTTAACTGAGTAGTTAGTGTCTAAACCCCGTGGGTTTCCAGAAGGTGTAAATTTCACCACATCAGATGATTCATAGCAACAACAGAGGGGTGGCACAGACATCATACAATCATAAGACACAGGAGCAAAATTAGACCATTCGGACCATTGAGTCTGCTCCGCCATTTGATCATGGTTGATCTATTTTCCCCCTCTGCCCCAATTCTCCTGCCGTCACCCTGTAACCGGCGGCACCCTTACTAATGAAGGACCTATCAACCTCCCCTTTATAAATACCCAATGACTTGGCCTCCACAGCCATCTGTGTTCCACAGATTCACCACCCTCCTGGAGGTTTTTTCTGAGGTGGGTGGCAAAGTGGCTGGGAATTTGCCTTCCTTTCCTCCCAATATCTGTTCCAGGTAAAGTCATTTTTCCTTTAACAGCTGTACAATGGCAGCCTCCTTGGGTTTTGGTAACGCTGGCCTGGAAGTCAGTCACAACCCACTTCCCTGAGGAGATATCGGGAAGAAGAGTCTTGACCCGACCCATCCATACTCTCCAGAGATGCTGCCTGAGCTGCTGAGTTACTCCAGCACTTTGTGACCTTTTTTGGGAAACTACTCACATGGGGAGATTCGAGAGCCCTGTAATCACTGTGCCCACTGCTCACGCCATGGCCAGAGTGTGTGGGCACCTGCTATATTGAATCCCTACATACCTATCTCATTTTAACCTGATAAACCGATAGTTCATGATGCAGTTTCTTGACCATTGTTCTCTCCATAATATCTGAAATAATTGGATACATGTTACAGGCAACTGGGTCAACAGAATCATTTTTGCCACCTTGACTTTTTATTTTTTTTTTTATTATTATTTTATTTGTATTAGCAGTACAGTAAATTACATTAATACATCGCATATATCTTATTGCAGTATGTTGTACCACTTCATTTTTTGAGCTTTAAAAAAGATAGAAATAAAAGAAGTAAGGAAAGTAAGCAAGAATCGTGAAGGTGCAGGAAAGTGTTGGGAGAAGAGAACCCCTTAGGGAAGAACTTAGAGAAGGAAGTAAAGAAAAGAAATAAAGAAATAAGACCCTAGAAAGAAAAGAAAAAAAAGAAGAAAGGAAAATCAATCGCTCTATTGTAACACAAAACCAACTTGACTTTGAGGGTTAAACTCTCCTTGTTTCATTCTTTCAGGATAATAACATTACAGATCGATGAAGGGAGCCTGCTGGAAATGAGGCTGGGATCCTCTGCTGACAGCAGTTCATTGAACATTACCAGACTGTTTGTCGGTGGAGTTCCTGCTGGAGAAAGTGCCATTGTCCTCAAGACAACAAGATCGTTCAGGGGCTGCATCAAGAATTTGGTCCTCAACACTGAGTAAGTTTCAACAATTCAATCTGATTGCACTTTGTGTTTGTGTAGCACCTGTAGGAGGTCAGGGCAGTGTGAACTACAGGTCATGAATCTCTTCATAGAGAGTCATACACCACGGAAACTGGCTCTTTTGCCCAGCGTTAGTTTAGTTTGGAGATACAGCACAGAAACAGGCCCTACGGCCCACCGAGTCCCCACTGGCTAGCGAACCCTGCACATTAACACTATGCAACACACACTGGGGACAATTAATACTCATACCAAGTGTACAAACCCAAGCCAATTAACCTACAAACCTGTACGTCTTTGGAGTATAGGAGGAAACTGAAGATGTCAGAGAAAACCCACGGGGAGAACATACAAACTCCGTACAGACAGCACCCGTAGTCAGGATTGAACCATGGTCTCTGGCACTGCGAGTGCAGTAAGGCAGCAACTCTACCGCTGAGCCACCGTGCCGCTCATCAATGCTGACAAAGATTTCCAATCTACACTAGTCCCATTTGTCCGCATTTGGCCCGTATCCTTCTAAACCGTTCCTATCCATGTACCTGTCCAAGTGACTTTTAAATGCTGTTATGTTATCCTGCCTCATCTCATTCCAGATACCCAATTCCAGATATTCCAGAAAATGTTGCCCTCATGTTCCCCTGTCACATTAAACATTTATCATCTGATTGATTCCCTACTCTGGTTAAAAACTCTGCACATTCACTGGATCTATTTCCCTCATGATTTTAAACACATTATAAGATCACACTCTGAAGAATAAGGTCCAAGCCTTCCCAACCTTTCCCTATAGCTCAGGCCCTCGAGTCCTGGCAACATCCTTGTAAATCTTCAAACATCAAAAAGCTTCTAGTCTTTTGGCCTTGGTGTGTGATTTGATAGTTTCCACTGCAAACGATTCATTATGAGCACACTTTAGAGATACTGCATGGTAACAGGCCCGTCCGCCCACCAATCCACTCCAACCAGCGATTACCGCTGTACACTAGCACTATCCTACACACCAAGGACTATTTACATTTTACAATAGCCAATTAACCTACAAACCTGTACATCTTTGGAGTTTGGGAGGAAACCAGAGCACAAGGACAAAACCTAAGCGGACACAGGGAAAACATACAATTTCAGTACAGACAGCATCCCTAGTCAGGATCGAACCCGGGTCTCTGGTGCTGTAAGGTAGCAACTGTACCACTGTGCCACCCTTCTCTGGTCCTGGTGGATTTGCCACTCACCATTGCCATCCTGCCAACCTCAGATACAGCAGATCAGATTATGATAACATTGATCTGTGATTCTAAGAGAGCTCTGCCGTTATTTCCTGAACCCCTCACCTATCAGGCTGGGAAAGGACCTGCTGAATCCTTCACTCCCTTTTAACAACTTGTAATTTTGCTGATTCCAAATGGACAGCAACATCAAAGTTTACGTTAACACTGTCATCTTCTTGACTCAGTAGCATTTCCAGCTCAAAGTCAAAGGTTATGGGTTCATCCCACTCCAGGGTCTTTAGCAAAACCATCTAGACTGGAATTCCAGTGAAACTCCATGGGAGTGACCACTGTCAGGGTTACTGCATTCTAAAGAAGCCTTTAAACTGATATCCAGCAGTCTGTCACCAAACGTTAATAGAAAATCATCCCTAAATTCAGATTAGTTTATTGTCCGGTGCGCCTGAGTGTAATTAAATTCCTTGTTCACATGAAGCTCATAGCATAGAGTAAACCATGTAAATGGCAATGATATATACATGGTAACAATAAATACAGTGCAACATAGCAGAATGATGTAAAGATCGCAGTGTAGTCTGAAATAGTGCAATAAATATACTAAAATACAATAAGTTAACAGTAAAGTAGGTGGGAGCACTTCTGGGAAGTGCATTCCTGCCTGATGGTTGCGACAAGAAAAGAGCATGGTCCTGGTGGTGAAGATCTTTGATGATAAACGCCGGCTTCCTGAGGCAGATGCTGTCAGGTTGGATGAAAGGGACGGCATTTTAAGATCAGGTTTTCTAGGTCAGGGGAGATGAATTGATCTAAGACCATCACGTCAGTGCACCACAGAATGTTAATCATAAAGCAGACACTGCCGCCTTTCTTCTTGCCTCAGGATTGCTCATAGTTCATGCTATCAATGGACAGACACTCGGGGTGTATAGCATATAGCAGGATCAAGTGAGCTATATTGCAGTAGCAATGTTACAAAATTTTGAGATTTTAAAAATCAAGTCTGCAATTTATCCCATCAGATAAAGCATAACAATAAGTTTAATTTGACACCAAATTCACTTTCATATCTCAAGTATTAAAAAAGTTATGGCCATTTTCATACTCGGAAATTAGCATCTTGTTCCCTATTGATTTTCAATGGACATTACAAAAAAGCTGTGATCTTGGATAGTCAAAAGCCCATTTCTTAAGGAAAGATTAACATTTTTAAATAGCCTAAGTGTCCAAAGATTATTCACAAATCATTCACAATATAACATGATTTTTATATCTAATTTACATTAATTTATAGGCCAAATGGAAGGAATTTAGTGTTCAATTGCTGTAAATAAATGCCCATTTAAATCGGCTTTCTAGTGGGTTCATATGAACGCGCTGGTTTAGAACGTTCACATCGCGCTGGATTAGTGCCCTCAAATGCCGAGAAAAATACTGCGGGATATAAAAAGCCCAAAATGAACTACTCGCTATAGATAACTTGATATACAGGGTTATATATATGCCCCATTTAATGTAAAAATAAGGTACATACCTTTAATTGTTTGCTTTATAAAACCCTGGGGCTGCGAGAGGTTGCGGAATGAGAGAGTAATTTTAAAACTATTATAACTATATTATCGAGGCCTATAAAACTAATAATACCTTTTGCGACCGGGTCTTGCAGCGATTTTTCGTTAATGATTTACTAGGCTGAACATCTGCGATTAGAACAGCCTAGTAAAAATCGCGTTTTAAACCCGCCCCCTCCAAACAGCGCCAAAATCGCGGACATGGCTGTGGGCAGATTCCCAATGACAATTCAGGTAGGTTTTGTAACATACCTAGTTGCAGTGACAGAAAGAGTAAAGCAGTACCTGATCTCCTTTTAAGAATAAGGGGTAAGAATAATAATACCCCTTAAGAATAAGAGACGTGGAAACACTTTTTCACACAGAGGGTTGTGAGTGTGTGGAATTCTCTGCCTCAGGTGGGAGGGAGAGAGGGGGGAAAGAGAGGGGAGGCCGGTTCTCTGGATACTTTCAAGAGAGAGCTAGATAGGGCTCTTACAGATAACGGTCAGGGGATATGGAGAGAAGGCAGGAACGGGGTACTGATTGGGGATGATCGGCCATGATCACATTGAATGACGGTGCTGGCTCGAAGGGCCGATTGGCCTACTCCTGCACCTATTGTCTATTGTCTATTTGAAACAGCAGCCTTGCTCTGAGGTCTGCAAGTTTGCTCTCGAAGCTATTGATCATTAGCTGGAGGTGGGCTGGGGAAGAGGGGAGCGGATTCACCAGTGTATCTGCTGCTCCTGGAGCCCCACCCCCACTCCCCCACTACCACAGGGCTGCCAACTCTCACGCTTTGAGCGTGAGACTCACGCCCTCAAGCAAACTCTCACGCCCTCACACTGATCATTAATTTCTCACGCTCAGTGGTGAGAAATCTTGTGATCAACGAAAATTTTAAAACTCGGATAAACTGCATGGTCCGCGGGTGTTGGAGAGCCGGGGCTGCGGGAGGGATGGGAGCAGAACCAGCGGCCGGAACAGATGCGGGGACTTGTGGGTGTTTGCGGCGCGGCGTGTTGCTCGCTGCAGCTCTGGCCATGGAGCACCCTGGACAGTGCATGTCCCGGGCGTCGGGGGCGTCGGTAGCGTTGCGCCGCTGCCGCTGCCACTGCCGTGAGAGTCTCTGTGCCGAAGGGACAGACTCTCAAAGGGAGGTGGAGAGAGAGAGAGGGGAAGGAGACAGGGAGACAGTGGGGAGAGAGAGAGGGGAGACACAGAGGGGGAGTGAATGGAGAGAGAGAAGAGGGAGGGGGGGAGAGAGAGAGAGAGAGAGGGGGGAGAGTGAGGGAGGGAAGAAAGAGGGAGGAGAGGGTAAGAGAGAATGGGCGAGAGAAGGGGAAGAGAGAGTTAGGGGAGAGAGAGTTAGGGGAAAGAGAGAGGAGAGAGCGGAGAGGAGGAGAGAGGGGACAAGAGAATAAGAGTAAGGAGGGAGAGAGGGGGGAAGAGAGGGGAGAGAGGGGGGAAAGAGGGGGGAGAGAGAGAGAGACGGGGAGATAGGAGAGGGAGAAGGGGAGAGAGAAGAGAGGGGAGAGAGAGGGGGAGAGAGGGAGAGGGGGAGAGAGGAGAGACAGAGAGGGAGAGAGGGAGAGAGAGAGGGGGAAGGGGGAGAGATAGAGGGGGGAGAGAGAGAGAGAGAGAGGGGGGTAGAGAGAGAGAGAGGGGGGGAGAGAGAGAGAGAGGGAGGGGGGAGGGGGGGAGAGAGAGAGTCTCTGTGTCAAATTTACCCAGGTGACCGGCATGGATCAGGCTGCAGCTCGGTGCATCCTGGAGGACAACCAGCTGGAAGTAAATACAAGCACTGTGTAGAAACGGTGGAAGACAGTGGACTTCAAATGGGGGTGGTTGGAGAAAGCATCCTGCTTGCCTGCTAGATTTTCACTTACTGTAACTGCAGGAAAAATGTTCCCGATGTTGGGGGCGTACAGAACTATGGGTCACCAGTTTAAGAATAAAGGGGGGGGGGCAGTTAGGACTGAGATGAGAACAAACTTTCTTCACGTAGAGAGTTGTGAATCTGTGGAATTCTCTGCCACAGAAGGCAGTGCAGGCCAATTCTCTGGATGTTTTCAAGAGAGAGTTACATTTAGTTCTTGGGGCTAACGACATCAAGGGATATGGGGAAAAAACAGGAAAGAGGTACTGATTTTAGATGAATAGCCATGATCATATTGAATGGCAGTGCTGGCTCGAAGCCGATGGCCTATTCCTGCACCTATTTTCTATGTTTCTATGCTTGAATATATGGCAATAAAACTTGATCACTTGATTTTGAAGCATTCATGCATGGTGGAGGTATAATGTAGTCATAGAGTGATACAGTGTGAAAACAGACCCTTTGGTGCAACTTGCCCACATCCGCCAACATGTCCCAGCTACACTACCTGCTTTTGGTCCATACCTCCAAACCTGCCCTATCCATGTATCAAACTTTTTCTTAAATGTTGGGATGGTCCCTGGCTCAACTACCTCCTCTAGCAGCTTGTTCCATACACCCATCACCCTTTGTGTGGATAAAGTTACCCCTTAAAAAGTTACCTCTTAAAAATACTTCATACAAAAAACATTGAAATCATACTTCTACAGTGCACTAAAACATAATTTTTAATATTTCAAAAAGCTCCTACCCTTCTTCCACACCCTCTCCCCACTCGGTTGCTCCACTCCCTCACCGGGTACCCCCAAGGCCAG
Organism: Leucoraja erinaceus; assembly: GCF_028641065.1. NCBI lineage: Eukaryota > Metazoa > Chordata > Chondrichthyes > Rajiformes > Rajidae > Leucoraja > Leucoraja erinaceus. The sequence goes on along the minus strand of NC_073380.1, from coordinate 28,987,341 downwards.
TGATCAGTGATCGCACAGCCTCCCCCCTTTCAAAAACGCTCCAATCCAATTTAAAGCATATGTATTGCATTTGTGTAAGTTATAAGACTTGCTATAGTATGCAGCATATTGCACAATTTCAAGCTGAAAAATGCAAATGTTCCGTACCAATGGGAGGGGGCACCCTCCTCCCACCTCCAACACACAAAATGTCCTCACTCACCCGAGTGACAATGTGCATAAGACTGATGAAAGAATTCCTTGTTTCCTGACAAATATTTATCCCTTATTTTAAATTTTTGGTTAACATTAGATTACTGCGTGTGAGAGCTTTTGTGGGTAAATAGGATGCAACGGTTTCAGTAATACATCTGCATTCAATTTGCTGCAAAGCCCTTGGTACAGCCTTGGGGCGAGCAGTGGTGCAAAACTAATGCCTTTGAAACCATGATGTGGAAATATTTGATATTTCCTTACGTTCATAAGTCATAGGAGCTAAATTAGGCCTTCGGCCCATCAAGCCTATTCCGCTGATAGACACAAACAGCAGGAGTAACTAAGAGGGACGCAGCATCTCTGGAGAGAAGGAATGGATCGCGTTCCGGGTCGAGACCCTTCAGACTGGTTAGGTACGCTGTTCGGTCATGGCTGATCTATCTTTCCCTCACAACCCCATACTTCTTTTTTCTCTACACAATCTTTGACACTCTTACTAATCAAGAACCTGTTAATCTCCGCTTTAAAAAATACCCAGTCACAAATTCACCACCATCTGGCTAATGTAAATTCCTCCTCATCTCCTTTCTAAGGCATGTCCTTTTATTCTGAGGTTGTGCCCTCTGGTCCTAGACACTCCCACTAGTGGAAATATCTGTTCCGCTGCCGCTCTATTCGGGTCTTTCACTATTCGGAAAGTTTCAATGAGATCCCCCTCATCCTTCTAAACTCCAGCGAGAACAGACCCAGTGCCGTCAAATGCTCATCGTACATTAACCCAATCATCCCCAGGACCATTCTCATAAACCTCCCCAATAACAAGAAATTAGGCAAATTGGCCCATTGAATTATCTCTCAAAGCGATCCCATTCCCACACTAATTCTCCTTGTAACCTTTTGTCCCATCATCTTTTCCAAATTACAATCGCCACCAACGCATGAGGAGCAATTTACAATGGACACCTAGCAACCCCTGACATTTTGGGATGTGGGTGGGTTAATCCGTGCAATCACCTGGAGAACATGCAAACGTCACACAGACAGCAGCAGAGGTGCAGATTGACCCAGATCACTGAACGCTGTGTGAGTCTGCAACTCGAGGCACTACTGTGTCACTCTCAGACAGCTTCAAGAATAGCTTCTTCCCAACAACTATCAGGCTCTTGAACATTGCACAACACTAACCTCAGCATCGATGAGCTTCTGTGAACCATGTCTTTGGTTACACTATAAGCTTCATTTGCACTATTATGCCTACCTAGTATTAAGGTTATTAATTTATTGAATTTTATTTTTGATTTTGTCACTGTGTTACATGTTCACACCAAAGGGGCCCGGTGTGGGGGGGGGGGGGGGACTGCCCAGAACAAAAGGCACAAGTGGGGAACTAAATGGGATACTTTGTAACTTCGTCAGTGCCCTATACGTGGCATACATTGTGTATGCTAGACAAAGAATCTCAGTGTGACATATTACATGTGATGATAAAATATCATACAATAAAGTATCATTCATTCAACCGCTCACTCACAGGCTGCTGCAAGTAAGAAGCTCATTGTTCAGTTTGTCGGTACACATGACTAGTAAACTCTCTTGATTCAGTTGACTAGACTCCTGAAATACAGCTCCGTATACTCAGCAGACAAAACAGACCCTAATGCACAAATGATCTGATGTCAAAACTATCTCACCCCACAGGGAAAATTCTGTGGTGAGTCTTGAGTTCCAGCAGGATCACACATCTGACCATGGTGAGACTAAACCCTCATCCCCTGCAGCAACCACAGCAAGAGGGGAAGTGAGTCACAAGTGGCCCTCCAGTCATGTCCTGAGTTCCACAATATCACATTGCGGTGACTTTCCCTGCCAGGTTGCTCATGACAGAGTAGCTATTGTTACCAACTTTACTTTACTATTGGTTTATGAAAAGTGGCGGAACAGAAACCATAAAGCTGCCATTGTCCTGTCACACGTTGAACAACAGCACTGTCTCATTTGACTCTTGACTGTGTCAGGGCAACACAGTGGTAGTACTGGTAGAGTTGCTGTTTCACAACGTCACAGACCCGGAATCGATCCTGACCCTGGCTACAGTCTGTATAGAATTAGCACATTCTCCCGGTGACTTGAGTGGGTTTCTGCTGGGTGTTCCGGTTTCTTCTCAAATCCCAAGGATGTGCGGTACAAAGGAACTGCAGATGCCGGTTTACACCAAAGATAGACACAAAGTGCTGGAGTAACTCAGCAGGTCAGGCAAGTCTCTGGAGAAAAAGGATGGAGGACGTTTCGGGTCAGGAACCTTAATCAATCTGAAGAAGGGTCCCGACCCGAAACGTCACCCATCCTTTTTCTCCAGGGATGCTGCGTGACCCACTGAGTTACTCCAGTACTTTGTCTCATCCAAAGATGTGCGGGTTTATCAGTTAATTGGCCTTTGTAGCGAGTGGATGCGAAAGAGGGATAACATTGAACTAGTGCGTGAACGGGTGATCGATGAAGGGCCTGTTTCCATTCTGTATCTTTCAATCAATTCATCCATTGAAAGTCCTAGCAGCTGATAAATCCAATCCAGTTACATCAAAATATAAATTGCGTCTTTAAAAGCAACTGGCAGAAAGATTGTGCAGCACTAACTGCTCTTGGCCGTATAAATCTCTCCCCTGTAATTACTGGCTGTGAAATAGCACCTTCTATGCTAATTGCTACTGAATCCTGTGAAATTTAAAAGAAAATGATTCTTCTTCTCCCAGGTTGTTAGATTTTGGTGGAGCTCTGAAGTACCAGAATATCGATCTGGACAGCTGTCTGCTGTCACCGAGACCCACACCTACACAAGATGACAGAAGCTACAATCTTACACCTCAGCCCACTGTGAAACCCATAGAGGCGCCTGAAAACTCATTGAGTCCCTCTTCCCTGGGCCACAGCTCTCCTTCCAACAAGAAAACTGTAAGGACTATGTTACATCAACTCCACGCAGTCAGTGTTTTGCTTCCATTTGATTCAGTTCACAAAAAGTGCATTTGGTGGCTGATCAAGGCTATCAGTTTGTGTTTATGTGAAATGTAGCAGTGTTGTATGTGAATCAATGTAGAAGGGGCGGTATCAACCAAACTTCAGTAACCGGGCTCTTAAGAAAACTTGCATCAAGTATGGGGTAGACACAAAGAACTGCAAAGAGCAAGGAATCTTACATAGAGCACAAAGTGCTGAAATATCTCAGCGGGTCAGGCAGAATCTCAGGAGGACATGGAAGTCCGAGGAATGGTCCCGACTTGAAACGTTACCTGTGCATGTTCTCTAGTGATGCTGCGTGACCCATTGAGATACTCCAGCACTTTGTGTTTAACCAGTGTGGGACCAGGTTTACGAGTGATCGTGGAGCTGAGGGGCTTACTAACCTGGCATTTTGCATCTTTTTTATGTAAGATGAATATACTTGCATTGATGTGTAGGAAGAAACTGCAGATGCTAGTTTAAACTGAAGATAAACACAAAAATCTGGAGTAACTCAGCGGGACAGGCAGCATCTCTGGAGTGAAATGTTACCCATTCCTTCTCTTTGATGCCTTGTTAAAAATTAACAACTCTGAAGAAAAGATCTTTGAATTGCTTTCCTCTGCCTGAGGAAAGGCCAAGCACATGGCCAAGTATGAGACGTCTTTCCTGCTGCGTATATCCAGCTCCTTACACAGACTGACATCTTGTAACAAGGGCAACTGTTTCTCCCCCTCATTGCTGCATTTCTAAACTAACTACAATCCGAAATCATCCTGTTTCAAAGTGAACTTGAAATATTACAGTTTTCATAATAATTGTCTCTTGGAGTGAAGTGATGTTAGTGGCAGCAAGTCGCCCCCTGTTGGTGAACTTCAGAGTGGCACGGCTGCTCAGTATAAAGAAGGATCCCAACTCAAAACATCACCTGCCCATGCTACTCCAGAGATGCTGCCAGACCCGTTGAGTTACTCCAGCACTTTATGTCCTTTTGTGTAAATCAGCATCTGCAGTTCCTTGTTCCTGTGCTGCTCAGTTGCAGTGACGCAGGATCGATCCTGGTCTCCAGTGTGGTCTGTGCAGGAGTCAAGGTCGACCCGTCAACGGTGGGCTTGAGGCCCCCGTCCGAGGAAGAACAGGGAAGGCCTTGAACTTTATTTCGCCTTCCATCACAGTGAGGAATGTGTAGGAGTCACTGTGGTGGATGTTCTTGTGTTTTTGAGTCTGTTGCTTTTAATTGAATGACTGACCTGGCCATTGCAAAACATACTTGGCGAATAAAATCTGATTCTGATGACAGGCTTAGAAGGATATGGACCAAACGCAGACTGGTGGGACTAGTGTAGATGGAGCCGGGTCGGTGTGGGCCAGTTGGGCCGAAGGGCCTGCTTCCTCGCTCTATGACTCCTTATGTGAATGTAAGCAAATTAATTCCTGATAATACTTTTGTTGGTAAATATTTTATTGTCTGTCATTTCTGGACAACAGGCGCAGTGTGTCACAGAGGTGTTACCAGGCATTATTCCCGAAGCTTACCAGTTTGGACTTGCACAGGGAAGCCACATGATCCTCACCCTTGATGAAAAAACAGTGAAGAGAAAGTAAGTGTTTTCCTGTAATAGATGTGAAGGCTATCAATGACCTTTACTGCAGAATAATTTTAAGTGTACCTTCAAAAGGACATTTGAATTTTTTTTGTACTGCAGTTATTGTCTGTGGCTCAATGCAAGGCATTGTCACTTCTGAGTCTGATGTCTGTGGGTTTACTTTCTGCTCTGAAACTTCAAACCAAAAAGCTATACTGTACGTTCATCACACTTCCCAGCGAGTAGTGGTACTCTTAAATAAAAAGCAAAGCCCCGATTTTATCTGCTTTGTCAGATAACCATATCCGATCCTGGGCACTTTTCTAAGGAGATCAAATCCCTGGTCAATATTTACCTTTATCCATAATCAATAAAAAATATCAAATGTTTTTTTAAATACTGTTGCTCGTGGATACTTTAAATACTCTGCTGTGTATAAATTATCTGCCATCATTTGGGGAGAAGTTTAGTTTATTATTGTCGCATGTACAGAGGTACAGTGAAAAGCTTTTTTTGTTGCGTGATATCCAGTCAGCAAAAAGACCATGCCTGGTTGTAATCAAACCGTCCACAGTGTACAGACATGGGATAAAGGAAATAACGTTTAGTGCAATGTAAAGTCCGATTAAAGATTTTATGAAGGTCTCCAAGGTATTTGGTAGGTCAGGATCAGACTCTAGTTGGTGATAGGATGGTTCAGTTGCCTGATAACAGATTGGACGAAACGGTCAGAAAAAACAAAGGAAAAATAGATCAGCCATGATCAAATGGTGGAGCAGGCTCAATGGCTTAATTCTGCTCCTATTTCTTATGATCAGGATTTGGGAGAATGAAGCAAAGCACTTGTTAATTTTTCTTCTATGAATCACCAGTTGTATTTTTACTATAAAATAAAACTGTAACTTCACCAGTTATCCAGCAGAGGTCGCCCTTGTGCCTGCTGCAGTGAAACATCTTGAAGTGGTATATTTGTAGTCAACTGTTTTAACTGTGCTAATCTCTATTAACCAGAATAATACTGGTTAGAGAATTTATTCATCTTGGAGTCTCGAATGCAGATTGTGTTATTAGTAGAAGATGGATATGTGATAGCTACTGAAAAAGGCGATGGATGCACAAATTGGATTTTCTAATGGGTCTTAGAGCTGCAAAGTGACGCAGTGATTGAGTTGCTGCCTTACAGTCCCCTAATTTGAGGAAGGACATTCTTGCTATTGAGGGAGTGCAGTGTAGGTTTACAAGGTTCATTCCCGGGATGGTGGGACTGTCATATGCTGAGAGAATGGAGCAGCTTGGCTTGTACACTGGAGTTTAGAAGGATGAGAGGATATCTCATTGAAACATATAAGATTGTTAAGGTCTTGGACACACTGGAGGCAGGAAACATGTTCCCGATGTTGGGGGAGTCCAGGACCAGGGGCCACAGTTTAAGAATAAGGAGTAAGCCATTTAGAACGGAGACGAGGAAACACTTTTTCTCACAGAAAGTGGTGAGTCTCAATACCAGGTCTGTGGAATTCTCTGCATCAGAGGCAGGTTCTCTGGATGCTTTCAAGAGAGAGCTAGATAGGGCTCTTAAAAATAGCAGAGGCAGCGGATATGGGGAGAAGGCAGGAACGGGGTACTGATTGTGGATGATCAGCCAAGATCACATTGAATGGCGGTGCTGGCTCGAAGGGTCAAATGGCCTACTTCTGCACCTATTGTCTATTGTCTAAAGTCTGATTAAAGATGGTCCGAGGTTCTCTAATGAGGTAGATGGAGTCAGGACTGCTTTCTAGTTGGTTGTAGGATGGTTCAGTTGCCTGATAACAGCTGGAAGCAACTGTTCCTGTATGGAGATATGCGTTTTCAAAGAATAGCGGTGGCCTAAACATTCTACAGAGCTGAAAGTCACACCCTGCCAACATAAGAACGATCTGTATATTCCAATTTGTTCCCTTCTGTTCAATAACAAATTCTGAATCCATATCAGTACGTTACCTTCAATTCCCTATTATCCAATTGTGTTCACTTCCATCCGTAACACTATATTCTGCACTCTATTTCCTTTCACTTTTTGCACTACTTGTTTTGCTAATGTACAGTATGAATGAACTCACATGTGGTATGATTTGCCTAGATACCATGCAAAACAAAGTTTTCAACTGTATCTCGTTTCACGTGACATTAATGAACCAATGCCAACACCAATCTCCTGTGTGGGACCTGATTGAAAAGCTTTTGAAAATCCAAATACACCATGTCCACTGGTTCTCACTTCTCTCGTCTATGAGTTACATTCTCAAAGTTCTACAGTAGATTAGGTCAAATATATATTTTCTTCCATAAGACCATACCTACTGTTCAATATTATAATTTCACTCCACAGACACTGCCTGACCTAAACTGCTGAATTCCTTGTGTTTTGCTCAAGATTCCAGCATCTGCAGTTCCTTGTGTCCCTCTGCTAAATCCCATTATTGGTTTCAAGGGGATCTGTCATTAGACCCTACACAATAGATTCCTGTGCTGAGGTCAGGTTAACAGGTGGGTAGTTCCTTGTTTTGTCTCTCGCCTCCTTCAGAAACAATAATAACAGATTATCACAGTGGTGCTTGTGGGAGCTTTTTTGCAGATGTCTTGGACATTTACTGTAGGCGAGGCTTTTAAATGACTTCTCAACAGGTTTCCCACACAACATCAAAGCTGATTGATGGCCAACCAGAGAGGTAGGGAATGGGAAATCACCAGAAGTGAAACAGTAGTTGTGGAGGAAATCCCCAGGTGGAGGGATGGGGCTGGGGGAAGATGTGGGATGGATGTTAGTGATAGCTGAGCGGCAAGCAGCACGCTGGTCGAAATGGAAGTGGACACTTCTGCTTCTTGAAAGATGGCTAAGAAAGGCACCGTACTGATTGGGATCTGCACATTCCTCTCTCTGCATCACACTACCCAAGCTCTACCCAATGAACTGACAAAGGTTGTCAAAATGGAAATACCCACTCTGTTCAAACCTCCAGCTGGCTGAACTGCTTCATGAGAATGGACTACAAGGTCCAATTTGAGGCAGATTTAAAATCTTTAACATTTTGGCTTCTTCCTTGAAAAAAACCCAGCATTGCTTCTGGGACCTGGAATTTTTAGATTAGTTTAGTTTAGAGATACAGCATGGAAACAGGCACTTCAGCCCAATGAGTCTGCACCAACCAGCAATCCCCGTACACTAGCACTATCCTACACACACACACACACATACTAGGGACAATTTACAATTTTACCGAAGCCAATTAACCTACAAACCTGTACGTCTTTGGAGCGTGGGAGGAAACCAGAGCACCTGGAGAAAACCCACACAGATTATGGGGAGAACAAAAAAAACTTCATGCAGACAGTACCATCAATCAGCAAGAATGTCCTTCCTCAAATTAGGGGACCAAAACTGCACACAATACTCCAGGTGTGGTCTCACTAGGGCTCTGTACAATTGCAGAAGGACCTCTTTGCTCCGATATTCGATTCCTCTTGTTATAAAGGCCAACATGCCATTCGCTTTCTTCACTGCCAGCTGTACCTGCATGCTTATTTTCATAGACTGATGTACAAGGACCCCCATATCCCGTTGTACTTCCCCTTTTCCCAAATTGACGCCATTTAGATAGTAATCTGCCTTCCTGTTTTTGCTACCAAAGTGGATAACCTCACATTTATCTGCATTAAACTTCATCTGCCATGCATCTGCCCACTGCCCCAACCTGTCCAAGTCTTTTATCTTGCATTAACCGTTATTCCCTTTATGCCCTATCTATACACTGTGGACGGCTTGGTTGTAATCATGTATAGACTTTTCGCTGACTGGATAGCATGCAACAACAACATTCTTCACTGTACCTCGGTACACGTGACAATAAACTAAACTAGTTTAGCTGTGGAACCAAATTTCATATTTTCACGCTTGTTGTTGAAAATCCAAATGGGATTGTGAGAAGGGAAGAAGATGAAAAGAGGCTTCAGGGAGGCTGAGGGAGTGGGTATGAATGTGATGGAACATCATATGAAAAACTGAAACTATCCACCTTGTATAGGAAAGAACTGCAGATGCTGGTTTAAATCGAAGGTAGACACAAAATGCTGGAGTAACTCAGCGGGACAGGCAACATCTCTGGAGAGAAGGAATGGGTGATGTTTCAGGTCAAGACCCTTCTTTAGAAGTGTCACCCATTCCTTCTCTCCAGAGATGCTGCCAGTCCTGCTGAGTTTTTGAAACTATCCACCTTGGTGCATAGAACAGAAGAATATTTTTCAAATGGAGAGATTTAGTTGGGTTGATGTTTAAAGGAACCTGGGTATCATTGTCTGGGTACCCCATGACCCGTCTGAACAAGGGTCTCGCCCCGAAACGACACCTATTCCTTTTCTCCAGAAATGTTCTGACCTGTTGAATTACTCCAGCTTTTTGTGTCTATCCTTGTACATAAAAACTCACTGAAAATCAACATGCAGTTGCAGCAAACAATTAGGAAAGCTAATGGAACTTTGAATGGCCATGTTGAATAGTGAGCAGTCCAGAAGGGAAATATGGCCTCCTGCTCCAATTTGTATATGTTGAACTTTATTATGTGGGCATTTGAGTATAGAAGTAAATATATCTTCCAGCATGTAAAGAAGTATTTTGCTGCATTTTTGGTCTCTGTCCCTGTGATAGCTTGGACTTGCTATTGAGGGAGTGCTGCAAAGATTCACTATATAGATTCTTGGGATAGCAGGTTTGCTGGGTGCTGTATCATTATGAAGGCACCTCTTGTTGTCCCACTGAGTTTGCTCCTGCATATTGCATTGTGCCTTCATGACCATGCTAGATTGCTTAGAGGTAAATTAAATCTGGCAGCTATAAAAAGGGCATCCATGCGACACTGTGAACCATTAGTGACAACAGTCACATAGACCACCACACTCTAATCTGAGAGAGAGTTAGATTTAGCTCTTAGGGCTAAATGAATCAAGAGATATGGGGAAAACGCCGGAACGGGATACTGATTTTGGATGATCAGCCATGATCATATTGAATGGTGGTGGTGGCTCGAAGGGCCAAATGGCCTCCTCCTGCACCTATTTTCTATGTTTCTGATGGTTCAGCATATCACTCACTACCATTAATATCTAGCTGGGGATCAATTGAAGATGTGTTTAATTTAAACAATATGGTGACAGTCTCATGTTTTCGATGTTTTGTATTGAAGCGTTTTCCACAGTTGTGGTTTTTATATTTAAAAAATCATAAATAAAAACCAGCTTAAAGGATTCTGCAGCAACAATTCTCATATGAATTTCATGTTCTAGGAATCAACATTCATTCCAGATCTGGACCAAAGCTGTGTGTAATCGAAAGACTGCGGTTACTTTAAAACTGATGACTGTGTTTCCCATTTTGCTCAGATTTACTCTCCAGCTGAACATCAGAACATATGCCTCCAGCGGACTGCTGTACTACATGGCCCATCAAAACCAGATTGACTACGCAGCCCTTCAGCTTTGGATGGGCCGACTGCATTTCCTCTTTAACCTTGGGAGAGGCACAACAGTGGCTGTTATGCCAAATCCCATTAATGATGGCCAGTGGCATTCAGTAAGTCACTTAGTTAAGACTGCGGTCACTTCAGCTAGATCTGCTGTATCCCTCCAAGTTTTGTCTCCATTTACATGTAAGTTGCAATGTAAAAGACATTTCAATTTAACCTTCACATGATTGAGAAAACAGATAGCGTAATGTCCACTCTGCCGCGAGTTTAGTTTAGTTTACTTTCAAGATGCAGCGTGGAAACAGGCCCTTCAGCCCAACAAGTCTGCACTGACCAGCAATCGCCCCGTACACTAGTTCTATCCCACACACTAAGGAGAATTTACAAAAGCCAATTACCCTACAAACCTGCACATCTTTGGAGTGTGGGAGGAAACCGGAGCACCCAGAGAAAACCCACGCAGTCACAGGGAGAACGTACAAGCTCCATACAGACAGACTCTGTAGTCAGGATTGAACCCGTGTCTCTGGCGCTGTAAGGCAGCAACTCTACCACTGCGTCACTCTGCCACCCTTCTGTAAAAGGCAGGTGAAAGTCCTACCAAGGTACACAGTACGTCAGTGAAGATTCACCTTTGCCCAGTGCCAGGTGCCTCCTGATTTTCTGCATACCTCCCAAATTAATTCAACTGAAATTGTTCAGTGGGACTTTTACATGTTAGAAGATTAATTTTTAATTTTAATATTTAACCTGCCAAGTACTAGTAGCAAATGACGTGTAATTCCATGCATTAATTGTGATCTTTCTTGGAAACCAAATGGGGCGATAAATTGTCTTGAGAAGCAGGATCTACCTGCAATTGGAAAGGCAGTTCAGCCTTGCTTTGTGCAAAGGAAATTACGCCTCGCAATTTTTTTTGAGTTTTATGAAGGGGTGACCAAGGGATTGACATGGCTGGACGATCTCCAAGGAATTTAGACTTTGGTCATTTAGAACTTTGACAAGGTCCTGTGTAGTAAGCTGGTTCAGAAAGTTAAATAAGTTGTTGGAGCAGAATTAAGCCATTCGGCCCATCAAGTCTACTCCACCATTCACTCATGGCTGATCTATCTTTCCCCCTCAACTCCATTCCCCTCCATTACCCCTGACATCCTTACCAATCAAGAATCTGACATTCCTTAAAAATATCCATTGACAGCTGCCACAGCCTTCTGTGATAATGAACACCAGAGATTCACCACCATCTGACTCAAGAAATTCCTCCTTTGGTTCTGCGGCTATGGCCTCTGGTCCTAGACTCTCCCTCTAGTGGAAACATCCTCGCCATCTATCCAGGCCTTTCACTATTCGGTAAGTTTCAACGAGGTCCCCCCCCCCCCCCATCCTTCTAAAGACATCCTTCTAAAGCCCAGTGCCGTCAAATGCTCATCGTATGTTAACCCACTCATTCCTGGGACCAATTCTCCTAACCCTCCTCTGGACCCTCTCTAGCACCAGCACCAGCACATCCTTCCTCAGATATGGGGCCCAAAATTGCTCGTAATACTCCAAATGTGGACTGACCAGTGCCTTATAGAGCCTCAACATTTCATCGCTGTTTATGTATTCTAGTCCTCTTGAAATAAATGCTAGCATTGTGTTTGCCTTCCTTTTTACTGATTCCTAGACCCTCCCATTAGTGGAAACTCCCTCTCCTCATTCACTATTCAAGATCTCTTGGGATTCAGTGTGAGCTGTTTGGAAGATTGGCTTGGTAATAGGTATGAAGGTGGTAGTGGAGGACTGTTTTCAGATTGGAGGCATGGGACCAGCTACCTACAGTGTGCCATAGGGATCGGTGCTTGTTTCTATATTAGTGATTCGATGAGAACGTAGGTGGCGTGGTTAGTAAGTTTGCGGATGACACCAAAATTGACGAAATAGTGCACACTGAAGAAAGCTATCCAAGATTACAGCAGGATCTATATTAATTTCGGAAAGTAGGCTAACGAATGGCAAATTTAACTTAACCCAGGCAAAAGCTAAGTGTTACGCTTTGGGAAGTTAGACCAGGGCAGGACTTGCACAACAAATGGCAGAACCCTGGAAAGTGTTGTAGAACAGAGAGAATGAGGGGTACACGTCAATATGGTTCCTTGAAAGTGGCAACACAGGTAGGCAGGGTGATGAAGAAATTTGCGAGATACAATTTCTCACTTACTAAGCCATGTCGACCATCCCTAATCGGTCCTTTTGTCCATTCAAATGCAAATACTTTCTGTCTCTCAGAATCCTCTTCACCAACTGTGACCCATCACTGATAGCAGGCTCACTGGCCTGGGGCTCCCTGGTCTGTTCTCGCAGCCGCCTTAAATAAAGCACAACGTTAGCCAACTTTCAGTCTTCGTGTATTAATAGCTCTTCCAATGAAGATTGGCAAAAAAGCAACAGAACCATGTGGAAATCAGCTATCTTGATTATATTCATATCAATAAAATAAAACTTATTATATGTAAACTTTACACTCGTCATACAAGATTTCTATGCGTCCACCACCATCAATGATTTAATATCATTATTATTATCATGTGTACCAAGGTACAGTGAAATTCCTCTTTTGTATAGTGAACAGTAAGATTATTGCCATAAGCAAGTACAGTCCCTGATTCAGTATAGAATGTATAGCAGTGGCCCACCAAGCCCACATATAAGAGTCGCCAAGTTTAGGCACCATTTGCAAAGTCCCAGCTGCAGCTGGCCATCAAGGCCCATTGCAGCCGTCACCTTCATCCAGATCGTCCAGCGAACCATCGTCCCTCTCCTCACCCATCCTCGTTCAGCCTTTGGGCCCCATGAGGAGGCGATGGGAGGCCAGGCCCCCGATTCTTTTTGCCGGCCCTTGTTCCTGCGTCCACCTTCACCGACACCCTCCATCTTCTCTCCGTTTCCCTGTCCTCAGGGTCGAGTCTTGGATGACTAGGCACCCACTCCAGACGGGGTTCACAGATCCTGGTGCCAGGGTATGACCCTGCTGACAGCGGCTGTCATTGATTAGGCTTTTGTGCTTATACCTCTCTGGGTGTTAAACCTCATTGGAAACCTGCTGTACCCTGAAACCTGCTGTGCTAGAGCTGGAAGAATAACACAAGCTGTTTTAGGACATCAGGTGACATCAGCAATTGTACTTCTCTGAGCAGTGATCTTATTGATGGTAAAAAAGGGGCCAGCTATAATTAGACCTAGTGAACAACCAAATCATTGGGAAAGCAATCAGTTGTAAAGCTATAAATCAATTATTAAAAAATCCCTTTCACTTAATCTATGAAAGGAAACAGTTCTGTTATTCAAAGGCAAAATAGAATAGTTGTTGAAAACACAGCACAGTGCAGCACAGGAAAAGTCCCTTCAACCCCCCATGTCTGTGCCGAACATGATGCCAAGTTGAACTAATCTCCTCTGTCTGCATGTGATCTTTATCCCTCCATACACTACAATTCATATGCCTATCCAAAAGCCTCTTACATGAAGTTGTAATAGGCCCTTCAGCCCAACCTGCCCATGCCGACCAGCATGCCCCATCTACACTAGTCCCAGCTACCCGTGTTTGTAACATCACCTCCCAACTTCTTTACTTTAATACTCTGACTCATGAAAATCAACAATGTCTTGACCACCTTATCTACCTTTACACATTAGTCTTTGCTACAGTGCCAATCTGTAATGGCACGTCCAAGGAACTCTGTACCCATGCTGATAGACCCCTCTAAATGCCTCTATCGTATCTGAAATATAAACAGATCAGTGTTTCACAACTGTTGCCAATGGAATTAGATGTCTTAAGTTCAACTGCTTTATACTTTTTTTTCTATATCTCACTTTAAAGGTAAAAACCGAATATGCAAAGCGTCGCGGCGTGATAACGGTGGATGGGAAGGAATCCAGATCTACTCTGGCTGATGGCGACTCATTGGAAGTGGAAGGAAAGTTATACCTTGGAGGCTTGCCACTCGATTACAAAGCTAGGAAAATAGGAAATGTAAGAATAACTCCAATGTCTTTTTGCCAGCATGCTTCCCCTGCACAGATACAACCTGGTAAAATTGAGAAACAGTGTTCAATATATATATATTAACTGGCCAATATATTTATTGCCAAATATATTAACATTTCCCATGACGAACCATGTACAAATGTTCTAATCAGGCCCTGAATGTTTTTACGTTTTGTTTACCTTTGGGATGTTTTCTCACTTTTTTATTCGTGTTTGGTTATTTAATAAATGCTTTACTGGAAGGGTGCATTAAAATTTGGGGTCTAGTAAATAGAGCTAAATTAAAATCACTCATCTACATTCCAGATGGGTAGAGGTTTGTCCTTCACAATACTGAGGACGTCAAGCAGTGGAGAGAAAAGCAGTTCAAATTTCAGGTCTCCACTGACGTTGCTGTTGGTTTTTCTTCACCTTAACTACTTTTTTGATAAAACTTTTTCCTTAACAGGATTGATCGTGATTTTACATAATAGTCACAACACACCAGAAGACCATTCAGCCCATTGGTCTGTGCGAGGACCCAGCAGACCATTTCTATAAGTCTGCTTTCTACTCTGATGGAAGTGTTGCACAGTCCATTGGGCTGAATGGTCATCTAAGAGTTTAGAGAGATACAGCGTGAAAACAGGCCCTTCGGCCCACCTAGTCCGTGCCGACAGCGATCCCCGTACACGAGCACTATCCTACATACTAGGCACAATTTACAATCTTTACTGAAGCCAATTAACCTACAAACCTGTACATCTTTGGAGTGTGGGAGGAAACAGCTCCTTGAAGAAAAATGAATGAGGACATAATTTCTATGCAGTTGACGTTTCTGGTGTAGAGATTTATCAATGAAAATAATAATTTCACTGGTATTTGTGTGGGGAGGGCATTGCTACTTTCATTATATTAGTTAGAACCAAATAATTCTAGCCCAATGTCTAAATAAATGTTTTTCAGAATAGCATCATACAGCTTGTAAAGAGGTCCCTCAGCCCAACATTTCCATCCCAACCAATATACAATTGAGCAATAGTCTCAAAACCTCATTTGCCTCTCGAGCAAATGAACAATTGCCTAAATAACAGCTGCACGGTGGCACAGCAGTAGAGTTGCTCTCTTACAGTGCCAAACACCCGGGTACGATCCTGATTACAAGTGCTGTTCGTGCAGAGTTTGCACGTTCTCCTTGTGGGTTTTCTCTGGGTGCTCTGGTTTCCTCCCACACTTCAAAGACATGCAGTTGTGTAGGTTAATTGGCTTTGGTTAAGATTATAAATTGTTCCTAGTGTGCAAGATTGTGCCAGTGTACAGGGATCGCTGGTTGGCGCAGACTCAGTAGCCCGAAGGGCCTGTTTCCGCGCTGTATCTCTAAAGTCTAACAAAGGTCGTTGATTTGGAGAGCTGCTTTGATTTAGCGATGAGACCTGCAGCATTGAACTAAACTAAACTAAGCAGCATAAGCATCGAATGTCCGAATTAGGATTGCACAATCATATAATACCATCTGAATTTCGCTCATCTTGAGCTCTGAGTTTAGAGGTCCTTCTCAGCCAAGAAAGGTTTAGACGTTTATGGACCAAACGCATGCAAATGGGACTAGGTTACGTGGAGCATATACTGTAGGTTAGCATGGACGTGTTGACTGAAGGGCCTGTTTCCAGCCTGACTCTCTGTCTATGACTGCTGGATCGCTGTGACTTGGAATATGAATCACTTATGGAAGGGGAAGGGAGGAGAGTAAAATGTCCCTCACCACATATTAAGGAAATAACATTATCAGCATCCATTGAATTATCTTCATTCTATGCTGTTCTCTTCTTAATGAAGGATGTAGCAGATCCGTGCAGGAAATGAAAACAGGATTCCAGGACAGCAAACCATGTTAATAAAAATATCTTCCTATTTTCTGTTTATATTTGTAAACTTGAAGCTTCAGTAAAAATTAGCACAAAACTGAGATGAACAAAATACTGTCTAATTCTCAGATATAAAGAGATCAGTTAGTCGCTCTGCACTAATGCGGTCAGATACTTGCATAGAACATAGAACAGTACAGCGCAAGAACAGGCCAGTTGGCCTTAATGTCTGTGCCGAACATGATACCAAGACGTTCTCTTAACCAACTGCACATAATCCACATCCCACCATTCGCTGCATATTCATATGCCTATCCAAAAATCTCCTAAATGCTACTATTGTATCTGCCACAACCACCAACCCTGACAGCACCTGGGTTGCAGCTAGTGAATCCACTTGAGATATATGAAGTTCAGAACAGCATTAATATGAGGGGTAGATGGATGTAATTATCTAGGTGTTGAAGGTTTGCCTCGTGCACTTACGGCCACAGGTTGAAGTGTTTGCCCGAACCCAAGATAACTTCCCAATCTGGAAAACTCAGCACAGGGAAGCAAATTGATCCACTTAACTGTTACAGCACACTGTGTGTGCAGCCAATCTTGTTCCTGCTCAAAAGGAAATCTCATCTTCTAAGATTAAAAATAAGAATCAGTTTTATCCTTGATCTGATATCCAGGCCCCAGTCTCGACCCGAAACGTCACGTTTTCCTTTTCTCCAGAGATGCTGCCTGACTCACTCAGTTACTCCAGCATTTTGTGTCTATCCCCAGTCCTAGCCAGCTGGGTCCAAGGCTTGGTCAACACCATCTGTCGACCATCAACCTAACAGACCATCAGCTTTTCCCCTCCCTACACCAGTTGCAGATGGATACTCTGTTAACTGCCAAAGTATTTACCCATTCCTGAAGATTCCCGTCAGAATTCCAGTGGGTGTTTTGAAATCCCCATGGACTTTGTTATTTCCCCACCTCACCCATATCTCCATGAGGGGAATTTGAGTGAAGTGGAAGAGGACAGTAACACACCATCCATCTGCATATAGAAGCAAGGAACTAAAGGTGCTGGTTTACAGAAAAAAAGTGTTGGAGTACCTCAGCGAGTCAGGCAGTATCTCTGGGGAATGCAGATAGGTGACCTTTCAAGTTGGGACCATTCTCCAGTCTGAAGAAGGGTCCTGACCTGAAATATCACCTAACTATGTTCTCTAGAGATAGACACAGAATGCTGGAGAAACTCAGCGGGCCAGGCAGCAATCCCAGAGAATTTGGAAGGGCAAAGTTTTGGGTCTGGACATTTCTCCAGAGATGCTGCCTGACCCGCTAAGTTACTTAAACACTTTGTGTCTTCTTTCATCCATCAATGTGACCAATTTTGCCGTACAATCTTTTGAAAGGTTTTGAAAACCCTTTTTTTTTTAATTTTCCAGTAAGTGTAGACAAAAGCTATGCAAAGTAATGCAGGAGTTGAAGGTTATCTTCCTTCAGACATAGTGTGGGCAAAATTGTTCCTGAGTAGACAGCAATGAAGCATCCTTTAGAGTATCTGCAGGCTTGGTAGCTAAGACACTGTGCTGTTGAGTTGGAGATTCCAGTGACAATAAAATAATACACTTGCCAGACAGTGGGGCAAATGAGTTCACAGTGACCTCCTGTTTCCAATGGCTTTGAGATACATTTGAAGAAGCTGTGGCAAATAGTTACTGTCCATTATGATAACTCTCCACAACGTACAGTAAAGGGCCTGTCCCACTTGGGCGTCATTTGCGCGTCACGCAGGTGGCGCACGAAGATTTTGTGAATCCCAAAATCCTGGGGCGCCGCACGCAACCGCATGTCACTGCCTACGCCACCGGGTCTCACCACGCGCCATGCATGCGTAATGCATGCCATACGCGCGTCACGACCCGTAAACAATGTCGCGTAAATGATGTTGCGTAAATGACGCGCATATAACGCCCAAGTGGGACAGGCCCTTAACTATTTCTTGTATGGTGCTTTAGAGATAGACTTGTAATAGTCTGGCAGTATTTAATGGCTGGTTAAGGCTAACTTGCATGTAAGCAGATTTGCATGTTGGCTCCTGGAGTGCAACTGAGCAAATACAGGCAAGTTGAAAATGTCTCTTTACTAATGTATTAAACCTTCCCCCTGTAGCATTCCCTCGGCCAGGAATACATGGCCTCATATGTAATACTGTTAAAGCAGTGCTTAAGTGCTCATGGACATTAGGCCATCTGTGACTGCTTCTGTAAATATTCTAATTGCTTTATGGGCAGCCTGTTTAGTCAAGACTGGGTTCAATTGAGGACATTTGTCTTGATTTGGACATAAATGCTGAGCACTCAAAGCATTGATGTTAAGCAGTGGTTTACCCATTTATTCAAAGCAGCCTGATCAAGCCTCAGAATAAACCCCCAGAGGGATCCAGCAAAGCCTGGTACTTATTATCATTTGAAATTTCAGCAATTGGAAAATATAATCAAAGAATCCCATTGCAATTGTCTCTGCCTGGTCCAAGTTAAACCACATTAATGCAACATTGTAGAAAGCATTAAATCCCATTAAATGAGCAACAGCTCAAGCAGTTTCAATCTGATGTGAATTATTACACTTTCATCTCATTGTCTGTATGTTTTGGGTTTCTATGTTCCTCAGGCAACACACAGTGTTCCTGCTTGTCTTGGCGGTGTGACCTTGAACAACAAACCCGTAGACATGGAAAGGCCGGTCTCTATCCTTGCAGTGAGCAGATGTTACGCTGCCATCCAGGAGGGCTCGTTCTTTGATGGCACTGGATTTGCTGCACTGGGTAAATAACATTCAATGTGAAGAAGTTCTGTTTAGAATCAAGGAACTGCAGATGCTGGTTGACCCAAAAGGATGGGGTGGCATTGTGGCGTAGCAGGAGAGTTGCTGCCTCACATACTCGGGTGCTGTCTGTGTACAGTTTGTACGTTCTCCATGTGACCGCATGGGGTTAGTCCGGATCCTCCGGTTTCCTCCCACATTCCAAAGACGTGCGGGTTTGTAAATTAATTGGCTTCTGTAAAATGGTCCCTATGGTGTACAGGTGATCGCTGATCAGCATGGAAGTTGAGCCGGCCTGACTGAGAAGGGCCCGACCCGAAACATCACCCATTCAACTTCTTCAGAGATGCTGCCTGATTCGCTTAGTTGAGTTTAGTGATACAGCATGGAAACAGGCCCTTCGCACCACAGGGTCCGCTCCAAGCAGCGATCCTCACACATTAAAACTATCCTATACACACTAGGGACAATTTTTTACCCATAAACCAAGCCATTTAACCTACATATCTGTACATCTTTGGAGTGTGGGAGGAAACTGAAGAACTCGGAGGAAACCCGCGTGGTCATAATGAGAACGTACAAACTCCGTACAGACATCACCGGTTGTCAGGATCGAACCTGGGTCTCCGGAGCTGCAAGAGCTGTAAGGCAGCAACTCTACCGCTGCACCACCGTGCCACACTGGCGTTACTCCAGCACGGTGAAGAAGTTCTATTCAGCTTACAAGGGTATATGTGAAGGGCCCCATAAATGAGATCCACGATTAAACTCATTTGAATCTTGCACAGGTCCTCATGTTCTCTAATTATCCTAAGGCGGTTATGTAATTTGGAAAGAACAGGGGAAGAAACAGTCTTTCTGAGGGCAATGTACATGGGCATTAAATCCTGCTTTAAAAACAAACTGTTGGAGGAATTCAGAGCATCAGGCAACATCTGTGGAGGAAAATGGAGGCAACATTTTCACACGGGTATATAGAATGAGCTGCCGGAAAAGGTTGCTGAGGCAGGTTATTTGACAGCAATTAAAAGACATTTGGACAGGTACATGGATAGGAAAGGTTTAGAGGGATATGGGGTAAACGCAGGCAGATAGGACTAGTGTAGATGGGTATCTTGGGCGGCATGGGCAAGCTGGGCCGAAGGGCCTGTTTCCGCATTGTAATAGATACTTAAGGAGAGGGACGAGCAGAATGTTCCACTCCTGCTGCATGGATGCACAATGGGTGATGTCGCTTGGCCAGTAATTATGAGAGATTTTCAGTTTAGTTATAGAGATACAGCATGGAAACAGGCTCATCAGCCCACCAAGTCTGTGCCGACCAACAATCACTGTACACTAGTTATATACAACATTCTAGGGACCAAGACAGTGGTCAATTAACCTACAATCCACACGTCTTTGGAGTGTGGGAGGAAGCCAGTGCACCTGGAGGAAACCCACGCGGTCACAGGGAGAATGCACCCGTAGTCAGGGTTGAACCTGGTGCTGTGAGGCTGCAGCTCTATTGCTTTGCCACTGTGCCACCCCTCAATGCTAGGGACCCGATGCTGCCAGTACAGCAGTGAGTACAAACGTTACCACTTTGATGCTCTGTGCTGCACTGCGACTGCGAATGATGCAGAGCCATTAGTTCAAATCCCAAATAGCAACTGAGAAATTGAAATTCAATAAAATAAATCTGGAATTAAGAAGGTGTTATCAGTAACAGTGACGGTCAAAACATAGAATTGTTGCTAAAGCCCACGTCTTCACCAGAGCCTTGTGGGAAAGACGTTTCCTGTACTTGTGCCACTCGCATTACCATGAAAATGTGGTCAATATATTAACACTCCTTTGAAATGGCCACGCTGACCACTAAGTTCAGGTTAGGATGGACATCAATGTTTATACCCTGTGAGTGAATTAATTCAAAAGCAAACAAAATTTGCCAAGACAGTTGTGGAGAGCTGCTTCCCCACAGCTCCCCGTGATCCAGGTTCAATGTTGACTGCAGGTGCAGGCTGTGAGACTGTCTGGGCTTCTTCCAGACACTGCAATTTACAGTTTAGTTTATTGTCACCTGTACCGAGGTACATTGAAAAGCTTTTGTTGAGTGCCATCCAGTCAGTGGAAAGACTATACATGATTACAATCGAGTCATTTACAGTGTAAAGATACATGATTAGGGAATATCATAGTTAAAGTAAGAAGATTTGCGGTAGGAACAGAGATTGAAGAGTGTGGAGTAATTGTAATATGTGATTGTAAATCTGCTTCGGTGACTAGCATGCAAATAGTCGCCTTATGGTAATGTGGCAATTTCGTCCCACATTACCATAAGACCATAACACATAGTAACAGAATTTAGTCCATTTAGCAATTAGGCATGTATCTACACTGTGGACGGATTGATTGTAATCATGTATAGTCTTTCCGCCGACTGATTAGCATTCAATAAAAAGCTTTTCACTGTACCTCAGAATACGTGACAATAAACTAAACTAAAGAAACATGTATTTGCTCTGGTGTGTAGGTGGGTTGTATGGAGCTGTGGAGCGGATAGAAGGGGATCAACATAGGATTGGTGGATATTGGTACTCATTGGTTGATGTGTTCATGATGTCAAAGATCCTGTTTGTGATGGACCATTTCATAGTGGAACTTAACCCACCAATGGAGGAGAAGAGGTGGAGAGTTATATTGAGTCACTGTTCTCTGGCTCTTTGTGTGGACAGATTAGCAAACTGTGTTTTCTTTTGCCACAGTAATACGTCTCATTTGAGACTTCTGAACAATGGACTAAACGCTGTTTTGTGTTTTTTATTTGCAGTCAAAGAAGGTTACAAAGTGAGGTCAGACTTAATTGTTGCATTTGAGTTCCGCAGCACATCCAGGAATGGCGTGCTGCTTGGCATCAGCAGTGCCAGGATTGACGCCATTGGCCTGGAGATCGTAGATGGCAAGGTGCGAAAGAAAACATGTCTTCCTGCTTCAGATTTATTCAGTGGACCATGTGCAGTAGACAGGCACTTGAGATCAGCACATGTAGTTAGCTATAGGAAGCATGTTATCAACTGGAAAGAGTACAGAAAAGATTCACTAAGGGTGTTGCTGAATCAAAGCTAGACACAAAAAGCTGGAGTAACTCAGCGGGACAGGCAGCATCTCTGGAGAGAAAGAATGGGTGACGTTTTGGGTCGAGACACTTTTTCAGACTAGTCGGGGAAAAGGGAAACGAGAGATATACATGATGATGTAGAGAGATAAAGAACAATGAATGAAAAACATGCAAAAAAGTAACGATGATAAAGGAAACAGGCCATTGTTAGCTGTTTGTTGGGTGAATACGAGAAGCTGGTGCGACTTGGTTGGGGGAGGGTTAGAGAACGAGGGTTACTTGAAGTTAGAGAAATCAATATTCATACACTTGCTGAATCACCTGGGCAGCTTAGGTGATAAGGAGCAATTTTATAGGCTCTTTTCCCTGGATATTCCCAGTATATAAAAGACATTTAGACAGATACATGGATGGGAAAATAATTGGAGAGATATTGGCCAAATGGAACTAACTCAAGTAGGCAACCTGGTCTTGTTTCAATGCTGCATAACTTTTATGATTCAAATGGGCAACTTGCCTTCAGTGCCAGTTTACACCAGGCAGCATATTGGAGCATATTGGCCATGTCCCCTTTGACTGTACATAAACAAAAACTTACCAGAGGGACAGTCCAGAGGAGGACTCCGTGGCTGGTTCCTGAACCTGTATTTTTACATCCTGTTATAATGCTTTGTCTTATTGACCGCAGCCCAAATTATGTATTAGTGGGACGAAGAGAACTTTATCCATGAGAGAAAACACCATTACAGCATATATCCTTCAGATTAGGGCAGGTTGATTCAATTTCTGCATGATTCATAGTAAGATTTTAAGCCTGTCAACTTTTCTGATAGTTGGACTCCATGCTATTATCCAGGCACCCCCGGTTAAGGAGTTTCTCTCCTATGTTTTGTACCTATTCATTGTAACCTACACATGTAGTATGTAAATATGGCCTGCTGCCAGGTACAACCACTATAGGCTCACTGAAAGGGATCTATGCTTGCTGGGCTGTGCACAATATGTAAGGAGCTTGAATGAATTGTCAGGTCAGACCTTTGGAATAATGACCTTTGAAATAATGATAAATTGCTAACCAACCTCTGAAGGATCAACATCTAACACCTGTGGATCAATTTCTCCATTTTGTATTTCCTGTCGTATCAAGACTTGATCCAATCTAAAAGCTCATGCTGAAAGTATAAATATGATACAAACTTCCAGATCTCCTCCATTCTGAATGACTGAATGAGTGGGGGGGTGGAGGGTGACAGCAGGTGAAGAGATGGTGGGAATAACAGGAGCACACCGGGACAAGTTGAATCAGTTGTGATCTTATTGAATGACAATACTAGTTAAAGGGACCAATTGAGGTTACTGGCGCTGACACAGGAGTAAGCCTAAGTAACTCCTGTTATCCATCGCCCGCTGACCCGCTCTGCTCTATGATCTTTGCTCTTGAGCTGTCCCGCTCCCGACGGCAGTGGGAATTTAAGGATTTGCGGGAAGTGGCTGACATGAACGAGGCCGACGAGCGGCAGGAGAGTGTTCAGACGGAGAGCACTGCCAGAGTTGAGCGGGCTGGGGGAAGGCACTGTGGTGGCGGCCAGTTCTGCTGTACGGTCCTGGCGCCCACTCGCAGCCACCCGAGCTACTTCTCTCCCCGGCTACAATGCGGTGGCTCCACACCCGGAGCGGCGTGGCAGCGGTGAGCGAGTGAGTTGCTGGCATGATCCCCGACCCCTTCTTCTCAATGCTCCTGCCTGGGCTGACCCGGGCCAGACTCCCCACACGCTGTGAAAGGAACTCTCCCTCCCCAGCGACCCTGGCCTTTTACAGCCGCCTCCCACTTTACAGCCGCTTCTCATCAGCGGCCAGCAATGAGTGATAGCCAATTCTATCTTTCTGGACTAACAACCTAATCTTCGGCCTCCAAGACGCAGTTAGATTTCCGTGCCTTATTTTTGGGTAAAAAATTAGGGTTAGGTTTAGGCCTGGTGCAAGGAATTCTCTTTAACAGTTCATACCTCTTCCCTACCAGGTCCTGTTCCACGTAAATAACGGAGCTGGGAGAATTACTGTCAGATATGAGCCCAAAGATGCAAGCCAGCTGTGCAATGGCAAGTGGCATAAACTTCGAGCCAATAAGAGCAAACATCGTATTGCACTGACTGTGGATGGAGTTACTGTGCAGGTTGATAATCCTCACATACATTCGACCTCAGCAGAAACTAATGATCCAATCTACGTGGGTGGCTATCCAGGTATGTATTCTTTGCAAAATGATTTCTCCAGTTACTTTTTCTCAGCAAATTAATGGTATGAATATTGTCATCACATAAATGCAATCAATTTTGAGTTAAGCTCTTCGGCACACCGAGTGCATGCCAACCAGCGATCCCCGTACATTAACACTATCCTACCCCCTTGGACAATTTACAATTATACCAAGCCAATTAGCCAACAATCTTGTATGTCTTTGGAATGTGGGAGGAAACCGGATCACCCAGAGAAAACCCACGTAGGTCACAGGGAGAACGTACATACAGACAGCATCCACAGTCTCTGGCATTGCAAGACAGCAACTCTACCGCTGTGTCACTGTGATACCCAGTTCCAAACTACTTTCAAATTGGATAAGCATGTCAGAGAGAAAAAAACGGTTGGTGTGTGGAGAAAGGGCAAGGTAATGGGAACCTTCCAAGAGTTAGCATCAACTTGATGGCCAAATGGCCTCCTTCTTTACTATAACAATGCTATGATTGTATCGAGATCAGAACCAACACCATTGAGTACATTAGAAATGGGATTTCCAAATAAGACAAGTTGCAAGATTGTTTAACAGTGGTAGTCTTTTCATCATTTGGTATTCGTTAAAACAACCTAAGCTTGAACAGTTAAATTAAATAAGCCTTACCGTAAGCAATGTACCCGTCCAAATATTTTTTAAATAGAAACATAGAAACATAGAAATTAGGTGCAGGAGTAGGCCATTCGGCCCTTCGAGCCTGCACCGCCATTCAACATGATCATGGCTGATCATCCAACTCAGTATCCCGTACCTGCCTTCTCTCCATACCCCCTGATCCCCTTAGCCACAAGGGCCACATCTAACTCCCTCTTAAATATAGCCAATGAACTGGCCTCAACTACCCTCTGTGGCAGAGAGTTCCAGAGATTCACCACTCTCTGTGTGAAAAAAGTTCTTCTCATCTCGGTTTTAAAGGATTTCCCCCTTATCCTTAAGCTGTGACCCCTTGTCCTGGACTTCCCCAACATCGGGAACAATCTTCCGCAACAAATGTTGTGATAGGACCTGGGAGTCCAACTGCCTCCTCTGGCAGCTTGTTCCATATACTTATCACGCTTGTTTAAAAAAAGTTGTCCCTCAGGGTCCTATTAAATCTTTCCCCGCTCACCTTAATCCTATGTGTCCTATGGTTCTTAAGAACAGTTCAAGCCTGTTACAAGAGGCTTCAAGAGGAACCTATGGAAGTAACATCACTCTGCTACCCCCATTCTCTTTCAGCTTTGAAACAAATACAACAATAATTTTTAATATTACCGAATAGTGAAAGGCCTGGGTACAGTGCATGTGGAGAGTCTAAGACCAGAAGGCACAACCTCAGAATGAAAGAACATACATTTAGAAAGGAGATGAGAAGGAATTTCTTTAGTCGGAGAATGGAATTTCTTTAGTCAAAATCTGTAGAATTCATTGCCACAGACGGCTGTGGAGAACATCATTGGATATTTTTAAAGTGGAGATTGACAGATTCTTGATTAGTAAAGTTGTCAAGAGTTTTGGGGAGAATGCAGGAGAAGGGGGTTAAGATGGAATGAAAGCTCAGCCATGATTGAATGGTGCAGTAGACTCGATGAGCCGAATGGCCTAATTCTGCTCCTATGACTTATGAACTTCACCTGAAGGTAGCTCGGTTCTTAATGTATCCACCCATCTAAATTACAAGAAGCACTCCATTGGCAGACACAGTGGTATTGGTTTACGTGGCTAATAATGGGAACAGGATCTGCAGACAGAAAGAACAACACTATGAGCATATTGCTGGGGCCTTGTTGACAGGTTTGTGAGTGCTTTCCAACATAAAATTATGAGTTGAAAAGTCAGTTGACAACATAAAAATAAATAAATAAAGTTTAGTATTGGCAAATATTAGAGAATATTTATATATGTGTGTGTTTATCCCCGTGTGTGTGTGTCCGTGTGCGTGTGGGCCCCCCATGATAAATCCTGTTTATTTGTGTTGCCAGCAGGAGGTTAGGCTGGTCAAGAGTGCATTTACTTTTTCAATACTGCCACACAAACTAAAATAGCCAGTACATTCCCTACACCCTGTGCTCCCCTCCCTTTTCTCACAGAAAGTTGCACGGGGTCAACACAACTCTGCCATTATGTTCATTATTGAAGAGGTGCTGCCCCAGAATGAGGGATAAAGGCCATTCAGGACAGAGCTGAGGAGAAATGTCTTCAGTGAGAGTGCAGTGAATTAAGACACAACGTCAGAGTCAGAACCTTTTTTTCCCAGGGTGGAAATGTCAAAAACTACAGGGCATAGCTCTAAGATGAGAGGGGGAAAGCTTAATGGAGATATGCAGGGCCGATTCTTTACTGATGGGGTCCTAGAACACATTGCAAGGGATGGTAGTGGAAGCAGATGCGCTGGTGGTGTTTAAGAGGCTTTTAGATAGGCATATGGAAGTGCAGAATATGGATAATGTACAGGCAGGCCAAATAGATTTAACTTGGTATCATGTTCTGCTCAAACTTTGTGGGCCAAAGGGCCGGTCCTATGCTATACTGTTGTATGTTCTATGTTAACAGTAGATTGTTTTAGATAAGTGAATCAAAGAATATGGTGTTAGTCCAGTACGTTGGATTTAGTTAAAAGGGAAGGTGGACACAAAATGCTGGAGTTACTCAGCGGGTGAGGCAGCATCTCTGAAGAAAAGGAATGTGCGATGTTTCAGGTCGAGACATCGCGCATGAAATCGCTAATGTCATGGAAGGGGGCGGGACAAAGATAGAATGTAGGCAGACACAGTAAGACTAGTGGGTGAACTGGGAAGGGAAAGGGGATGGAGTGAGAGGGAAAGCAAGGCCTATCTGAAGTTAGAGAAATCAATGTTCATACCGCTGGGGTGTAAACAACCCAAGCAAAATATGAGGTGCTGTTCCTCCAATTTGCGTTGTGCCTCATTCTGACAATTGAGGAGGCCCAGGACAGAAAGGTCAGATTGGGAATGGGAGGAGGCAGTTAAAGTGCTGAGCCACTGGGAGATCAGATGGGTTAAGACAGACTGAATGGAGGTGTTCAGCAAAATGATCGCCGAGCCTGCGCATGGTAAGGAAGTTGACTCCTGGAACAGCGGTTATAGTAGATGAGGTTGGAGAAGGTGCAGCAGTTAAAAGGTCAGACATAATTTTATTGAGTGGGTGAGCCGACACAAGGAATAGAATAGACTCTTCACGCTTCCATTTTTTGAGTTCTTATGTGACCTTGAGCTGTCAGTTGCCTGACGATGTTATCCTCTTACTTTCTTATAAATGTTGGCGGACTGCTCAAACATTGAATGGAAAACATAGACTAATAGCATTTCAATCCCTGTCCAATGTGTATATGTGTATTCCTTCAGCAGTGGATAGACACAGGTGCCAGAATACCAGGTTGATATATTCTCTGTCCGATGGTGCATGATACTAAAAATATCTCGCTTTCAGTGTTAATTGCTTCAAGTATATAAACAATTTCAAACTCGTGACAGCTTTTTAAATATTCACTGTAATGCTTAATACAGTAAATGAAAGCCTTTGAAGCAAGTATATTTGTGTCCGTTTTTCGGCTGTAGAAGCCTACGGTAACACGTGCATGTTTACCTGTTCCAACAGCTAATGTGAAGCAGAATTGCCTGACCATTCAGAAATCATTCCAAGGTTGCATGAGGAACGTCAAGCTGACAAAAAACCAACAGACAGAGGCCTTTGACTTCAGCAGAGCTTTTGATCTCCGAGGAGTCTTCCCTCACTCCTGTCCTGGCACGAAACAGTAGCTTCGAAGAGAAGGTTTTTAAAGCAAACTGGAGCCATACCTATCTTACCATTGTATTAAGTGTTCTCCTCAACTCAGAATAACTATGTATTTTAAGTCAGCAAGAATTCCTGTTTATGAAAGTTCCTTAACTAAATCATTTTGTACTGTACAACAAGTACCTCCATAAAAGCAAGCATTAACAGCAAGAGAGTGAATATTTTAATATTTTGTCATCCAGGTTTACAATTGATCTTCTTTGACAGTATTCACTGAATATTAAACTTTGTTCATTTTGAATATTTTAACGTTTTCCTTTGTAATTAAAATGCAAACAAGATTTGATCAGGTGGTGTCTTGTATTTTGTACTTCCACCAACATAGGACCTTTAAAACAGAAAATATAGCTCTCCTTAAAGTGACATTGTTAACTTATCATTTGAGCTTCAAAGCCTTCGGGTGCGAAATTATATTTACTCAACATTCAAAAGTCTGGCCAAATGATCCAGAGACAGGGGTTCAAACCCACCATTTGAAATAAAAAGCAATTACAATAACAAAATCAGTAATGTAACCAGCACATTTTGTTTAGAAAATAGCAGGTTGTGGAAAGGAAAGACAAAAGCTAGAGGTATTTGGGAGCATAACTATCTTCAGTACTCCTACCAGTCAAATGCCATTCTTAATGGCAACTATATCAACATTTTTTCATGGTCAATGATCAATGGTGCTTTATTGTCACGTGTGCAACCACACATGAAATTATTTTTGTTCATGCAGTTCAGTAAAGCATTGCCATACGTAAGCACAATCCCTGATTATCCAAATGTACAGAAATGGTCCACAGAGACTGCATGCAAGAGGCACCACATTTTGGTGCCATTCCAAAGTCCAGTCTGCACTCTAGGTCTTATGGTGCAGAGCCCAAACCAGGCGAGCCCCAGGCTGCTTTATGGCCTCCAGCGAACCAACAAACCCGTCCACCTTGTGCCCCAGGGGGTGCCTCCCACAGCCGAAGGAGGAGGACGCGGAAGGCAAGACCCCAGTTCACTCTCCTACCAGTTTTGCTCCTCACTTCTGTCACTATGTCTAACCATGGGAAATCACACCCCAGCAACATTACCGAACCGCCGTATTCTGATGTGTGCAATAATTCAAGAAGGTAGCTTACCGTCACCTCCACAAGATTAATTTGGGATGGTCAATAAATACTGGCTTTTATGATTCATGATTCATAAAAGTTCGTGATTTTTTTTTTTATCGCTCAATATGACTGTCTCTCAAAAGCTGCAGCAACAAATAAAGCCTCTTAACCTGCCCTCTCATTGAAATAACCCAGCCAACTATTAATTTATGAAGTGACTAAGAACGGGTGATAGTCAACATCCTTGCTACCAAAGATGAAGCCAGAGTACCAGTGAATAAATGATCAAAGTTATATATGAAGTGATTGCACAGCTAACAGGTTTAAGTCACTTTCTTCCCCTTTTAACATCCAGGTCTATGCCCCAAGAATGGTTTTCAAAAAAACCTATTTGTTTAATTAAGGGCGGCACAGTGGCGCAGCGGTAGAGTTGCTGCTTTATACCTGAGAACGGATTTGATCCTGACTACAGGTGCTGTATGTACGGAGTTTGTATGTTATCATTGTGACCGAGTGGGTTTTCCCTGGGTACTCCCATTTACTCACACATTCCAAAGACGTACATGTTTGTAGGTTAATTAGTTACGGTAAAATTGCGACTTGGCCCGAGTGTGGAAGATAGCGTTAGTGTACAGAGATTGCTGGTCAGTGTGGACACAGTGGGCTGAAGGGTCTTTTTCCACTCTGTATCTCTAAAGTCTGTACTCTTCTTTCATTTGTCAAATATCATAAGGTCATAAGTTATAGGAGCAGAATTAGGCCGTTCGGCCCATCAAGTCTACTCCACCATTCAATCATGGCTGATCTATCTCTTGCTCCTAACCCCGTTCTCATGCCTTCTCTCCTTAATCCCTGACACCGGTACTAATCAAGAATCTATCTCTCTGCTTAAAATCTTTGATATATTTAGTCTAACCCTCATAATTTTGAGATGTTTCTCAATTAAAAATCTCAAATTATCAGGTAGTTGAATTAAGGAATAGAATTTTTTATGGGAGAAAAAGCAAAACATGAATTTAACCCTTAGAAGGTTTCTTTATATAAACTGTTGTGGGCATATTGAAAGTGGGTGTTGCGATGTAGGCAAATTTGCCAACTCCCAAATATTGTGAAATATCATTGTGGAAGGTACAAGACACTGGCTGAATATTGACAGTCAGATTTGATCTGATTTTTACAGGGGTATGAGGAGTTAAATTAAGTATTAAATTGTTATATCACACATTATGATTTAATTCCCTCTCACCTGAAGTGCCTTTGCTGTGAATCTGCAATGAAATCTAATCACTTCTATTTCCCAGCTTAAGGTGGAGTCCAGCTTATAACATCACAATTTCTTGGCACTCAGTCAGATGACGCACATCAATTAGAACAAGCCTTGCATTGTGACCTGCAGCTAATTCCCCTGAACAAAGGTGTACTCCCATGTTGATCAGAAATGTTTAAAGCAGCTTGCAGTAATGTGCTTAATGTATGTTTCAAAAGAAAGCATCCCTACGGCTATGTGAAAGCAAACAATGTCATTTCACAGTTGTGCTGGATAGAAATTTATTAAAAGTATCTTGCGATGCAAGTCCATAGCTCCGTGAAAGTGGCAAGACAAGCAGCTGATGCGGTGAAGGTGGTGTATGGTGTACTTGCCATTATCAGTTGGAGTAATGAGCAAAGATCCTATAGCAGCAGCTCTGCTATAGGATCTTTGGTAATGAGTATAAAAGTTGGGAAGTTGTAGATTGGTTACTTCTTACTAACCAATTGTAGTGCTTAATAGTAGAAACTCCGCCTACTAATGCGGACTATATTTTCAGAAGTCTGCTTAAGTAATTTAGTGTGAGTAGCTGCTAGTTACTGTAACACCATGCAGATGAATACTGTGAGTGAACTTTAATAAACATGTGTTGTACCTTGACACTCGTACGACTCGACTCATTACAGAAGTCAAATTCTAGCTTTATAAAACATTGGTTGGGGTTGGAATATCATATGTAGTTGTGAACTCCACATTACAGGCAGGATGCAGAGACTTTGGAGCGGGTGCTGAAGAGATTCACTAGAATGTTGCTTGGCTTAGAGAGTACAGGGTCGCCACTGATTTTCCAGTACCTTTGGTTCCAGAGCTGTCCTGGTTTATCGGTTTTGCCAGAACAACAGAGGTTACGGTCAGCAAGAGGAGTTGAATGGTAAGGGGGTCTGCGCTGGCAATCGGGGGACCGAGATACCGGCTTGCACAGTCGGCTCTGGCAATAGGGCCCACCAGCTCTGGCCGGGCCAGGGTTCCAGAGCCCAGCCGCAGAGAACAAATTCGACCCCATGATCAGCCACGGATATCGTGATGCGGTCACGATTGGCCACCTCACCCAGCCTAGGTGCCACATTTTATGGGGTACTTATGGGGGGGGGGGGGGGTTCATGTGGACTTTTGTTATTTTGTTTTGTTCAGCTTAAAGGAGGTGCCAGACCGCCAGTTGCCAGAAAATCGGTGGTGGACCTGTGTTTGATATAAAGAGAGGTTGGACAAACTTGGATCGTTTTCTCTGCATGGAAGAGGGGTGACCGGATAGAAGTATATCAAATTATGAGAGACAAAGATTTTGATAAAGTCTTTTTCCTGGGGTTGTAATGTCAAATATTTGTGATCAATGATCTCAAATAAGAGGAAGAACGTTTAAAGGAGATTTGCGAAGCGAGTTTTTTTACACTAATGAGCATGGGGGCAGATATGACCACAACGTTTAATGAGAGAGGCACATGTATAGTCAGGGGATGGACTGTGTGCAGGCAGATGGGGTTAGATTAAATTGACACCATGGTCAGCAGACATTCTGTGGGGCAAAGGGCCTGTTCCTGTGCTGGGATATTCTATGTTCTGTAGGTTAAGTGGTAATCATATAAATATTAAAGGGCAGATATCTTCAAACGTAAGAGTTTTTTTAGCCCCCCCTTGACTGAGCCCAGAAAGGAAAAGACTGAATTCCACTGGAAATGAAGGTTGTGCTTTTTTTAGAGACATTAAGCATGGAAACGGGACCTTCAGCCCAACTTATTAAAACTGGACCAAAGATGCCCGTTTTAAGCTATTCCTATTTGCCTGCATGTGGCTCCACAATTAAATTGAATCTTGAATCTTGAATATCCCTCTAAGCCTTTCCTATCCATGTAATTATCCAAGTATCTTTCAAATATTGCTATTATGCCTCTCAACTACCTCCTCTGGCAGCTCGTTCCATATACCCCCCCCCATTTAAGTGAAAAAGTCACCCCTCAGATTGCTATTAAATCTTTTCTCTCTCGCCTTAAACATATTTCCTCTGGTTTTTGATTCCCCTTTTAAAAGAGCTTCCAGTTTATCTGGTAGGCAAGTCTAGCCCGGACACTGGCATCTGGGATGCTCATCATACACGCATGGTTGCTCTTAAAGGTCGTAAAATAAAGCTGACTCCATTCAACTTTGTAGAAAGCACTGCTGCCTTGCATTCCTCACACATCATCCTGTTTAATGCCAATGGGAATTTTTGCACTGACTTGTTCCATCAAATAAAAACTAGAGTGAGTAAGAAGGAACTGCAGATGCTGGTATAAACCGAAGATAGACACAAAAAGCTGGAGTAACTCAGTGGGGCAGGCCGCATTTCTGGAGAGAAGTAATGGGTGACGTTTCGGGTTGAGATCCTTCTTCAGACTGGTTAGGGATAAGGGAAACGAGATATAGAGGGTGATGTGGAGAGGTAAAGAACAATGAATGAAAGATAATGCAAAAAAGTAACAATGATAAAGGAAACAGGCCATTGTTAGCTGTTTGTAGAATGAAAATGCGAAGTTAGTGCGACTTGGGTGAGAGAGGGATAGAGAGAGAGAGAGGGAATGCCGGGACTACCTAAAATGAGAGAAATCAATATTCATACCATTGGGCTGTAAGCTGCCAAAGCGAAAAATGAAATGCTGTTCCTCCAATTTGCGTTTAGCCTCACTCTGACAATGGAGGAGACCTAGGCCAGAAAGGTCTGTGTGGGAATGGGATCTAATGTGTGATATTGCCTCGCTGCTGCAACTCTCAAATTCCAGGCTCTGAAAACCTTTACGGTGGTCTGTAAATAGTTTTCCATGTAAAAACTGGAAGCAATTGTCTACAATTTTGTAATTGTAGCAGTTTTTAGAGTGCTAAAAAAGAAATTGAGCCATCTTTGCTTAAAGATAGATTTTGCGAAAGTGTTCTTTTTGTTATAGCTGAAGGCTGCCATGAAGATGAACCCAAGAAGGGAAGTAAATTGTTATAAAATTGAAGAGTGAACATTGAGGAATAGATTGGCATAATGCTGAGTAGGTTATAGCTTAAAAGGACAAAAACAGCTAGAGTAACTCAGTACGACCTCAGATAACCCGCTGAATTGGGCAGCACAGTGGCCCAGCGGTAGAGTTGCTGCCTTACAGCGCCTGAGACCCATGTCGATCCTGACTATGGCTACTGTCTGTATGGAGTTTGTACCTTCTCCCTGTAACCTGGGTAGGTTTTCTCTGGGGGCTCCAGTTTTGTCGCACACTCCAAAGATGTAGCCTTAATGGCTTGGTAGAATTGTAAATTGTCCCTAGAGTGTAGGATAGCGTTAGTGCGCAGGGATCACTGGCCAGCTCGAACTTAGTGAGCCAAAGAGCCTGTTTCCACACAGTATCTCTAAGCTAAACTAAACGAGTTCACCTGACTATGAGTGTCAGTGTGCCATTTTTATGTAAAACAGCATCTAGAGGTCCTTAATTCTACTCTAGGTTAGAACCTGTTTGACTAAATATCTGCATGCAATGGACCCCATTCGCTTCCAGAAAAATGAGTGGAGGAGTTATTCCAACATCTGCTTTTTAGTTAGATCATGTGCTGTCAAAGGGAGGCTCCCATGTCAAGTATTCTGATGGAGAAAACAATCCACTCCTACATTGAGCCATGATGCAATTCAAAATCAGGGGGTGGAAAGGGGAGTGAATGAAGGGAAATCCTGAAGGAATGGCAGTCATTTTCCTTCATTCCAACTGTTCCTTCAAAAATAAAAACTTTAAATTTCCAGAACAGTTTTTCAATGCCTGGTGACACCTCTGGCAAAGCATCCACATCTGCCCTGTTATATATAAGTTGGCTGAACCACACAAATTGCAATAAGGTATCGTAATGCTTGTACTGAACTGTATGCAAAAATGAATTTCACAGTACCTCAGAACGTGTAACGTAAAGTAACATTGAATTGCCGATGTTATCTGCCCAATTTACTTGTTCAAAATGGACAAATGTTATTACAGTGTTATTCCCACTATCTATAACACTGTAAATGGCTTGATTGTAATCATGTATTGTCTTTCCGATGACCGGCTAGTGCGCAACAAAATCTTTTCACTGTATCTCTGCGGTTTTCCACCTGTCCATGTGACAATAAACTAAACAGAACTAAACTGAATGGCTGAGCATTGAAATGTTTAAATAATCATTGGAAGATTAAAGTGCCTCCATTCTACAGACCAGTTTCTCGCTCAATGAGATAATTTAAAAATCTTTATAAAAATACATATCAATTGATTATAGTCTTGACGAAGACACGTTTGATGAACCACAGACCTAAGGGAGCAGGTGGGAATGGTGATGTCTGCTTCTATTCAGAAAGATACTTCCTTTTTTGGAATTACATCAAGGACATTTAAAATAAATCAACAGCCTGGTTTATCTGTTTAATGCTTCTGGGGATTATTTCGGAAGTTACTATAATATAGTAACTATATTGTTTGAACTTTCTTTGGTAACTGACTACTGCCATTCCTTACAAAGAATGACCAGAGTCACGTAAAGATGTCAATTGAAAAGGGAGTTTAGCAAACTGTAAAACAGATGCCTTATTGCGTCTAGCAGACTAAAAATTAGCTATGGGGCTACCTGTAACTACATTTATTAAGCACATATTGCCTGGGATTCAATGTTTCATTTATGAGGTGAGACTAGATAGGTTGGGACGTCAAAGTGTGTGGGGAAGAACTGCAGATGCTGGTTTAATCCGATGATAGACACAAAAAGCTGGAGTAACTCAGTGGGTCAGGCAGCATCTCTGGAGAAAAGGAAAAGGTGAAGTTTCGGGTCGAGACCCTTCATCAGTGAGCGTCAGGGGAAAAGGAAACGAGAGATATAGACTGTGATATGGAGAGATATAGCACAAATGAATGAATGATATACAAAAAGTAACTAAGATCAAAGAAAGGTGGAGCCCACAATGGTCCATTGTTTGGCTGTGGGTTAGGTGACAACGAGTTATACAGAGAGTGAAACTCAACAGGAAAACAGTGCAACCAGTAAGATGACTAGGGTGGGGGAGGGACGGAGAGAGAAGGGATGCAAGGTTTACTTGAAGTTAGAGACATCAATATTCATACTGCTGGGTTGTAAGCTGCCCAAGTGAAATATGAGGAGCTGTTTCTCCAATTTGGTTTGGCCTCAATCTGACAATGAACGAGGTCCAGGACAGAAAGATCAGTGTGGGAATGGGAAGATAGAAATAGTGTTTGGCAACTGGGAGATCATGTAGGCCAAGGCAGAGTGAAGGTGCTCAACAAAACCTGAAACAGCAGAAACAATTGATGAGGTTGGAGGAGGTGCAAGTGAACCTCTGCCTAACCTGAAATGGCTGTTGGAGTCTCTGGACAGTCACCTATCCATATTCTCCAGAGATATCACGCTTTTCCGCCAGCACTATTGTGTCAACCAGTATCTGCAGTTCCTTATTTTCACTAGACAGGTTGGGGTTGTTTTATTTGTAGGGGAGGAGCTGACATGGGACTTGAGAGGTGTGTAACATTATGATTGGTAGAGCTGGTGTGGAAGATTGCAATCTTCCCATGGTCCGCTCTGTTTCGACGAATGCAACAATTAAATAAGATCAAATAGAACAAGTTGTCCTACAACTTTAGGCTGTGCACGCCATACGCAGGAAGAAGAATGGTAGAGATTGTTTGGATGGTAGGAAACGTTTCCCCACGGCAGATGTACAAAACCAAAAGGTATATAATTAAGTTAAAGAGAAGATCACCTGAGGAAGAATTTCTTCACACAGACGGTGGTATCAATCTGAGGGTATGGTGGAGGCAGAGGCGCAACATTTAAAGTTTCTCGGTGAGCACTTAAATCACCAAGGCTTTGAATGCTATGGATCAAGTACTATAAGTTGGGATTTGTATCAATAGTTACCTGATATTCTCAGTGGGTCAAAGATTCAGATTCAGATTCAGATTTAGATTCAACTTTAATTGTCATTGTCAGTGTACAGTACAGAGACAACGAAATGCAGTTAGCATCTCCCTGGAAGAGCGACATAGAATATGATTTCAATAAATAAATCTATTTACATGCATACACTCATAGTGTTTTTCCTGTGGGAGGAGTGTCCGGGGGGGGGGTGATTGGCAGTCACCGAGGTACATTGTTGAGTAGTGTGACAGCCGCAGGGAAGAAGCTGTTCCTGGACCTGCTGGTTCGGCAACAGAGAGACCTGTAGCGCCTCCCGGATGGTAGGAGGGTAAACAGACCATGGTTGGGGTGAGAGCAGTCCTTGGCGATGCTGAGCGCCCTTCGCAGACGACGCTTGCTTTGGACAGACCCAAGGGGGGAGCGAGGAACCGGTGATGCGTTGGGCAATTTTCACCAACCTCTGCAGTGCTTTCCGGTCGGAGACAGAGCAGTTGCCATACCATACTGTGATACAGTTGGTAAGGATGCTCTCGATGGTGCAGTGGTAGAAGTTCACCAGAATATGAGGAGACAGATGGACCTTCTTCAGTCTCCTCAGGAAGAAGAGACGCTGGTGAGCCTTCTTGACCAGAGTTGAGGTATTGTGGGTCCAAGAGAGGTCATCGGAGATGTTGACCCTCAGGAACCTGAAGCTGGAAACACGTTCCACCTCTGTCCCGTTGATGTGGATGGGGGTGTGCGTGCCGCCCCTAGACTTCCTGAAGTCTACAATGAGCTCCTTGGTCTTCTTGGAGTTAAGGGTCAGGTTGTTGTCAGCGCACCATGCTGCTAGGAGCTGGACCTCCTCCCTATAGGCCGACTCATCGTTGTTGCTGATGATGCCAATCACCATTGTATCATCTGCATACTTGATGATGGTGTTAGTACCATGTACAGGTGTGCAGTCGTAGGTGAAGAGGGAGTAGAGGAGGGGGCTCAGCACACAGCCCTATGTGTGAGTGTGCGCATGCACCTATTTTCTATGTCTCTCTTTCGATGAAAGTCTTCCATGGAGCAAAAGACCATAGAGGTTTATAAAATTATGAGGGGCATAAATAAAGTGAATAGCAACAGCAAATTCCCCAGGGTCAGGGAGTTGAAAGGTGAGAGATTTAAAAGGAACCTGAGGGACTACATTTTCTCACAAAGGTTGGTGTGCATATGGAGTGAGCCACCTGAGGAAATGGTAGACGTAGGTAAA
This sequence comes from Leucoraja erinaceus, assembly GCF_028641065.1. NCBI lineage: Eukaryota > Metazoa > Chordata > Chondrichthyes > Rajiformes > Rajidae > Leucoraja > Leucoraja erinaceus. The sequence goes on along the minus strand of NC_073380.1, from coordinate 28,949,660 downwards.
ATTATGACATTTAAAAGACACAGATACATGGATTGATTTGGAGCTATTTGGATCAGGTACAGTCAAATGGGACTAGCTCAGTTAGCAACATAGTAGTTTTGGATAGGTGGGGCTGTATAACTATGACTATCTTTACAATACTAAAAGTCTTTATTGTGTGTGTGTGTGTGTGTGTGTGTGTGTGTGTGTGTGTGTGTGTGTGTGTGTGTGTGTGTGTGTGTGTGTGTGTGTGTGTGTGTGTGTGTGTGTGTGTGTGTGTGTGTGTGAATATCCGATTAATTCCTATTTTCTTCCAAACGCTAGGCCAACCCCATTTTCACATCCTACTCATATTTGTCTCGTCGAGGCGATAAACATCTTCCCGTCACAATCCCACCTATATTCCCAAAGTTATTAATTGTTTACAGTTTTAAATACAGCCCGAAAACTCACCCATTTCGGATAAAAAACCCGAATGACGTCATAATGCACTCAGAAGGCAGGACGGGGCACTCCAGCGCTCGAGGTGAATGAGGAGTGCCGCCCAATGGGGAGGATGTTGCTGGAGCTGGAGAGAGGGCCGAGCCGGGAGCTTGTGATGGGACTGTGACCGGGGATGAGAAAGAAGCCGCTGCTGGAACCAAGGGCGAGCCTGGAGATGACGTTGGGGCCAGCACTGGAGCCCAGCGGTGGCCGATCTGATGGATGGAGTCTACAACCAGGGTTGGGCCGAGTATGAGAACCAGGCCGAGTTCCAGGCCCTGGCGCTGCTTTACGACCTGGGTAGGTCCTGGGGCAGGGAATGGCAGTGATGGGAGAAGGATGAGGAATGAGGGAGATGGGGAGGGAGATGCCCCTTCCCTATCTACCTTCACTCCCTCCCTCTCTACCGCCCTCCCTCGCTACCCTTCCTACCCCCACTTTACCCCCTCCCTCTCCCTCTCCCACTCTACCCACTCCCCCTCCCTCTCTACCCCTCTCTCCCTCTCTCCCTCCCTCTCCATCTCTATCCTCTCCCACTCACCCCCCCCCCCCCCCCCCCCCTCTCTGCCCCCATCCTTCTCTACCCCCCCCCCTTCTCCCTCTCTAGGGATTGAAGAGGGATGGTGAAGAGGAGGAGAGAGTGTTGGGGGGAAAAGGAAAAATGAGCCGCACCTGTGCAGTTGGGAGCCATGCATGAGTGGTGCAATATTGCGTTGGGGTAACGGCTGAGTGGTGGAATCTTGCGTTGGGGGAGCAGACCCGTCTGCACTTAGAAACATAGAAATTAGGTGCAGGAGTAGACCATTCGGCCCTTCGAGCCTGCACCGCCATTCAATCTGATCATGGCTGATCATCAACTCAGTATCCCGTACCTGCCTTCTCTCCATACCCTCTGATCCCTTTAGCCACAAGGGCCACATCTAACTCCCTCTTAAATATAGCCAATGAACTGGCCTCAACTACCCTCTGTGGCAGAGAGTTCCAGAGATTCACCACTCTCTGTGTGAAAAAAGTTTCTCCTCATCTCGGTTTTAAAGGATTTCCCCCTTATCCTTAAGCTGTGACCCCTTGTCCTGGACTTCCCCAACATCGGGAACAATCTTCCTGCATCTAGCCTGTCCAACCCCTTAAGAATTTTGTAAGTTTCTATAAGATCCCCTCTCAATCTCCTAAATTCTAGAGAGTATAAACCAAGTCTATCCAGTCTTTCTTCATAAGACAGTCCTGACATCCCAGGAATCAGTCTGGGTGAATCGTCTCTGCACTCCCTCTATGGCCATAATGTCCTTCCTCAGATTTGGAGACCAGAACTGTACGCAATACTCCACGTGTGGTCTCACCAAGACCCTGTACAACTGCAGTAGAACCTCCCTGCTCCTATACTCAAATCCTCTTGCTATGAAACTTGTACTTGCACTTGTTCTAGTTCATACTAAAATTGAATTATCTTTCTGGAAAGTATGAACAAAAATGGTTGTTTTCACAATTTTATTTTATTGGTATGTAGTTTGAACATGGTAAATTACAATGTACATTTATACACATTCATGATGCTTCTGTGTCTTGTCAGTAGTATTGGATTAGTCGTCAGAAGCATACCATTCCGTCCGTTGGTGGTAGATTTATTATGAACACAGCTTGAGGACACCATTGAACATCTCCATCATTCTATCTCCATACACACAAACACAAACACACTGACCATTGAATAAACCCACGGGATATTCTGCTCAGCTCATCACCTCTGATAAAACAAAGGCTACTCCAAGAGCAGCAAGAGGTTCCACAGGAGGACTCTGCTGATGATATGGAAAAGCAGACTTACCAACTTTCCATCAGCACCTATCATGCAGCGTAGATCTAATGTCATTCTCAACGTTGGGACAATTAGATCAACATAGCAACAGACATATGTACACAAATAGTAGATTAAAAAAAAGTGAAACAAGTCATTTATGTTTCAAATTGACGATTCTATGTGTATAAAGGCCCACCCCATTAAACGGGTAAAGGCACGTAAAAAAAATTTGGCTTGCAAGCCGAGATTTTCTGTCCAGAAATCTGGACTCGACATTCAAAGATGATGGCCTCTTTTAATTAAAAAAATCTATACAAAATTGAGAGATGTTTTGAATGGCTTTACACATTGGGTTGAACATTGACTTTTCACCTCTGGAACCTGGTCTAGGGTGACTGGTCTGAAAATCTCCTGCCTGTAAGGCTCTTTGTGAAATGGCCAGAAGCCTCCAGCAGAAGATCGTCCTTAGATAAGCGTTAATTGACATTGTCACAGGAATGGTCGTGTGGCCAGGTATTGTTGGGAAATCTCTGCTGCGTATCTACCTGAATCAGGTGTGGAAACTGAGGGATGACCTGGAGGGAATATCAATGGATCTTCAGAAAGTTCCTCTGAAGTTATTGTGGGAAATCATGAGAGTACTGGGTGCTGGTCTTCACTAGCTGGGGGCATGGAATATAAGAGCTTACGGTGCAGCTAAGTAAAACATTAGTTAGGCCACTGTTGGAGTTGTGTGCACACAATATTGGCCTCCACACTATAGGAAGACGTGACTGCTCCGGTGAGAATCCAAAGAAGATACACCAGGATATTGACTGGATTAAAACATTTCAATTAAGCGGAGCTACTCGATAGACTGTGTTGGTTTTCTTGTAACGGGGAGACTGAGAGGGACACGATTGATTTATACAGCATTATGAGGGGTGTAAAGGGGATAGACATAAAGATATTTTTCCCCATAGTAGTGGTGTCTAAACCCAATGGGCAGAGGTTCATGCAGTTTGGAGAGCACCTGAGGAAGGATAATTTCACTCAATCGGTGGTATCAATCAGGGATTGCAGCCTGAAGGGGTTGTGGAAGCAGAAGCTCTCAAAATATTTAAGAAATTAGACAAATATTGGAATCTTTAAAGCATAAAGTACAGTAAACCCTCGCAATAACAGACTTCTATATAGAGGGCTTTGGTTAAAGTGGACCGAGGCTCCCATTCACCACCCTACCCCCACATCCGCCAGTTACCTAACAAGCTGGTGCCATGTGACGTGCTTTTGGTAGCGGGAGCGGACAGAGTGAGCAGCATGAAGGTGGCGTGAGTACCAGGGGCACACAGTCCCTTGAAATCCTGCTGTTATAAACACCCCTCCCCCCAACTTTGCATTTCTCACCACCCTGCCTGGATTGAACTTTACCTCCCCCCCCCGCTCGGTTACAGTGGACAATCGGCAATAACGGACACCATTCCAACCCCTGCCCCCATGGTCTGTTATAGCGAGGGTTTACTGTACTATGGACCAAGTGCTGGCAGATAGGACTAGTACAGGTGGTACTTGCTGTCAGCAGGGACATGGTGGGCTGAAGGGCCAATTCTGCGGCATTCTATGAACGTTAAGGGAACACTAAGTGAGGATGCCCCACCCTTCCAAACACACAAACCAATCCTGGCCTTGTTCTCCTGCCATCAATTGGCAATGCAAATCGGAGCCACTTACAATAGTGAGGCAAGTCCAGGGGGCAAAGGTCATCCTTCACTTCCACCCAGAGGTTAAAATGGCCGAATGGAACCACAGCCTGCATGGAACCATCTCCATTCAATGAAACAGGTCAGGAAGGTTGACTAAAAGTGCCAGATTAATGATCAGGCAACGAGGGTGTTGGATATGATAAACTTCTTCTAGTATAATCACATAAGGCACTGCTAGGAATCAGCAGAAAGAAACTTAAACAAAATGAGAAAATTAGCATTAACCAAAAGCAGAAGCCATGAATGATTTAATTTTTGTCGTCAGTCAGGTTGCTGGTTAGTGTTAAATAGTAGCCCATTACCATGCGCTCAACAAGTTTGCAGTGATTCTAGGAGGTACATTGAATTTTATATTCTTAAATACGGCAGACAAGACTCTCACACCATCAGAACGGCAAAAGGCCAGTGTTATAGTTCTTATGGTAAATAAGTTGCTCTATTTAAAACATTATTACAAGTAACCCCAATGCACTGAATGGTGTACAGAGAGTGGAGCTGCACACCTGCTAATTATCTGCAGGTCAATAGGGGCCACTGTGTATGGTCATGTAATTAATCTACAGGGCCCTTCTCTATCTTGGGGCCCTCTCAATTAATCCCAACTGTAATCGTCAGAATCAGTAAATATGTGAGTAAACAGAGGTAGCTTTGCATAGACATTTCAGAAAACACGTTATTTTAAAAATGCATCAACAACAAACATATATAAAAATGCATCAACAAACATATAAAAGTGAAAATTGCTCTCAAACACACAAAAACATATGGTTTTAAATACCTCATAGTTTTCGCTGCACTCTTGGCAGTGGAGTTACTGTTACAAATGAAGATCTATTGTAGTGTTAAAAAGTAAAGCTATAATGAAACCTTTAGTGGCAGCTAGACTGGAGCGTTATCAAAGTGTTTGGTGGACTAATGCATCCAGATCAGGTCGCAAGCAATTTTTATCACCCATTCATTTGACCTTTCCACCTTTTCTGTTGTTGAATGGATCACTCTCCTATTCTGATATTGGAGATGGGATCCATTCTCATTTCTGGCACAAAGTGTCCACAAACGAATTGATGCAAGGTATGGCACAGTCAATCACTAACGCTATTGTGGCCCATTTGTGCAACAGACTTCTCTAGTATACTCATTACCTCCCCATTTTACAACAGCCATCTTTGTGGCCTCTCTGACTACTGTTAACTGTTAAGTTAAAGGGTGGGTTTGCATTACATAAGCAAGGCTGCTAGAAACAGGGCTGTGATAACCTAAACTCATTTTAAATAAAGATACAAGGAACTGCAGATGCTGGAATCGTAACCAAAACACAAAGTGCTGGAGGAACTCAGCGAGTCAAGCAGCATCTGTAGAGGAATAGACAAGCGACGTTTCGAGCCGGGACCTTCTTCAGATTCCAAACCAGAGTTATCTAAGAGGCCTGATAAACCAGTAGCAAGCTAATCAACTGACATTCTGTTATGCTATGAACCATTACTGAATTAGTTTCTTGTGTCACTGCTCACAGTCTGTATAAAGAACTGAATTTGCATAATGCTAATTAAGCTCTGAGGTTTAATTTCAAAAACTGAAACATGGCCCCTTACCACTGTGATTCCTCTGTGTTTTTCCTTTCAAAGTCAGCAATGAAACCATCCAGTGGAACAGACCTTTTAGCACTATCTGAATTCCATTAGCTTTAACCAATCTTCCAGCTTTGATGAGCCTGCAATGAACAGAGTTCTAACCTTAACTACAGAATGCACGTGACAGTGGATGAAAAAGTGTTATCCAGATGAGAGATCAGACATAATCTGTGGCTTGTGGAGCCAAGTGCTTTAAGGCACAGATGAGATTTTGAGAGCGAGAGCCTCCAGCTCATTTTCACCTCATTACGCGATGATTCTCAATGGGAATAAAATAGAGAGTGCAAAAATAAATCGCCATCTTTATGCGTCTCCATTTCTTATGCCGAATAGACAGCCAATGCTCCCATCCTCAGAAATGTGTATTAAAATTAGAATTCAATGATGCAGTTAGCTCATTGGGGCAATGCTGGCATATTGCTGGATAGAGCACGTCATTCAGAAGTCAATGTAGGTGTTTAAAAGAAAGTTATCCCTAGAAAGGAAAATCTAATATTTTTGAATGATTTTATCATCCTCTTTGTTCTGCTGCCATTACACAATCACTACTGCTCCACCCGCCATGGTCTGCTCCTTTCAAGGCCTCTCTATTAACTCAACAGCCAAGCCATTGGATTTCCCGTGCAGCACCAATATGCCACGCAGCACCAATACCTGCATGGCATAGCAGCAATTGCTGCATACATGTTCCAAGTTATGCCTTCGTGTTTACACACTAGCAACACAGCCAGCAGTGGAACCCAAACCCATGACAAACCACACCAGGGAACATCCTTCCTGACATTTTTACTTTGGACTTTACATAAGTTTAGAAATACAGCGCAGAAACAGGCCCTTCCGACCACTGAGTCCTGGCCGACCAGCGATCACCCCACACACTACACTATCCTACACCCTTGGGGATAATTTACAATTTTACCAAAGCCAATTAACTTGTACGGAGGGAACCGGAGCACCCGGAGAAAACCCAAGTGGCCACAGGGAGAAAGCATTCAAATTCCATACAGACACGCCTGTGCTCAGGATCGAACGTGGATCTCTGGCGCTGTAAGGCAGCTGCACCATAGCACCATAGCAACCCCTGGGCCAATGGTCAGATATGAGGAAGGTTAGTTTTTCATTATCTCCACAATCAGAAGCATGAGCTTAGCTGCTGAAGGTAACAAAAGGCAGCAAGGTTTTGATGATTATTCAGGGAGAATGTATCCAACGTTATCCTGTGAACTGCTGGTATCCAGGTGCTCTTGCTTTCACCCACACCCCAAAGATGGGCAGGCTCATACTGTAGGTCAATTGCCACTGTATATTGCCAGGTCTGTAGATGCCTTATAGAATCTGGGAGCAATTAATAGGACTAGGGGGAGGGTAAAATGGGATTAGTGTAAAATGGTTGATTGATGATCAGCACGGAGCAGGTGGTCAAAGGACATGTTTCTCTGCTTGCTGACACTATTACAAGCCGATCATCCATGGTTCCATATTTTTCAATACATGATCTATCTGATTTGACCGATTGCAATATAGTAATGCCGTAATAAGTCACCCAGCTCTCCATTGGTGGGAAGCATGCTCCTGTTAAAATGGATGAAAAACAGCAGAAGTCTCAATCTCCCAAAAGCAATTGCAACAAACAACTTGTAATGTGTGTATGGTACTCGTAATGTGATCACACAATGTCTGTGCCTTAAGGGACAATTGAATGCGGACTGCACAGTTCGAACGGAATATCATGCAGAGAGGGTTAAACGAGCTACAATGGGAGGAAGCTCTGTAGAGCATTTACACTGGCAAAGATCAATTGGCCCACACTGCCTGTGTCTCCACTCTAAGTTCCATGCAGTTCTATGTAAACAGGAAGTTTTGTCAGTTGTACAGTGGAATTGATATTTTGACAGTCGAGCATGCAAATTATATAATGTTTTTCACGCCCTGCTAACATGATTCAGTTACTACAAAGCACTACGAGCTGAAGAATAGGTACAATACCTCTTCAGCTTGCATAGATGTATAAAAAAGCAAACTATCCTACGTTTTCTTCGCCCCCATCGGGGTGGCTGAAAAATCAATGGAGGCCATTCTCACACAAAGACAGCCCTGTCCCCCCCAAACAAAAACAACGTGGTCAATAGTCATGTCGGTGAAAAATCCCTAGAGACTGCCAGCAACATTTGTGTAAAGAGACGGACTCTCTGAACAGTGCGGCAGTGCTTGTGTGTCCCAGGAATTATCCCCAAAGTACCAGAGTAATCTCACAAGCTCACTTGCAGACTAAACATATGAAGAGGATGGAATCATTTAGCCCCTCTGTTCTGATCCACCTTTCAATGAGATTGCGAATGATCTGTGCTCCAATTATATATTCAAAGTCTCAGGGTAAATGAAGATGGCCAGATGCATGGAAAATGCCAATAATGTTTCTTCACGCAGTGCCTCACTTTCTGCTAGTAGCACTTCACACAAGAGGTCGATTCCTCTGGAGATATCAGAGCTACAGCCAAGGCACGAATAGCACTTAGTCAACAGGCACTACCGAATGGAGATTAGGTTGCAATGAGATTCCCGCCCCCATCCTGCCATTCAGCTTCCTGCGTGTATTTTTTTAAGCAGGCTTTTATTTCCAGTGGATGTGAGGCCTCATTTGCTTGCAGTGACCACAGCTCGCCTTTCCGTACACACACACACACCAGCACTGTGAGAACCCAGTTTGAAAGCCTGGCCTTCAGCTTGCTGCAAAACAAAATTCCAGGCCGACTCGTAACTCGGCCCAGGGTCATGATCCGACAGGAATTCCGAGCTGGTGCAGGTGCAGCTATCATCCTCTCTTTTTACGTAACAACTTCCCGTCTGATCGGATGCGTGGAATTTGGCACTGTTTCCATTCGCCGCCGAATGGCTGTTCGTGCAAAAGAAATAATACGTCCTCCTGGTTGATTCTTTGGCTGTTGTCTATACCGCGTCCATAAGCTCAGCCGGCAAGAGAGGACGCAAGGTAGAAGCACGCTTAGATGTGTGTGTGTGTGGTTTACCCCCACTGTGTGGTCTGCTCAAGTTGCCACAGTTGTTTAAAATGCACATTCCTTTAAAGTCTGTGTCCATAATGTTTCTGTCTGGGAGCTAACTTGTTGCTCAAACGCCTCCAGATGAGTTACCGCAAGTTGTTTATCTTAGGTCACGCACAAATGTGCAGCTGATTCCAACCCGCTGAGTTTCCGGAGGAAAAGGATAAACTTTCAAATGTTGAGCACTCTCGTTAGTGCTTTGTGACCCCCCCCCCCCCCCCCCCCCCCCCCCCCCCCAATTCTCCCTCCCCCCTCCCCCGTCCCCGCTGAATTGTAAACCAGCTGCTTGAAATCGCTTAACCTGAGGAGTAAGATGGTGACTACTACTGAAATGATCACCATTGAAAGCAAACCCCTGCCGGTAACAACAGCCAAAGCCTTAGGCACAAAGTCTCCACAGTAAAACATCCATAGTTCTCAGAAATCCCAACAGTGACATTCGCCACCTCTGCTTCAAGGATCATGTTATGGCCGTCGGTCTACAGCAAGCAATCTCACAGTGTTCTTGGTTTAATGACCCAAGCTGCGTTGGGGTTTAAACGGTACAAGTCTAGAATGTAGGTGTTGAGATCCAGGCAGCGCTCTCCTGCAAAGAGGAAAAACACATTGTAAATAATGAAATGTAAATTGCCACGTAAAGAAATAAAGTCACTGGCACGAAGCCAAACATCCCACCCTAATCGTCGTACCAGTTTCACTGTCCTCCTGTTGAGTTTCACTGTCTGTATATCTCATTACCACCTAACCCACAGACAACAATGGACCATTGTGGGCTCCACTGTTATTTGATCATCGTTGCTTTTTGCATATCTTTCATGCTTTTGTACTTTGTGCCATCTATATCTCTCATTCCCCTTTCCCCTGACCCTCAGTCTGAAAAATGGTCTCGACCCAAAAACGTCACCTATTCCTTTTCTCCAGAGATGCTGCCTGTGCCACTGAGTTACTCCAGTTTCTTTGTGGCAATGTTCAGTTTAAACCAGCATTTGCAGTTCCTTACCACACATTTCAAACTGGTGTTTAAGAAGGAACTGCAGATGCTGGAAAATCGAAGGTAGACAAAAATGCTGCAAAAACTCAGCGGGTGAGGCAGCATCTATGAAGCGAAGGAAATAGGCGACGTTTCGGGTCGAGATCCATTCCAAACTGGTGGTTGTTCCCGCAAGGGTAATTTCCACGCTGTGCAAATAGGTAAAAGACCTAAGGTATGCTTCAGAATCCCAGTGAAAATTAAAACCATCATCATAGAATTTTTTATTACCTCACCCAACTCAGAGTAACTTTAATGGGCCACCTTGTCTGCCTTCTTGGATGGATGCAAATAACCCTGGCCTGCTCTGTGTGTGCCTCCTCACCCAGACTCTCAATTGCCCTCTCTGAAAAGATCCACTGAAGCCACTCAGCTGCACCAAAACTGCCACAACAACATCTAATACCTTTGCGTTTGTGTAGGGGTTCACAACAGTCACTTGCCACTGCTTGTTCAGTGGCCAGTTAGGAATGGGCAATAAATGTTGTCCTTGTCAGTAATGCCCAGATCACACGAATGAGTGAAGGAAATCCAATTCCCATTAGTGTAAACCGCCAGGCTTTACCAAAAAGGGGTAGGAAGAAACTGCAGATGCTGCTTTATACTGAAGATAGACATAAAAGTTGGAGCATCTCAGCACGTCAGGTAGCATCTCTGGATTAAAAAGAATAGGCAATGTTTCCAATCTGAAGAAGTGTTCCTACCGAAAACGTCACCTATCCTCTTTCTCAAGGGATGCTTCCTGATCCATTGAGTTGCTCCCATATTTTGTGTCCATCTTTTACCAAAAAGGGGTTTATTTTGCACAGAGGACGAACCCAAGACGAGCTAATCTGTGAAATAGGGAACTACTTTATTCATTAAACAGCAGGGAAAATTCCTGTAAATATTGAATCATAGAAAAGAGGTTGTGCCACCTCTTGCATGTATACAGGTGTCAGACGTTATGGGGAGAAGGCAGGACAATGGGGTTAAGAGGGAGAGATAGATCAGCCATGATTGAATGGCAGAGTAGACTTGATGGGCCGAATCCACCATTCCTTATGACCTTATGACTGGATAAAAATAATCCCACTTCCTGACTGTATTTCTGCCTGTATTTCTTCTTAAAGAAAGTTCCCACCAACGTGCAGTACCTGCCTCCCACCCCTCCCCCATCCCACTCTATTCATTTGGTTCTAGTTTTCCTTCTAATCTTTCCATCAATTGGCTTAAATCCAGGCCCCCACATTAGTGGTCTCTCTGTGAAGGGAAACGGGTCCTTCCTGTTCATGCCGTTACTGAACAGGAAGAATCTGTCATAATTTTGCACATCCCAGTTAAATCTCCCCTCAGTCTTGTTCACCCTGAGGAAAATAACCATAGGCCAATTCAGTGCCGTGATCAGCCATGATCACATTGAATGGTGGCTGGCTCGAAGGGCCAAATGGCCTGCTCCTGCACCTATTGTCTATTGTCCATTGCTGCTCATACCTAAAAATCTCCTGTCTTGGCCAAAATCCCTGTAAACCTCAGCCCTCTGAACTTTACAAAACAAATACGTTAATTTTACAAGGCAGAAGCCATGTTTATCCATAATATTTTTAACGAGTGCATCAAGTACAGAAATGACACTGATATTAATTCATCTCTTGTACTTTTTAATATTAAAAAAAATATCCTACCTATGTTTCCACCAATTTCGAACAAATAATGGCTGGGTCCGTTGAGAGGTACAGTAGAATACGTGCTGTGAGAATGAAAGATACATAGCCTTTAATGTAGAATATTTTGACATTCAAAATTCTCAGCAACTTTCATGGTAATGAGTTTTTTTTAATACCAAATATTTGAAATTTACTACAGGTCGTTCAGTTTTTTGATACAATCAGTAAGTTCTTTTTGATTTGCATTCTTCATTTTTTAATGCAAAGATGAGGGCCAGTAGAGGAAGATTTTTACTAAACTACCTGCTCATTAAAGCGATGTTACACAATAGAATTATTAGCCAAAAGCAAAAGAGAAATGTAACATGTAAATATTAATCTGAATGTTTATGTACAGCAGTACTTTGCTCATGTTGAATTAGTAAGCGAGTAAGCAGGCATAAATGTCAGCTTGACACACTTGGCTGCATTCTGGTCTCTGAATCAGGCACCATTCCAGAATTTAAATCGTGACCTCAGCGAACACCTTAGTGAGGTTTATATAGATTGGCGTGTTCGTGGAACTCCTGACTTTAAGGTGAAATATTAAACCCAAAGCAGTCTGATGGGCAAACGGACGTAAAATAACCCATGACACTATCGGAAGGTGTCACAGGCGCAAGAGGAGAATGGTTATCTTTATCGTTCATCTTTCTCTGTGGAGCAGAGCTGCTCACCTGGTACATTGCTTCAATGGCACTCCTCAACTAATGTCAAACACAGTATAACAGGTTATTTGTTGTTTATCAGAATGTGGTCGGAGGGAATCCTCGAAAATCATGGGAGACCCCTTCCACCCCTGCAACGGTCTGTTCCAGCTGCTACGGTCAGGCAAACGCCTCTGTTGCCATGCGGTGAGAACGGAGAGGTTGAGAAGGAGTTTCTTCCCAGAGGCAATTCGGACTGTATACACCTATCTCACCAGGGACTAACTCTACAGAACGTTTTTCCTTCCATTATTTATTATGTAAAAGAATATGTGTGTTATGTTGCTGCTGCTGCCGATTCGGAGGCTGCTTCTGCGGGTCTGCGGATGGCGGCACCGGGGGCCCGCGGATCCCTGGAGGGAGACCGCTTTTCAGGGCTCCTGCAACGGCGACTTCTCCGGCCCGAGTTGCGGGGTCGAAGAGCTCCTGGAGCGGGGCCTAACATTACTGCCCCGCGCGGCTTGGAATGGCCGCGGGACTATGCGAGCGCACGCCGGGGTCTTTAACACCAAGACCCGGTGTGCGACCTTGCACCACCCGGCGTGGCTTCAATGGCCGCGGGACAATCGCCATCGCCAGCCGGGGGCTTTGACTTTGACTCTGACATCGGGGGGGGGGGGAGAGAGTGCAGTGGAGAGATAAGTTTTTTTGGCCTTCCATCACAGCTATGTGATGGATGTTTATGTAAAATGTAATTATGTTGTGTCTGGGGTCTATTTGTGTGTAATGTATGGCTGCAGAAACGGCATTTCATTTGGACCTCCAGGGGCCCAAATGACAAATAAATAGACTATTGACTATTGACTATGATTGTGTTTATAATTTGTTTGGTTGTTTTGTTGTTTGTCTTTTGCACAAAAGTCCGCGAGCATTGCCACTTTCATTTCACTGCACATCTCCTATGTGTATGTGACAAATAAACTCGACTTGACTTGACTTGACTCTTCAAGTTCATGTTTCTGTCATATTCTAAAACTTTTATCAATGTCACTTTATCCCATTGTTTTTTTCAATACATGACTTTCTTTCTCTTGTCCCAGAAAGTATGAGTAGGGTTGACAGTCAGAACCTTTTTCCCCAGGGTGGAAATGTTAAAGGCTAGAGGGAATAACTTTAAGGTGAGAGGGGGAGAGTTTAAAGGAGATGTACGGGGCAAGTTTTATTTTAAACAGAGAGTGAACCTATAGCACGCTGCCAAGGGTGGCAGATGTAAAAGTGGCATTTAAGAGGCTTTTAGACGTGTACATGAATATGCAGGGAATGGAGGGATATGGACCACATACAGGCAGAATAGATTAGTATAATTTGCCATCATGTTCAGTATGGACATTGTGGACCAATGGGCCTGTTCCTATACTGTACTGTTCTATGTTCTAAAGTTGTGAAGGATAAATCCTTTAATATATTCAAAGCAGAGTTTGATAGCTTTTTAAGTGTCAATTGTTTTCAATTGTTATATGCACCGGGACCAGATCAATTAAATCTCTACTTGCTGAAGATTTATATGCACATCAATGGCAACAACACAACAAATAGATATACAACAAACAATAATACAATGAATTATCAGTTATATTCAGTATCCAGACCATAATAGTGCAAGTTAAAGTATGTGGTGTAGCCTTCTATTAATTACATAGTTGTTCAATTCTGAGATAGTGTAGAGGTAGTTAGGGAATCAAGATTATACAGTAGTTTAGTTTAGTTTAGTTTATTGTCAGGTGTACCGAGGTACATTGAAAAGCTTTTGTTTGCGTGCTATCCAGTCAAAGAAAAGACTACATTATTATAATCGATCAATAAAGGTATATTTCCATCTCCTACACTGTCCAAATCTCCATGTGACTGTGGTGCCCTAAACACCAACATCAGCCATTGTCAGCAGGACAGGTGAACATCCCCCTTTTGTAACTCAGTTATGGAATCATAGAATCATACAGCACAGAAACAGGCCCTTCAGCCTAACCCATCCATGCTGACCAAGATGCCCCTTCTACACTAGTCCCACCTGCCCACGTTTGGCCCATATCTCTCTATTTCTTTCCTATCCATGTACATGTCCAAATGTCTCTTAAATCCTGTTATATTACCTGCCTCACCTACTTCCTCTGCCAGCTCGTTCCATATACCAACCACCCTCTGTGTGAAAAAGTTGACACTCAGGTTCCTATTAAATCTTTCCGCTTGAAAACCTTTTTATAACTGATTAATGGAGAATATAAATCGGAACTAAGCAGCTTGGAAAGTGCTTGGGTAACCATAAAAACATAGAAAATAGGTGCAGGAGGAAGCCATTCGGCCCTTCGAGCCAGCACCTCCATTCATTGTGATCGTGGCTGATCGTCCCCAATCAATAACCCGTGCCTGCCTTCTCCCCATATCCCTTGACTCCGCTAGCCCCTAGAGCTCTATCTAACTCTCTCTTAAATCCATCCAGTGACTTGGCCTCCACTGCCCTCTGTGGCAGGGAATACCACAAATTCACAACTCTCTGGGTGAAAATGCTTTTTCTCACCTCTGTCTTAAATGGCCTCTCCTTTATTCGAAGACTGTGGCCCCTGGTTCTGGACTCACCCAACATTGGGACCATTTTACCTGCATCTAGCTTGTCCAGTCCTTTTATAATTTTATATGTTTCTATAAGACCCCCCCTCATCTTTCTAAACTCCAGTGAATACAAGCCTAGTCTTTTCAATCTTTCCTCATATGACAGTCCCGCCATCCCAGGGATCAATCTCGTGAACCTATGCTGCACTGCCTCAAACACAAGGATATCCTTCCTCAAATTAGGAGACCAAAACTGTGCACAATACTCCAGATGTGGTCTTACCAGAGCCCTATACAACTGCAGAAGAACCTCTTTATTCCTATACTGAAATCCCCTTATTATGAAGGTCAACATTCCATTAGCTTTCTTCACTGCCTGCTGTACATGCACGCCACTTTGAGTGACTGGTGTACAGGGACACCCAGGTCTCGCTGCCCACCCCCCCCCCCCCCCCCACGACCTAACCTAACCCCATTGAGATAATAATCTGCCCCCTTGTTTTTGCCGCCAAAGTGGATAACCTCACATTTATCTATATTATATGCATCTGCCCACTCACCTAACCTGTCCAGGTCACCGTGTAACCTAACAGCCTCTTCACAGTTCACACTGCCGCCCAGCTTTGTGTCATCCTCAAAAACCAGGGGCTAATGGATATCCAGGACAGGGGGTCACAGCTTAAGGATAAAGGGGAAATCCTTTCCGAGATGAGAAGAACTTTTTTTCCACAGAGAGTGGTGAATCTCTGGAACTCTCTGCCACAGAGGGGTAGTTGAGGCCATTGGCATTGGCTATATTTAAAGATGTGGCCCTTGTGGCTAAAACAGGGGGTGCAGGTACGGGATACCCAGCCATGATTGTTATAGTGCAGTGAAATGCTCCTGCACCTAATCTGTTTCTATGTCTATGTTTTCTAAACCTGCTAATGTTGCTCTTAATTCCATCTTCCAAATCATTAATATAAACGGTAAACAGTTGAGGCCCCAACATTTTGTTATAGTGAGTGAAATGCTTTATCTGAATTCTGTCATTTAATGCTGTAACAATAACCAACTTCTAATGTTCAGAGGCTGAACACACCATGGTTGGAAAATAGTATGCATTCTTTCTTCCCTGTCTGCCTAGCGCATGCATGCATGTGACAATTATCCTCAACTATGCTACATTCTCTCCTTCCAGCGCCAGGTATTTATGGAGCTGGAACGGGAGGAGGAAGTTTTTTATTGTCCAAGATGGCACCCAAGCTCGGCAACTCTTTGTAGTCATGGAATCTGCAATCACACATTACAATTGCTCCACTCTTTTAAATCTCTACTCCAATAGCAACATTTCTTACTTTAACTATGCTAACTGTACAATGTGCATGACTCAACTGTAATCGTGTAATGTCTTTCCACTGACTGGTTAGCACGCAACAAAAGCTTTTCACTGTTCCTTGGTACACGTGACAATAAACTAAACTCAAAACTCTTCAGTACAGACAGTTCCCGGATTACATTGGGTTCTTTTCTCGTGAACTGTTCACTAACCGAATTTCTCTTGTCAGAAATGGTTATTTTGCTCCCTACATTGAACAGCAAACACCCATTTATGCTAATTGATGACTAATCCCTTTTTCTATTTTCCCCACATTCTCAACAACTCCCCCCCAGAGTCTAATACTCATCTACACAATATGGGAAACTTACATTGGCCAATCAACCTACCAAACCATATTTGGGATGTGGAAGGAAATCCACGTGGTCACAGGGAGAAGCTGCAATCTCCACACTGACTGCTCTGAGGTTCAGGATTGAAACTGCAGTGGATCTAATTACGGCACCGCTGGCTTGTTGTCTAACTTTGCCCAGTCTTCATTTCCATTTCTCTCTTCTCCGATACACAGAAGACAATTTCTCATCAACACCGGAGGAGGTAGTTGAGGCAGGTACTATGATAACATTTAAAAGACATTTGGACAGGTACATGGATAGGAAAGGTTTAGAGGGATCTGGGCCAAATGCACACATGTGGGACTAGTGTAGATGGGGCATCTTGGACGGCATGGCCAAGTTGAGCCGAAGGGCCTGTTTACATAACACATAATTGGGATTTGGAGGATTTTTCTTTCCTCTGGGAACTCACCTGGTCTCACAGTGAAACCTAGCCAAAATATCACTTGCTTTTGTCTCACTATCTAGCTGAATGGCCATGGAAACCTTCGAGAGCTTTGTGGCATAAACACGGATCACTCCCTCTGGTATGTCCAGCTGCAGAGAGAGAGAAAGTCACATTTTATCTCCAACACTGTTATGTATTTCAACAAGGAATTCTTGTTTATACCACGTCCAGTATTCAATTAATAGAATAATTCAGGTTATATGTATTTAACTATTACAGTGCCATCTTAGCCGTAACAACTTGCAATTGTGGAATATGGAAACAGAGATAATGTTAAATTTGTGATGGAGAGGAAGACCAATGTTCTGACTCATAACAAGATTAAGCAAGAATGCAATATCATCAGCAGTGCCACTATGACCCCTATCCAAAATATTCTCAATTTTCTCTGGAATGCCAATGACGAAGAGAGATGTGGTGGAAGTACATTGTCAATAGGATAAAGTAAATAGTATATATCGTGTATAGACCTGAGAGGAGTATATAAAATTATGAGAGGCACAAATAGTCAGAACATTTTTCCCCAGAGTGGAATTGTCAAAGACTAGAGGGCATAGCAGTAAGGTGAGATGGGTAAAGTTTAAAGGAGAAATGCAGGGCAAATGTATTTTTACTCAGAGGGTGGTGGGTGTGCTGCCAGGGGTGGTGGTGCATGCAGATATGTGTTTAAGAGGCTTTTACATAGGCACGTAGATATGCAGAGAAAGGATGGATTTGCATCATATATAGGTGGATGAGGTTAGTTTATCTTGGCATCATGTTACGCACACATTGCATGCAACATTTAAATGTTGTTATAGCACCTGCCACAACTACTTCCTCTGGCAGCTCATTCCATATACCACCACCCTCTGTGTGAAATGATTGCCCCGCAGGTTCCTATTAAATCTTTCCCCTCTCACCTTAAATCTACATCCTCTGGTTCTTGATCCCCCTACTCTGCGTAAAAGACATCTGTCTTATTGATTCCTCTCATGATCTTATACACCTCTATAAGATCACCCCTCATCCTCCTGTGCTCCAAGGAATAAAGTCCTAAAGGATAGGTTTCAATAGAATACTAGATTTTCTGCGACATGAGGGAATATTTTAAGTCTACAGAAATTGTAGACTTAAAATAGGTGGAAAAAGACCCAGAGCCAAGTGAGGTGAAAAGATATGTCCTCATTCAGAGCATTGTGAGTTGGAAAGTTCTACGTGAAGACGTGTTAGAAGTGATTCAAGAACTAATTTGAACAAGGAGCTAATCAGGTGCTCGAGGATTGCTTGACAAGGGGAAGAACTGATGTTTACTAAGTGGCCGTGCATCCATGGTGGTCAATTGGCTCCATCGGTGTTGATGGTGGATTGAAGAGGAACACCTGTATAGAAGTGTACCTTAAAGCTGTGGCCTAAAGCACTTGGAGACAAGTTCACACCAGCCACGTCCCACATGGCGGGCTCCTGGTTCCGACTTCGACCTCGGGAAGAGCTTCCAGACGGGGGCGAGCAGTTTCCCTTGGCAGGAGGGAAGAAAAACGAAGGAGGAGTCAGCCACGTCACCCTTGTCCGTCGCCTGGTCTCATTTTCATTCATCTTCCGCACTTGGGCTAACATAAAGGAAGGGATCTGGGTAAGAGAAAAGCCAGAGTTAGCGACAATGAACCAAACTGGGATGACCTTTCCCTCTTAGACTAACATTGAAGCTACTCAATGTACACAGTTATTTATGTGCAACCATCATTATGCCTTCAGGTAAATATAAATGCAAAGACTGCAGGATAAGAACATAGAACAGTACAGCACAGGAACCCACAATGTTTGTGCCAAACACAATGCCAAGCTAAACTGATCTCATCTGTCTGTGCATATCCCTCTATTCCTTCCATGTGCCAATATGTCCCTAGGACATTGAGGGACGTTAGTGTAGAAATAGCCGGGGCTATGACAGAAATATTTCAAATGTCATTAGAAACGGGAATAGTCCCCGAGGATTGGCGTACTGCGCATGTTGTTCAATTGTTTAAAAAGGGTTCTAAGAGTAAACCTAGCAATTATAGGCCTGTTAGTTTGACTTCAGTGGTGGGCAAATTAATGGTAAAGATACTTAGAGATAATATATAAACGCATCTGGATAAACAGGGTCTGATTAGGAACAGTCAGCATGGATTTGTGCGTGGAAGGTCATGTTTGACTAATCTTCTTGAATTTTTTGAAGAGGTTACTAGGGAAATTGACGAGGGTAAAGCAGTGGATGTTGTCTATATGGACTTTGGTAAGGCCTTTGACAAGGTTCCTCATGGAAGGTTGGTTAAGAAGGTTCAACTGTTGGGTATAAATGCAGGAGTAGCACGATGGATTCAACTGTGGCTGAATGGGAGAAGCCAGAGGGTAATGGTGGATGGTTGTTTGTCGGGTTGGAGGCAGGTGACTAGTGGGGTGCCTCAGGGATCGGTGTTGGGTCCTTTGTTGTTTGTCATGTACATCAATGATCTGGATGAAGGTGTGGTAAATTGGATTAGTAAATATGCAGATGATACCAAGATAGGGGGTGTTATGGATAATGAAGAGGATTTCCAAAGTCTACAGAGTGATTTAGGCCATTTGGAAGAATGGGCTGAAAGATGGCAGATGGAGTTTAATGCTGATAATGTGAGGTGCTACACCTTGGCAGGACAAATCAAAATAGGACGTACATGGCAAATGGTAGGGAATTGAAGAATACAGTTGAACAGAGGGATCTGGGAATAACCGTGCATAGTTCCTTGAAAGTGGAATCTCATATAGATAGGGTGGTAAAGAAAGCTTTTGGTATGCTAGCCTTTATAAATCAGACCATTGAGTTGGGGTGTAATGTTAAAATTGTACAAGGCATTGGTGAGACCAAATCTGGAGTATGGTGTACAATTTTGGTCACCCAATTATAGGAAGGATGTCAGCATAATAGAGAGAGTACAGAGGAGATTTACTAGAATGTTGCCTGGGTTTAAACAACTAAGTTACAGAGAAAGGTTGAATAAGTTAGGGCTTTATTCTCTGGAGCGCAGAAGGTTAAGGGGGGACTTGATAGAGGTCTTTAAAATGATGAGAGGGATAGACAGAGTTGATGTGGATCAGCTTTTCCCTTTGACAATAGGGAAGATTCAAACAAGAGGACATGACTTCAGAATTAAGGGACAGAAGTTTAGGGGTAACATGAGGGGGAACTTCTTTACTCAGGGAGTGGTAGCGGTGTGGAATGAGCTTCCAGTGGAAGTGGTGGAGGCAGGTTCATTGGTGTCATTTAAAAATAAATTGGGTAGGCATATGGATGAGAAGGGAATGGAGGGTTATTGTATGAGTGCAGGCAGGTGGGACTAAGGGAAAAAAGTTGTTCTGCACGGACTTGTAGGGCCGAGATGGCCTGTTTCCGTGCTGTAATTGTTATATGGTTATATGGTTATATAAAAGTCTCTTAAACGCCGCTATTGTATTTGCCTCCATCACCATCCGTGCCAATCGTTTCCAGGCCCCCACTATTGTCTGTGTAAAACACGTATCCTGCACATCTCCATTAAGAATTAGAACTAGAAATAGAATGGCTTTATTATCATTCAAACAAACAAAGGTTTGAATGAAATTTTTTTCCCTGCAGTCATAACAGCAAAAAAAACAAAACACACAATTAACATAGTTTCACACAAACATCCATCACAGTGAATCACCAAACACCTCCTCACTGTGATGGAAGGCAAAAGTATTTTCTCGTCCCTGTTCGTCTCCCGCGGTCAGGCAATCAAACTGCTGCGTCGAGCCAATCGGGGCTCTTGATGGTAAAGCCCCCGGCGGGCGATGGTAAGTCCCGCGGTCGATTAAGCCGCGCCGGGCGATGTAAGGCCCTGCGATGGGCTGATTCAAACCCTGCGATTCGGGGCGGGCGAAGTTGCCGTTACGGGAGCTCCCGAAAATTGGTCTCCTGCCAGGGACCTGCGAACATTCCCCCTCTCACCTTCCCTCTAGTGTTGAACATTTCCACCCTGGTTAGATTCTGACTGTCTTTTATAATTTTGGATATTTCTATCAAATCTCTCCTCAACGTTCGACATTCCAGAGAAAACAATCCCAGTTTATCCAACTTCTTCTTGCAGCTGAACCCTCATTACCAGAGGTACCATTCTACAGCTACTTTCATGAAATGCTGCCTGTATTGGAGTGTATTAGGTATGAGGAGACACTAGACAAATTGGTTTGTGTTCTCTGGAGGTTGAGTGGTGATCTGATATAAATATATTCAATTATGAGAACCATGGATAGGGTCGACAATCAGAACTTTTGTTTCCCCAGGGTGGAAATGACAAAGACTAGAGGGCATTACTTTAAGGTGGGAGAGGCATAGTTTAAAGGAGACGTGTGGGGCAGTTTTTTTAAACACTGAAAGCAGTGGGTGCCTGGAATATGCTGCCATGGTCAGACATAATAGTGGCATTTAAGAAGCTTTAAAGTAGGCACATGGATATGCAGGGAATGAATGGATATGAATCGCATGCAGGTAGAGATTAGTTCAACTTGACATCATGTTCAGCATGGACATTGTTGGCCGAACGGTCTATCCTGTACTGTGTTCTAAAATAGCATCAAACTCTGTCCTGCACTGAGTTGCAAGAAGATGCCAATTTATGTTGTTAAAAATTAACCCAAAAGCATTATTGCTCATTATTCCAATTTCCTTTCATCAATCCAATGAATTATTGCACATGAATCTCTAGCACAGAATGCATCATCATAAATAGAGAGTCTCCTTCCTACTGGAGATTTAAAAAAATGTAATATATAAATAAAATTATGGCACAACCATTCCCTTCCCTCTGTTTCTCGTTCTGCATCTAATTTGACTGAATGCACATACACTTCCTCCTCAAACTTTGCATCATTTATTTTATCATCTTTATATCCGATTCATTGAGGAGATACAATTTCATTATGACTCTCTGTAAAAGGTACAGATGTTTTCTTTTCCCCAAGGCTAAACTACTAGCACGCACATTCTGAAAAGTCAATAATGTCGATCACCTGAATAATGCCAGGAGAGTCCAACTAACTTTCATTGACTACCCTGGAGCAGCAATTATATTACACTGCATAAAGACTCCACTGATTCACGGAGTTAACAGAGGCCAAAATAAACTAGAGGTTTACGTAGAATGCTACACAACCCTGGATGCCGATTGGATTTAGGAAAATAAATTCATTCGTAAAGGGTTCAACTCAGTCGTGTTGCTTAGACTATCTTTAATCGGACTTTACTGAACTTTATCTTGCACTAAACATGATTCCCCTTATCCTGTAATTGTACAGTGAGGATGGATGATTGTATTCATGTATAGTCTTTCCGCTGACTGGATAGCACACAACAAAAATGCAGCACATGTAACAATAAACTAAACCAGACTAAAGTAAACTAGGCAAAGATAAAACCATGAAACCTATGGCAGAATGACATGGTGATCATGACTTCTAAAACTATCATGCAAATGGTAGGATCATGCACAGTGCCTTACAAAAATCTCCACACTATCCGCTAATACTAACCACAATACTATCCTTTAACACTAACCGTAGCACAATGGTATAAAATTGTAATACCATGTTAATCAAATGCAACCTGCTTCTCTGAATAGGATTACAACGGGCATTGGTAGCTTAATCTTGTGACTGGTCTGGTTTAACAATTTCAATTAAATTTGTTATCTTTCTCTGACATAATTTTTCTCTGAAATGAAATCAGACTTGCTAGAAAATGGTCTTGCTAGAAAATGTTGATGTACCTCCCACCTACTAATAAAAAGGCATATCCTAAATTGGACACAATGCAAAAGGCCTATGCAATCTTGCTGTGCAATCAAGTAAATAATTTACTTGTCTGGTTGTGAGGAGCATCTTGGAGTCTCCAACAATCCCGGGTTAGAGATTCAGGGCGGCACATTGGAGCATCTGGTAGAGATGTACTAGAGACTTGGGTACGATCCTGACCTTGGGCCCTGTCTGTGCAGAGTTTGCATGCTTTCCCTGTGGCCGCATGGAGAGCTTCCACTTGGTGCTCCAGTCCTCCCACATACAATAGACATGCGGGTTTGCAAGTTAATTGGCTTCTCTAAATTGCCCCTACTGGAGGATGGTTAATGTTGTGCCTCTATTTACAAAGAGCAGTGAGGAAAAGCCAGGAAACTATGGAACAGTGAGCTTAACATCTGTGGTAGAACGTTACTGGAAAGAATTCTCAGAGATAAGATATATATGCATTTGGAACAGAGGCTGATTAGGGAGTCTGCATGTTTTTATATATGGGAGAATGTGTCTTATGACTCTGATTGAGTTTTGAAAAAGTAACCAAAAAGGTTGATGAGGACAAAGCCATAAACAATGTCCATTTGAACTTCAGCATGGCATTTGATAAGGGTCCACATGGTAGGCTGCTCTGGAAGGTTAGATCGCTTTGCATCCAGGGAGTGCTGGCAGGATAGGGAATTGGTTTCATGGAAGGAAGCAGAGGGTGATGGTGGAATGTTGTTTTTCATAGATGCTGTTCCTCCAATTTGCATTTAGCCTCACTCTGACAATGAGAGGTTGTGAGAGACAGAGAGAGTTAAACGCAAATTGGAGGAACCGCATCTAATATTTCCCTTGGGCAGCTTACGTCCCAGTGGTATGAATATTGATTTCTCTAACTTCATGTAACCCCTGCATTCTCCCTCTATCCATCCCTCTCCCACCCAAGTCGCACCAGCTTCTCGTTTTCACCTAGCAAACAGCTCACAATGGCCTGTTTCCTTCATCATCATTAGTTTTTTACATATCTTTCATTCATTCGTTCTATATCTCTCTACTTCGCCGTCTATATATTTTGTTTACCTTTCCCCGACTCTAATCTGAAGAAGGGTCTCGATCTGAAACGTCACCCATTCCTTCTCTCCAGAGATGCACCCTGTCCCGCTGAGTTACTCCCGCATTTTATATCTATCTTCGGTTTAAACCAGTATCTGCAGTTCCTTCCAACACACTTTGATTTACATTCCAATTGTAGGACTACATTAAAAAAATACACCCAAAAGTGCCATCTACTGTAAGTTCACTTACCGTCCAGAGGATGTCCTGGTATTTGATTAGTAATTGGACGATTTTGGCCGCCTTGGTGGCTGCCTCTGCTTCTTGATGGTTTCCAGATCTCCCTTTACACATGAAGAGGTTTGGTGCCACGATCATGGAGACATTCCACAAACTCATTCTGTTTTTGGCCTCATTTGCTACGACTTTGCTGAGATATTCCAAAAAAGCCTGTAGATGGGGATGAGGGTTGGGGATGATTGCATTGAGGAGAGAAGAGTTTAATTCCACTTGCCACTCACCCCTTTTCCTCTTCATTTTACTTTAGGCTAATCTCATGAAAGCAGAAATGACTCCATAGCCAATTTCCAAATCGTACTTTCAGATAAGTTGTGCCCCACACTGGTCTCACCATTAAGATGCAATGCAGAAGGAACATATAAGCTTCAATTAAAAATGTATGTTTGCCCTCTGTATGTAATGTTATATAAATTTTAAGCTGGGTATAAGTATAGAGTCATCGACCCAACTTGTCCATGCCGACCAAAGTGCCCCATCTAAGCTAGTTCCATTTGCTTGCATTTGACCCATATCCTTCTAAACTTTTTCTATCCATGAATCTGTCTAAACACCTTTTAAATGCCTCAAGTACTACCTCTGATAGCTTGTTCCATGTACCCACCACTCTACATGCGTAAACATTGCCCCTTATGATTAAATATTTCCTCTTCATCTTAAACCTATGCTGTCTAGTCTTGATTCCATTGCCCTGGTAAAGAAGATTCCGTCCATTCATCTTATCAATGCCCGTCATGATTTCATGCACTGTTATAAGGTGACCCTTCAGTTTCATGTGCTCCAGTGAATAAAGTCCAAGCCTGCCCAACTTTTCTCTTAAGCTCAGGCCTCAAGTCATGGGAACATAAACTTTATAAATGTCCTCTGCGCTCTTTCCAGCTGAATGGCATATTTCCTATAACACTGTGATCAAAACTGTACATAATACCTCAAGTGCAGCCTCAACCATGAATTGTACAACTGTAACAAATCTCAACTTTGATACTCAATTCCCCGACTGATGAAAGCCAGTGCGCCAAAAGCCGTTTTCACCACTCTATCTACTTATGAAGCCACTTTCATGGAACTATGTACTTGTGGTGTTAGATCAGTCTACAGCATCCTCCTGGGCCTCACCATTCACTGTAAATGTCCTGCCCTGGTTTAATTTTGCAATGTGTAGCATCTCACCCTTATTTGCTTTGTTTACTAATTAAACTATGTTATACGATAATGTAAATTCCTCTTCCCTAATTCCCCCCTTCATAGAATTTAACAATCATAATTTCCCTATACTTTATAATATTGGATTTCTTTTTCAATCCACCTCTGGACAATGCGTTTTCTTAAATGTGCTGATTTAACGATTGTAGACT
Source organism: Leucoraja erinaceus (assembly GCF_028641065.1). Taxonomy (NCBI): domain Eukaryota; kingdom Metazoa; phylum Chordata; class Chondrichthyes; order Rajiformes; family Rajidae; genus Leucoraja; species Leucoraja erinaceus. Next base: position 28,924,346 of record NC_073380.1, on the reverse strand, counting down.
ATTTTGCCTGTAACCTGGAGGCACCAAAGACATCATAATTATACATGAAGTGAATATATCTGCAAAAAAGGATTGCTGCTGCTGCTGAAATAAGGTGAAAGGTGATGTACAGAACCCCAGGTCATAAGGTAAAAGTGCCTTATAGAACCCCAGGTCAAAATGTAAAGGTGATGTATAGTACCCATATCAAAAGGTGACATATAGAACCCAGATCATAGGATAAAGGTAATATATAGAACCCTAGGTCAAAAGGTGAAAGGTAATGTATAGAACCCCAGGTCTGTAGAAGGGATTAAGCAGACATTTTACCTATCCATGTCCCTCCACAGATGCTGCCCAATACACCACGTTCCTTCAGCGATTTGTTTTTATATTGGCATCAATACTCCTATATTCAGCTGAAGGTACATCTCAACTCAAAAAACAGCCACAGTCCCAAGACAAGGTACACCCACCAAATGATCAGCAGATTCCACTTGGATCTGTCTGTGGGCTGATTCCATTAGTGATGATGGAAAAAAATAAAAAGGATAAAAATGTTATCATTGGCCTCACACAAAATATCACGTAAGTGGAACTTGGTATCAACAAAATTGAAATGTGGCCTTGTATGTTTTTAAAGATGTTGGAGGTTGAATTGAGACATTATTTTAACCTTGATCACTGTATCTATCTGGACTGTAGCTAATTTAAGTATATCTAATCTATTGCAAACTCTTGCATGTTAAATTTGTATCAGACCTCTAGTATATCTAATATGCGATTAACTTAATAAATCTAATTTTCCGCACATCTAAGTTCAAACATCCCCAGTTTAATAAATATGGATTTGTGGATAAAATAATGATTCACATAATGTTAGATATGCTCAGTGTGAGGTTTACATAAATTCAAATGCACTCATGCATGCTTTGAACATAAAGGATACCTTAATAGTGTCTCTGTTGAGATCAGGAAGCAACATGATGATAAGATGTAGAGCCTGTAACTGCAGCTTCGTCTTTGAGATGTCTGAAACCAAAGCAAACCCAATGTTAAACTGTAAAATCGCATCTCATTGAAATGGCAATTCTGAGATTCTTCCTTCACAATTACATTAAACAAAGCCCAGTCTGCTCTCCTTAGTGCCTTCAAAAGATTTCCTGGTACTTTGAATAAGAGCGGCAGTGGTACAGTTGCTGCCTTACAGTGCCAGAGACCGGGGTTTGATCCTGACCTCGGATGCTGTTTGCACGAAGTTCATACGTTCCACCCACTTTCCAAAGAGGTTTGTAGGTTAATTGGCTTCTGTAAATTGTCCCTAGCATGTAGGATAGAACAAGTGCATGGTTGATTGCTGGTCAGTGCGGACTTGGTGGGCCGAAGGACCTGTTTCCATGCTTTAAACTAAACTAAACTAAACTAAACTACACTAAGAGTACTGCATTCACCCACACATTCTGAGTAATTCCATCTCTCAAAACAGGTAAATGTTCACTTGAGCACCATCTGATTGTGGGAGCTTGCTCTGTGGAAATCATTTCACATTTCCCTCATTACCACAGCAACTGTAATTTAAATTAATCTGACAGTCTGTACACTGCTTTGTGAGCACAGAAACAGCTCTGTAAAAAATGTCTATCAAATCCATAAATGATAGCCTGCCTTCTTCTTCAAAAATAGAAAATCTCTGAACAGCCATGTTGCTCAACTTTCAGTCAGTACCAAGTGTCTGATTGTGTTCAACAAATAGGTACAGTATTATATTAATATTTGTGGCACCGATAGTATACAATAATTAAATGAGTATTTAAATACGCTATGTATACATACATATATACACATACAAATATACATTAATCTATGTATGCATACACACACACATATATATATATATATATACACACACACATAGTGCATAAATACTTGCACACAAACATACATATATATACATACACACACAATGTATAAATAATTGTATATGTATGGGTGTATATATATATTATTTTTTAATACTTTCTCATTGAATCTTCATATACTATTGGTGCCATATTGATTTTAAAACAATTATCTGAACAAATTATTTTGAAGTTGCTCTTGATAATATTTTTCATTTGATATGTAAATTTGGGAAGTCCAAATACTTTAATAATTAGTAGTAATGTACAACTTTACAAAATTCACTCGACAAAAATGACTACGGTGGCTGTCTGTACGGAGTTTGTACGGTCTCCTTGTGACCGCATGGGTTTTCCCCGGGTGCTCCGATTTCCTCCCACACTCCAAAGACATATTGGCTTTGGTGAAAATTGTAAATTGTCCCTAGTGTGTAGTGTGTGCTTGTGTATGGGGATTGCTGGTCGGCGGGGACTCGGTGGGCCAAAGGGCCTCTTTCCACGCTGTATCTCAAAACTAAACTAAACTAAGAGACTGAAGATAGACACAAAATGCTGGAGTAACTCAGCAGGACAGGCAGCATTTCTGGAGAGAACTTTTTCGAGGTGAGACCCTTCTTCAGACTGATGTCAGGGGAAAGATGCATACATAAGGAAATGTAAGGTGTGAAAACTAAGTGACCGCTGGCCATTTCATTTGATGCTTGATGGTAGAGAGTGCAGTGCACAGACTGGCTGCCTGGTTTGCTACATCACTGCAGTCACTACACTTCCAAAGCACTTTATTTGCCTAGTGAAGACAATAGAACTTGGGGAGAAGGAATGGGTGGCATTTCGGGTCGAGACCCTTCTTCAGATCACAAATGTCACCCATTCCTTCTTTTCAGAGATGTTGCCTGTCCCGCTGAATTACTCCAATATTTTGTGTCTATCTTCGATGTAAGCCAGCATCTGCATTTTCTTCCTACATAATGTGTTTATCAGCCTTTGCTTCCAGCAAACAGACATCAGGGATGTAATGAAATCAGCAAAGACCAACATGCCCGATGCTTTGCACTGGATATTGTCTGGTACTTTATACATCAAATCATTCTAAATATTGCAGCACATGATTTAATTCCGGTTCTGAAAATTATTGTAGTCTTTCATTATTTCTCATTCAAAGTCTTGATAGTTGCTAAAAAATCACGAATATTGTCTGAATATTGATGGAAAGGCACAAAAGCTGAAATACAAGAGGATAAGAATACCAGCAAAAAAATGTTAAACATGTTTGCGTTACTCCAAAGACTTACTTTGCACAGCTATGAAAGCAGGCAGGTATTCAGCTGTGAGCAATGGGTAGGGTAGTTCTCGGATGAAGGTCTTCAGTAAGCCTGCTACATCATTATGGTGAACTTGGTCCCAATCAAAAGCTTCGTAAAACTTCGACTCCAGCTCTTGCCGATAATTCTGTGGATGAACAGAGCATCAATTTAAATCCTGCCCTTCCACCCATTTTATTCTTTCTTATACAGAAAACTACAGTGCTGATTACAAAAGCTGAACTCGCTAAAGGAAAACAGGTAACCTTGTAAAATAAAGTTTAAAATGATTACTGTCCCTGGTTTAAATGAGTCAGAAGAGGGTGGTTCTTTTAATAATCCTTGCTCCCTTGAGATGCAGGGCAGCCAGGATCTTACCATACAGTGGACCTGAAAGCATAAATGGTCATCTACTTTAATGTACCTGCATGCATATGTAGTCCCCTGCTGTCAGCTTCCCTCCTTCATAAGACTTGCAAATAGGAGGAATTTATTTTGCCTGAGGCTGGTGAATCTGTGGAATTAATTGCCACAGATGGCCATGGAGGCCAAGTCATTGGGTAAAGCGGAGATTGATAGGTTCTTGATTTAGAAACATAGAAAATAGGTGCAGGAGTAGGCCATTCGGCCCTTCGAGCCAGCACTGCCATTCAATATGATCATGGCTGATCATGCACAATCAAAATCAGTTAGGGTGTCAATGGTTATGAGAAGAAGGCAAGAGAATGGGGTTGAGAGGTAAAAATAGATCAGTCACGATCGAATGGCAGATCAATGGGCCAAATGACTTAATTCAGCTTCTATGTTTTATAGTCTTAAATATCACTTATAAACCCTGTTACGTTAAGAAAAAAAATTCCTGTTAGGAAATCTCATAAAAGCAAAATATATTTTTGTCTTAATTATCTTCTCAGTAATAGCTTTTCTTCAATGTAATCCTAAAATAAATATTTCAATAACTTAAAATCCTTACCATTCAAGAGAAAACTCCAAAAAAGCGATTCCACTTTAGTCCATTAGGGTTGGCCATTAATTTAGTAAATAACAGGGTATGCTAAATGGTTCATTTTTAGCCACCTTTGCAGAGTTAAATATTTAATCCTGTAGTGGTCAAGTCCACTAAATATTTAATCAGGAAGCAATTTGTGAAATAACGTTGGTATTTAGTATTTTGGTGAAGACATTAGTGTTCATTCCTCCTGAACATTTGATGACTGTAGGAATGTTGTGTGGGTCCCTGGTGAACTGAGGGAGCTCAGGGTGATTCAGAATGAACAAATGAACATTGGCCAAGAAGATAAGGCTCAAGTGAGGGTCCTCGAGTGACCTCTGAATTCATCAGCTAATGGGCATTTCAGAAATTTGGCCACAGTTATGAAAGGAATTGCATTAAAGATTGCAGAGGCAAGTAATAGATTAGGAGTGAAGTAGAAATTGTAAGTGAATAATTGGATGTGGGACAGAAATCTAAACGCAGAGGAAATTTGCCAAGATTCTTTACCTTACTCAAAGTGATCATCAATTAGCCGATTAGATCGGGGCCGCTCCAAGTGGCCGAGCGCATGGATTAGACTCAGCCTGCATCAGTACTGAGCAACTGAGCTGCGGTGGAGGCCATCAATAACATTGCCTGACCAGCACAGCCCCTGCAACTGCAACCCATTGCAACCATTGGGACAACAGGCCCTTATGACTCTAACGCGTTTAACATCTTTGAACTTGAACCTGAAATATAGCAACTTGTGTACTGCCTCAGTGTAATCTACTATTCTCCAACTCCTGTGCATAAATATGATTGTGCCTACCTATAGTAATATCTTTACTGAAAAGCATGCAAAATAGGAATTTCACTGTACCTAAGTACGTGACAAAGCACCATTGAATCATTGAAGTATTTATCTTTTTCCTCCATAACCTTCATCTTAACTTTAACCCCTTGACATGAATGGTAGTAATTTTGATGGACCTGGGAACCACACCAGGTAATGGGAACCGTGCACGGCCATTCAGCTTCTGTGGTCTTACCATTCTTTGTGTGCAAAAGTGCTTCCTGATTTTAATCCTAAATGCCCAGCTCTAATTTTGTTCAGATTTATCTGCTGGAAGAACTAGATATACTGTAAATATCACTTCAAATATGTTTATAACTTTTAAGAACTCCATTAAATCTACATGGATATTCCTAGATTGAAGCCAATTTTAAGAAGCCTTGGCTCATTTATCTCTTATAACCACATGTAGCCGATGTTGGGGAAGTCCAGGACAAGGGATCACAGTTTAAGGATAAAGGAGAAATCCTTTAGGACCGAAATGAGAAAAACATTTTTCACACAGAGAGTGGTGAATCTGTGGAATTCTCTGCCATAGAAGGTAGTTGAGGCCAGTTCATTGGCTATATTTAAGAGGGATTTAGATGTGGACCTTGTGGCTAAAGGGATCAGGGGGTATGGAGAGAGGGCAGATACAAGATACAGGATACTGATTTGGATGATCAGCCATGATCATATTGAATGCGGTGCAGGCTCGAAGGGCCAAATGGCCTACTCCTGCACCTATTTTCTATGTTTTTCTATGTTTTCTATGTATTACAGAACATAAAATGGTGCAGCACACGTACAGACTCTTTGATCCACAATGTCTGTGCTGAGCTTGTTGCCAGATTAAACTCAACTCCTCTGGTTTATGTGATCAATAACTCTCTGTTCCCTGCATATGCATGTGCCTATCCAATAGTCTCTAGAATGGCATTATCGCATCTTCCTCCACCATCACCCTTGGGGAACATTCCAGGCACCCACTACCACAGGAGGATGAGGGGAGATCTTATAGAGGTGTACAAAATCATGAGAGGAATAGATCAGGTAGATGCACAGGGTCTTTTGCCCAGAGTAGGGAAATCGAGGGCCAGAGGACATAGGTTCAAGGTGAAGGGAAAAAGATTTAATAGGAATCCGAGGGGTAACTTTTTCACACAAAGGGTGGTGGGTGTATGGAACAAGCTGCCAGAGGAGGTAGTTGAGGCTGGGACTATCCCATTGTTTAAGAGCAGTTGAGGCAGGTACATGAATAACACAGGTTTGGAGGGATATGGACCAAGCGCAGCCAAGTGGGACTAGTGTAGTTGGGACATTATTGGCCGGTGTGGGCGAGTTGGGCCGAAGGGCATGTTTCCACACTATGTCACTCTATGACTCTCTGACTGTGGTAAAAACCTGTTCCACTCACCTCCTTTAAATTTTGCCACTCACTTTTAGCTAGACTGACATTTCCACCCTGGGAGAAAGGTTTTCAAGAATCTCTATGGTGTCTGTTTTGAGTCCAACATATTATTCGAGAGATACAATAATGAAAATTTAATGTCATACGTTAAATACAGTGGCATCGCTCCTTGATTTTGAATTCTTAACCTCATGAAGTAATGGCCAAGATTCCATTGCCTTCCAGATGTATTTTTCTACCCATGTACTACCTCTGATGATTTGCCGAGACAGACACACAAATCTCTACGCTCCACATAATTTGTAGTCTTTCAAAAGGAGACAATATCATCTGCTCATGAGCTGGAATGGAAGGGATTACGGGTGCAAATGATGGAGTTAATGGATTGGTTCATGTAAAAAGGAACTGCAGAAGCTGGTTTACACCAAAGATATGACACAAAATGCTGGAGTAACTCAGTGGGACAGGCAGCATCTCTGGATAGAAGGAATGGGTGACATTTCCGGTCAAGACCGTTATTCAGTCTGAAGAAAGGTCTCCACCGAAAAGCATGGTGTGTCTATCTAATGGATTGGTTCATTGGTTGAAGAGGAGGGAAAACTATGGAAGAAGGGTAACAATGAATGGGTGTGAGATGAGGATGGAAGGGCCTGGATTAAGAAGTAATTGAATGAGGTAGAGGAGGCTGTATAGAAAATGTTTCAGTTGGAATAACAGATAATTTCCTGGGATTTTTGCAGGAAAGATGAAAAGGGGGTGAAGGGGGGCACTAATATGAAAGTAATTTCCCCCAAAATGTAAAAGCACTTTGTTTGACTGCCCCTGGAATTAATAATAAGAATTGTATGGGAACAGTTATTGACCTCTTTCTGGCAATAAACAGAAGCAAATCAAACGTGAACGTTGATTTGAATTTGCACTGGCACTCAGATAGATGGGTGCAAAGTGAGCAATGCTCCATCATGACTGTGGCTGTGCAAGGTCAAGGAGATTTTAACTCTTGGGTCTCAGTCCAGGAGCAGTGAGGCTGAGGCACAACCACCAGGAGCTATGGAGCTATGATATCAATGACTGCTGGAATCACCGCACAGGGCATGGTTTGCAGGACTGGGGAAACATGTGAGAGAAACAGTGAGAGAGGAAGTTTAATATGTATCCATGTTGCTCCTGACAAACCCTCTTCCTCATACCATATAGGTCTGAAGGGAAAGACCGTGTCTTTTTGACCATTCAGGCCATTATCAAAACCTGCGTTACAACCTGCGTTTCCAACAGATATCCTTCCCACCTCCCCTGAAGGTCACTAGTTGTGCAAATAAAGATCTGGATCTGCAAAGGTGGGACATAGTAATGACAGAATGGGCCAAATGGCCTCGTCCGTGAAATAAACCTCCAGGATTCCATGAGGTTCTGCAGCCAAATTTAAATGCTGCCCATCTGTTTGGTTCCTGCTGATCGCTCTCTGATACTTGAGACGTGGCTGGAAACCCACGAGAAGGCAAAGCTTGCAAATGTCTTAATGTGAGACAACGATGGACTAATGTGAATTTTCTGAATTCCTTCAGTTCTTTGAGCTCTTCGGAAAATATGTTTGGTACGCATGTAACTTGCAGTCTTCCAATGTACATATAAGGCAACAGGAGGACACCACACAAACATCTAAGGAAATGCTCAGAGGATTAGTCACTGGTGAGTATCTTCCAGTCTACTCCATGCAGCCTTGTTTTAACAAGAAGCACAGATAAGAATGAGAAACATTGATGCAAACTGTGCAATTCAACAATCTTGCTATTATTTCACCTCATCTGGTATAACAGGCATTCTAGTACCAAATAGTGATTGGGTACGCAAGTCAGTGAACCCTATGTCATTTTATAGTCAGCGAAATCCACTTCTTAGTTAACTGGTTAATTAAACAGTGCAGAAATCAAAGTAGGCACCGCAATTTTAAGTAAACCCAGCATTTGCTGTTACAACAGCTGCTCCAGTATATATTCCAATTATTCTTGCATTATTCTCCTGAAAACTGACAATAAACCTGCATTTCATCCGAAGATTTACAATTTCAAGTTTTAGCGTGGTCTATTTAATTCCTTGTTTTATATCTGTTTATTTCTGTTTACTATCATCCTGGAGATAGACACAAAAAGCTGGAGTAACTCAGTGGAACAGGCAGCATCTCTGGAGCGAAGGAATGGGTGACGTTTCGGGTCAAGACCCTTCTTCATCCTGGATTTGAACTTCTTCTGTCTTGTGTTTTTCCTATTTCATGGGCATGAGTCTTCATCTACACTTCTACAAGGTCACCCCTCAGCCTCTTGCCCTCTAAAGAATAAAATCCTAGCCTACCAACTCTCCCGATAGCTCAGGCTTTCAAGTCCTGGCAATATCCTGGTAAATGTTCTCATTCTTTTCAGCTTACTGACATCCTTCCTATCACACGGTGCCCAAAACTGAAAAGAACTCCAAATGTGTCCTCACCAACATCTTGTGCACCTGTAACATAACTTCCTAACTTCTATACTCAATACCCTTATTGATGATTATTTCTTTTTCTTGATTTCAACATTTAGAATTATTTCTTGGTGCTCTGAGATGTTTTAACTAAATATTTTCTTTCAATAACATTTATATATTTTATTATTATGTCATAGAGTGATACAGTGTGGAAACAGGCCCTTTGGCCCAACTTGCCAATGCCGGCCAACATGCCACAGCTACACTTGTCCCACCTGTCAGCATTTGGTCCATATCTTCCAAACCTGCCCTATCCATGTTTTTTAACTCTTTACAAAGAGTTTCTAACAGTATCTACCTGGGACACTTTCAACAGTTGAAAAGCACATGACAGCAATGATCATTTATTGCCAGCAGCCCCTTGTTGCTTTCGGTCATCACAGTATTGAAGACTGAGTACGAAAAGGAAAACAGGATGCATCTCCTTACCTTTACCCTTGAGGCAGACCCGGGCACTCGCAGAATTCCTTCAGCATCCAAACCAGTTTCCTCCATTTTTGACAAAAGCTAGGACAGGGAATTGTTACACATTTAATCTACTTCCAATATTCCAACCAGATGAAACACATCTCAACCAAATTCGCAGCACCATTCGTCATGTTTAGATAGTTTAGATATACTAGTTTAGATATACAGCAGTGAAACAGGCCTTCGACCCACCATGTTTGCACTGACCAGCGATCCCCACACATTAATACTATCCTACACACTGGGGACAATCTTTTACATTTTTACCAAAGCCAATTAACCTACAAACCTGTACGTCTTTGGAGTGTGGGAGGAAACCAGAGATCTATCTCGGAGAAAATCCATGCAGGTCATGGTGAGAACATACAAACCCCGTACAGACGGCACCTGTAGTCAGGATTGAACCTGGGTCCCTGGCGCTGTAAAGCAGCAACTCTACCACTGCACCACCGTGTTGATTCAGGCAAAAGCGAAAATCTGTTCTATGTACATGCAATAGTGGTCATCAGGATGAAGGCGATGTTGGGTACATTATTGCCCCCATTGTCTGGGGACTTGTACACTGGGACCCATTGGACTAGTTCCATTTTGAGTCCCCAGAAGAATGGGAAGATGTCTCAGGGGACGACCACGACGAGGAGTGGCCATTGGCCAACTTGGATTGTTTTCTTGGGGCAGGGGTTGGCATCAGGGATTGAGGCTGAGGGGAGACCTAAAACTGTGAGAGGAATAAATAGGATAGACAGTCAGAACCTTTCTTCCCAGGGCAGAACTATCAAAGACTAGAGGGCTTTAAGGTGAGATGGACAAAATTTAAAGGAATTATACAGAGCAAGTTATTTACACAGAGTGTGGTGCATGCTGGAATGCTCTGCCTGGGATGGTGGTGGAGTCAACTATGATAGTGGCATTTTTAGTGGCTTTTAGATAGGCACATGGATATGCACAGAATGGGGGGGGGGGGGGGGAGATATGTATCACATGCAGGCAGAGGAGATTAGTTTAATCGGGCGTCATATTCAGCACAGACATTGTGGCCCAAAGAGCCTATTCTTGCACTGTACTATGTGCTATGTTCTATGTATAGGTTGGCTGTGAGCACCTCACATCTGAAACCAGGTTTTTCTCAGTTATTGAGAAAAAGCATTGCATCCACAGTCCGAGCAGATAGTTGCTCAATGAATGTGCAATTCATGCTTCGATTCCTTATTCATGAACATGACCAAAATGGTATTGAAGCATGCAACACAGAGAATGCATTACACATGATTGAACACCTCGTGCTCTGACTGAGTTCCCCATGCATTAGCACATCAAACACACGGCGAATCTAGAACTAAAATTGCTAATATTACAATCCAAAGTTAAGTCCCCATTTTTCAATAAGCTTAATTTTTTCATCCTTTAGTTTTGTTCAAAATCACCCAAAAATGTAGCACCATATCATTGTTTTTTATTATATTTATACTGATTTTATATACTTCATATTGATCTTATATTAGTCAGATACTACATCAACTGGATTCTTACAAAAGATTCAAGGAAATAAAACACTTCTTTATTCACACAGAGAATGAAAGACTTGTGTTTCTGACAAAAGACAAAGCAAAACTACCAGTGCGTGACCTACAAGTCACAAAAGGGCCATGTCGATACTCCCCAACAAGTTACTAGCCTAAAGATTTCCAGACAAGTGATCTGTTTTCCAAAGGCTATCTCTCCCGTCTTGGAGCCATAGATGTAACAGAAAGGACCCTCAATTATTATTAGGGTCATGTCCTGTTTTCCACTGGCGGTGTATCTTCTGTGGAATCCAGCCAAGGATAATGGCTTTATGACTTAATTGCTTTAAAGCCTGTATTCACTGCTAATGTACAGGCAATCACCTCTCCAGCTGAGACCAATCTTATAAGTGCTTTTACTGGATATTTTCTTTACAAATTCCAAAGACAACCACTTACCAATTTTATGAGTCGCTGTTCCCACAATGCTCAGCACCCCACCTTATCCTCCCCAAGGCATTATCTCTCTCTCAAGATAGGGAATCAAAAGTAAATGGAATATTCCAACTGGAGTCCAACCACAGCCAATACATCTGTCAGATCAGTTCCTCACAATTGACTTTAACACCTCTTTAAAGATATTGTTGTGCTCAAATTTCCGAGGCATAATTTCATACCTATGTTTCTTATTATGAACCTTATCATATGTGCTAGGGGAACATATATTTTCAGAATCTTTTTTCAAATAAATATACACTCATTATCTCTAACCTAAAATGATGACAAATTTACTGATCATTTCCAGTTTTATGAAAAAAGAACAAAGATCAGATAACTCTGCACCAAGACATTCAATGGCAATGTCATTGTGGGCATGATTCTAGTCAGTTACATCGATATGAAGTCTAGTGAACATGTGTGTTGTCCATGCCTGTCATTCAAACTTATTTAACAAATTCAAGCCAATTAAATCTAGGACTTAAGAGGACTGTCCTGAACTGTCTGGTTGGAGTTTTCACGTTCTCCCTGTGACTGCGTGAGTTTTCTCCAGGTGCTCCGGTTTCCTCCCACATCCCAAAGATGTGCAGATTTGTAGGTTAATTGGATTCTGTCAATTGCCCCCTGTGTGTTGGGAGTGGATGAGAGAGTGGAATAACCTAGACGCGTGAACAGATGATCGATGGTCGGCGTGGACTCGGTGGGCAGAAGGGCTGCTTCTCTGCTGTATCTTTCAATTAATCAATCAACCAAGAGAACTGGTTTGAGAAATCACTCAAACTTGTAACAGCCATAGTTCAAGACAGATGAGGTTAACGTTAAACCCGTTGCCTTCACAAACCTCATGCAAGGTGAAATTAAATGCATTGAACCCTGCTCCTGAAAATCAATTATATTCAATTAAACAGGACCACATTTCTGCAGAGGAGTCCAGAATGGACAGGCTGCCATTTTATTGCTGTTCCTGTGGATAGACACTGATCTAACACTCTATTCCCTTACATGCAGTCTCAGTTTAACCTTGGTGACTGAATTTTGCTTTTGTGATGGATTCATTCAGAATAACTATCTGCTATGACTAGAACACCAGGTTAGACTCTGATAAGACTAAACATAAGATCCAGAGCGTGGACTGGGCATTGAAAACAGTGTTAAAACATGGCACTTCTTGCGTGTGGGCTTAGTAGCCTATTTCTGTACACTTGATAATCAGGGATGTGCTTAGAAACAGGAATATTGTACTGATGTTTAACTGTGCGCTTGCACATGACAATAAAAGCACTATTGAAATCTGAAGTCAAGGGAACTCAAAATGTTAAATGTTTAAACAGAATCCGATGACATTAGAAAAAAATGTGGACTCCTACTGAATTACTGCCAAAGGCATCAATGTTTTTGTGCCCTTTCCACCACACACTGACCCAGCTGAGCAGAGGAAGTGGTTGCTGATTCACAGCCAAGATGATCATCAAGAGGGGAGTAAAGTACCACATTCACCAGCAACTTTCTCTCTGTGGGAGTCTATCTGTAACCCGCACAAATATACTTTTGACAGTAACTCACAACCTGAAGCCTAGTCAGCAAAATCAATCCTCTCTTTGGTGCTACTAGGAGGCATACGTTGCATTTATTGTGAAGGCACAGTGGCGCAGCAGTAGAGTTGCTGCCTCACAACACCAGGAACCCTGGACCGATCCTTACTACGGGTGCTGTCTGTTCGGAGTTTGTACCTTCTCCCTGTGGGTTTTCTCCGGGTGCTCCGGTTTCCTCCCACGTTCCAAAGACGTGCAAGTCTGCAGGTTAATTGGCTCCTGTAAATTCCCCTAGTGTGTAGGATGCGAAAGTGGGATAACATAATAGTGTTTGGATGATCAATGTTCGGCATGGACTCGGTGGGTCATATCCACATGGTATCCCTAAACTAAACTAAACATTGATTGCAATGTTTTTGTGTGATCTACAGCATGTCTTCATGTCTGAAGAAGGATCCCGGCCCAAAACATCACCCATCCTATTTCTCCAGAGATGCTGCATGTCCCTCCGAGTTACTCCAGTACTTTGTGTCTATCTTCATGCTTGTGGTAGATGGGCTTTGGGCTTCCTCACTATCCTTCCCCACACACTGCCAACTTAGCGCGGGCACGTTAATCCAATCCAACATTTCTCTTCAAACTATTGTACTTACCTTTTGAAAGATGAGAGGGATTTTTGTTCCTGGAACTTTCTTTTGATCATTTTCAAGCAACGTAGTGAGGGGAACACCAAAGAGTCCAGTTTCTGAAACAAAAATCAGGAATGTATTTCTTTGAAACATCTATCAGTTTTTTGAATAGTCACAGAGTTGCATAGCACAGAATATCAATATTAGTCCCATTTGCCCACATTTGAAGCATTTGTTAATGTATCTTCAACTCATTTTATTCCTTCTATCCACATTTCCTAAAAAAAAAAATTTGTGGCTAGAGAAGACACAGACTGCTGGAGTAGCTCAGCAGGTCAAGCAGCATCTCAGAACATGGACAGGTGGCGTAGGTGGATAGGTGGCATTTTAGGTCGAGATCCTTCTTCAGACTTAATTGGAGGGGGGGGGGGGGGGGGAAGAAACTGGAAGAGAGGAGGGAAAGGACAAAGCCTAGCAGGAAATAGGCCAACACAGGTGAGGATGTAACACAAGTAACGTCATCTCATACTCCCCTCCATCCTCCCTCCTTACCCCCTGCTTCCTCTCTAGTTATTTTACCAGTTCTACAGATCTCCACTGTTTCTCTTCAGATCCCCCCTTCCCTAGCCAACAATGGACCTACTGTCCAACGTCCTGCCTGAGGTCATTTGTTGCTGGCTCCGATTGGTTCTGGTCTTTTCTGACCTCCAGCTCTTCCTCTAACACCCCCCCCCCCCCTCCTCCTTCTTCCCCTCAGCCGACTCCCCCCACCTCTTACTTTCAATCTGAAGAAGGTTCCCAACACAAAACGTCACCCATGCTTTTTCTCCAGAGATGCTGCCTGACCCGCTGTTACACCAGCATTTAGTGTCTACCTGTGGTATAACCCAGCATCGGCACTTAATGTTTCTACAGTAATAAACCCTAATTTAGCTTCACAGAAACAGATGCTTGTTGGAGCATGCTCTGTGCAGATTATCCACCCCAATACCGCCACAATGACACATTTCAAAATGTTATCGGCCGTACAGCACTTTGTGATCCTAAAGCCACGGGAAATTATGCGTGAAAGCACGTCTTAATTTGTTCTATTTTGGCAAAAACTACCATGAAAACATTCAAAACCTTCAATGACACTCAAAAGTACAATAATGGGGCAAGCAGATTATCAGGTGTAAGGACTTCAAGGGAACTTAGCTCTTGTCCCATTCCTGTCCTTAGATATCCTTTCAGCCTCTTTTCATGTCTCCACTTTATGCAGGGGCTACTGTTGATAATCTCACTTCAATTTCTCAGCTACCTCATTGGTACACAGCACTCAGTACCACTGAGGTAAAACCCTAGATAAATGCTGGAGTAGCTCAGGCAGCATCTCCGGAGAGAAGGAATGGGTGACGTTTCATGTCCAGATCCTTCTTCAGACTGAGAGTCAGGGGAGAGGGAGACTAGAGATATAGAAGGGTAAGGGGTGAAAACACACAACAAAGGGGCCGATAGTCAAGCAAAATGGAACGGGAGCTTTATAATCTTAAACATACTTTGTGTCTTTATTCACTTTATTAAGAGTAAGGGGAGCATCGTAGCAAACTTACCCTTTGCTTTCACCCTCACAAGCCTGCTTCTCTTCAGATCCAAACCCAGCGCATC
Organism: Leucoraja erinaceus; assembly: GCF_028641065.1. Classification (NCBI taxonomy): domain Eukaryota; kingdom Metazoa; phylum Chordata; class Chondrichthyes; order Rajiformes; family Rajidae; genus Leucoraja; species Leucoraja erinaceus. Next base: position 28,909,156 of record NC_073380.1, on the reverse strand, counting down.
ATAAAAAGTGGTTATCTCTATTAGAGCAAGGTTATGGATCTTTTTCATATCCTGACAAGACAGATCGCCAATCTGCGTTAACCCAAGTCTGTCTTTTGGGATGGTGAATTTCTGAAATTGAAACAGGTCCATGCAATTAGTGAACATTCTACACAATAAACTACAATTCCCTTGACAGAACAGCATTCAACCTTAGAGTCGCTGAAGGGGGCCAGGGGATGAGAGGGCCCACGGCTCGCTGGCCAGTTGGGACAGAGGCGATGGCTGGAGGTCCTGAAGTAGCCTGGGGCTCGTCTGGATCGGGCGCCGCTCCAGGCGACCGAGTGCGCGGACCGGGCAAAACTTTGAAAATGACGCCATCATACCCAGCTATCCGTTTATAAACTGGGGTGGAAAATAGCTGGGGAACACCTTCCTTCTTGGTTACTTCTGAACCAGTATTTAAAATTCATGGGAAGGGAATTTCATGAAGGGAAATATTTATTAATCTTTCATTCGTTCACATTTACTAAAAAGAGAGCCATCTCCAAGTTTATACTTGGTATTCGTATGTACTGCAGATCCCAGGAGGAGCAAGATTTGGCCTTATGTTTAAAGCGGTTTTTAGATACTGCCTAAGCTCACACATGCCTCACGTATATCATGAAAATCAACACACCTGCACTTAAAATCTGTTTTGAGTTTAGAGATACAGCATGGAACAGGTCCTTAGTCCACGCTGACCATCGATCACCTGTTCACATTAGAATTATGTTATCCCACTTTCTCATCCACTTCACTACACATTAGGGGCAATTTACAGAGGCCAATTGACCTACAAATCCACACATCTTTGAGATGTGGGAGCAAACCGGAGACCCTGGTGGAAACCCACGTGACCACTGGGAGAACGTGCTAACTCCACACAGACAGCACCTGAGATTAGGATTTAACCTGGGTCTGTGGCGCCGTGAGGCAGCAGCTCTACCATCTGCGCTACTGTGTTGCTAAATTAATAGCAATTCCCTCAGTACCACGAGTTTTGCTGTCGGGTATCTCGCATTTGGAGACATCATTGGCATCGGAAGTGCAAGGGGATAGCCTCGTATTTTTGAGCACAGTCTCTCCCCTGCCAGGTAAGTATATGTGATGAAATGATTGAAGTTCAATCAGTCTCTGCACTAACCGGTAACGTTGTGTTGTTGGGCCGCTTTATACAGTTGGTTCTGGGTCGCTGCAGTTTCTGAGCTGGCATCAGAGACTCGGAGTAGGGGATATCCCAGGTCAGGTCTTCTGTGATTTCAGCGTTGCTTTGCTGGCTTTCGATTGCATCATTTTTTATATTTTCTAATGCAAAAATCAGACCAAAAAACACACATGCTAGCAGATCAATCCCCATGATGTACTTTTGCAGTTAAATATTTCATCTGTCGTGAATAGCAAGATATTGAATAGTGCCAATGTGTGGGCCTTTACCCACTGTGATTTACTTCCCGAGATTGAGTAAGTTGAGAGAGCATACAATGGAAACACATTTACTTATAGATCGGGGTGATCACAATAAAGGTGCTTATAATTTGTAGAAACAAAGGATGTGCAGATGTTGCTTAATACGGGTTGGATCAAAGTCTTGATTACTATCGGTCAGAGGTTATGGGGAGAAGGCAGGAGAATAGGGTTAGGAAAGAGAGATAGATCAGCCATGATTGAATGGCAGATTAGACATGATGGGCTGAATGGCCTAATTCTACTATCACATATGATCTTATGAATAAACAAAAGGACAGAGTTCTGGAGGAACTCAGCAGGTCAGGCACCATCTCTGGAGAACATGGATGGGTGATGTTCCGGGTCGAGCCACTTCTTCAGACCTTGAAGAAGGGTCTTGACATAAACATTGTCTATCAATGTTCTCCACATATGCTGCTTGACCTGCTGAGCTACTCCAGCATTTTGTCCTTTTGTGCTTATAATTTGGATAGTACTTTTCTTTCTTGGCTCCCAAGGTTGTTCTCTTCGGGACAAAGATACCATGTCAAGTAACAAAATTATGCAAGATAATCGTTTAACTCATAACTTCATAAGTTCTAGGAATAGAAGTAGATCATTCGGCCCATCAGGTCTACTCCACCATTCAATCATGACTGATCAATCTTTCCCTCTAAACCCCATTCTCCTGCCTTCTTCCCATAACTCCCGACACCCTTACTAATCAAGAAACTCTGCATTGAACAACAAACCCAGATAAGACACGTGATAAAATTCCATGCATCCTATTACTTACAAGAGCTCCATTTGAAATGGGTGTCCCTGCACAGCTCCTAGTGGGAGCAGATCGCATTACAAATGTGTCTCTCACAGAAAGACCCCAGGATACATTATAAAGCAATGAACACGTGTTATACCAGTGCAGGGGGTTATATACTTCTAGTATATTATAGAAGGTGAGATTGGGTCCGGATTGCTGTCTCAGGGTCTCGGGCTCAGTGAGGCGGAGTACACTCTACCAGGTGTGCTAATGTGCCGCTCTAAAATCTTTGGCAAAGAGACGTATTGGAAAAGTCTAGGTCCTCCCCAGATTACAAATGCCTGATTTATGTACAGCCCCGTACATACAAGTGAGTGTTTGGGAGAACAGCAGGATGGATTTGCTGGCTGCTACGGTGCTGCAAGCATCATCTACAGCCTTGGAACTCCGTTTGCAGCACCTTTCCCACTTGAAAACGGTCTGGGTTAAGGAGAGCTCAGAGGAACCTTGTGTAACCTGAGGAGGATCTGTATTCCATGACCTCCAGAAAGTAACAGTTGTTAATCTCAAGTGACCAGATGGATCTCTATCTGATGAAAACCTGAACATTTTGTTCTGCTGTGCAATGTTGAGAATAATTCCCATCCTGTTCTTGAACAATCTCCACTTGTGCACCAAGGTTAGTTTGATGGGCAGGAAGAGGCTATGGCGTGGAAACAGGATGGTAGGTCATATTTGAAGGTTCTCTTGTAATCTCTTTCCATTCTAATCGCTAAATTACCTTGGACAAATTTCTATTTTTGAATGTATTTGCGAGGGTACTATTTTATTTCATTCACATGTTTAAGCTCTAATGTTTTATTATTAATGTTTTATGTTTTATTCTTAATTGTTACTATATGTCGTGTTGTTACTTGCAAGCGGAGCACCAAGGCAAATTCCTTGTATGTGTACATACTTGGCCAATAAACTTATTCACTCAATAGACATTAGACAACAGGTGCAGGAGTAGGCCATTCGGCCCTTCAAGCCAGCACCGCCATTCACTGTGATCATGGCTGATCATCCACAATCAGTATCCCGTTCCTGCCTTCTCCCCATATCCCCTGATAAGAGCTCTATCATTCATTGATTTATTGATTGATTGATTCATTCATTCATTACCAGCATTTCAAAATCAAAGTCAGTTTTATTCGTCACATACACCCAAAGGTGCAGTGAAATGTTTTAAGGATAATGGGGAAATCCTTTAAAACCGAGATGAGAAGAACTTTTTTCACACAGAGAGTGGTGAATCTCTGGAACTCTCTGCCACAGAGGGTAGTTGAGGCCAGTTCATTGGCTATTTTAAGAGGGAGTTAGATGTGGCCCTTGTGGCTAAGGGGATTAGGGGGTATGGAGAGAAGGCAGGTATGGGATACTGAGTTGGATGATCAGCCATGATCATATTGAATGGCGGTGCAGGCTCGAAGGGCCGAATGGCCTACTCCTGCACCTAATTGCTATGTTTCTATGTTTCTATGAAATAATTTTGCCAGCAGCGGTACAATTAAAAAAGAACACACAATATACAATAAGATTTAACACAAACATCCACCACAGCATTCTTCACTGTGGTGGAAGGCACAAAGTTCAGTCAGGCCTCGTCCTTGTCCACCTGTGGTCGGGGCCATACTAGTCACAGTTGATCGCTCTTGAAAGGTGGTAATAAGCTACTTTTGTGACTTGCTACCCTTGTGATCTCAGTGCTAGAGATCACAAGTTTGGCAGGTGCTATCGGTTACCCAGTCTAGATTAAGGGTCTGATGCCCAATTCAACAAGATTAGATGTTCTGAGATTAAACTCCATTCATCATTGAAAGCACAATAAATTGGCGATTGCGTAAAATGTGACTTCTGTAACAGACAATCCACCCATATGTTTACTGCCCCAGAGCTGAAAATGACTCCCATTAACACAAACATATTAAAGACCCATTTCAGTTCCAAGTTTAAAAAAGGCTTTCCAATTTATAGAGTTTATAGCTGAATAATGCTGACTTCATCAATTCCATCCATATGTTGCTTTAAATGAAGAGTAATCAGGCTATTGATTACTACAACTCTTAGCTCTCTGCAATATATTTTAATTAATGATGATGTCCCTTAAACTAGTCAATCTCCAAATTCCAAGAAAGTAAGTAGCAACTTTGCAGACAAATTCTAAAATATTTTTTTTCGACATTACAACATATCCTTAGAAAGGAAAGATCAATAAAATAAGCTCAATGGGCAACTTATTTTAATAAATGCTTATTTGACATACACAGAATTATTAATTCCATTTCCTCAATACAAACTGTTAGTATTGCTATTTTTTCCCTATAACTCGCTATATCCCCAATAACACTGCATTTCGTTGTCTCTGTACTGTACACTGACAATGACAATTAAATTGAATCTGAATCTGAACACTGGAATCAGTGGGCTGGAGGGCCTGTTTCCACACTGTATCTGTAAAGTCCAACGTCTACACTCTTCCACCAGCTACTTGCTCTGTATTGGCACATGAATTCAACTATCTTATCTGCCTGACATACAATTTGACATTCCTCATCCCTCAATTATAATTCTCAAGAATCTAGCAAGGCAGTTACAGTATTTGGAAACAAAAGCAAAGCTACCATTCTGCAAAAATTAATGTAATGGTATAGCTGAGCCCAAATCCACCGTACGATGGCAGCCTCGCTAACCGTCTGTCTCATCCTTTTCTTCTTTTGTTGTTTTTAGACAGTTATTAAATGTATGTTTTATTGTATCTTTAGTTTTGTATTATGTGGGGGGTGCGTGAAACTTTTTAAAACCTGATTCCTCGACAGAGATGCAACTTTTTCCATATCATATCAGTCCATACTGTGGCCTAACATCGTGGAGCTGGCAGCCCCTTCTCCGGGGATCGACTTCAGGAGCTCCAACCGCAACAACCTGTGGACTTGACATCATGGAGCTCGCGATCACTTGGTTAGGTATCGACTTCGGGAGCTCCAAGCCGCAATAGCTTTGATCACCCCGACTGCGGATGGTTCGACTGCCCCGACCGCGGGAGAAAAACGAAGGAAGAAGATATTACATTATGGCCTTCCATCACAGTGCGTGGTGGTGGATGTTTATGTTAATTTTTATGTAGTTGTGTGTCTTGTTGCTTTTTTTTTGTATGACTGTATAGCAAATCTAATTCCTTGTATGTTTTTACACACTTGGCTATTAAATTAATTACAATTACAAGTCCATCTTCAGCAAATACAAACATAGATTACTGGATATTAATCGGGAACAAAGGGATTACTGGTCATGTTTTGCTTGTTGCATTAAAATCAGTTCCTTTACTGTTACCCAAGCAGAGATACAGTATGTAATTAAACCCGGGCCATTCCTACTTTGTACTGCTCAACAATTACATACACTGTTGAAACAAATTTAATTTGGTGTTTGATTCACTTAAGCCAAAGATAGACACAAAAAGCTGGAGTAACCCAGCCGGTCAGACAGCATCTCTGGAAAAAAGGAATAGGTGACACTTTGGGTCGAGACCCTTCTTCAGTCATGATCATTTACTCCAATCACGGATTCCAATCACTGATCACCCATTCACACTAGTTCTAGATGATCCCATGTTTTCATCCATTCCTTGCACACCAAGGGCAATTTACAGAGGCCAATTAACCTACAAATCCGCACATCTTTGGGAAGTGGGAGGAAATCACATCTTTAGGATGTGAGTGTAATGCTGAGGCTCTATAAAGTGCTGGTCAGGCCGCATTTGGAGTACTGTGAGCAAATTTAGGCCTCATATCTGAGGAAGGGTGTGCTGGCTCTGGAGAAGACCCAAAGGAGGTTTACTAGAATGATTCCAGGAATGAGTGGGTTAGCATGTGATGAGCGTTTGACAGCATTGGGCCTCTACTCAATAGTTATAGACAATAGGTGGAGTAGGCCATTCAGCCCTTTGAGCCAGCCCCGCCATGCACTGTGATCATGGCTGATCATCCACAATCAGTACCCCGTTCCTGCCTTCTCCCCTGACTACGCTATCTTTAAGTGCTCTATCTAACTCGCTGGAGTTTAGAAGGTTGAGGTGGGAACCTCATTGAAAGTTCCAGAATAATGAAAGGCATAGAGTGGATATGGAAAGGATGTTTCCACTGGTGAATGAGTCTGGGACCAGAGGTCATAGCCTCAGAATTAAAGGGCGCTCTTTTAGAAAGGAGGTGAGGAGGAACTTCTTTAGTCAGAGGGTAGTTAATCTATGCAACTCATTGCCACAGAGGGCTGTGGCCAAGTCAGTGGATATTTTTAAGGCAGAGATAAACAAATTCTTGATTAGAACGGGTGTCAAGGATTATAGGGAGAAGGCAGGAAAATGGGATTGGGAGGCAGAGATCAGCCATGGTTGAATGGTGGAGTAGACTCGATAGGCAGAATGTCCTAATTCTACTCCTATAACTTGAGAACTCAGATTGCCTGAAACATACCCATGCAGTGACTGGAAGAATGTGCAAACTCCACACTGACAGCATCCGAGGTCAGGATCGAACCCAGGCCTCTGGTGCTGTGAGACAGCAGCTCTTCCAGCTGTATCACTGTGCCACCACGGTGTAACAATAATCAACTGCCAATAGTATAATCCTGACATGTTATTGCCTGAATCTATGCAAAGAGTATGGGATATACTGGGAACAAGCCAAATAGGAAGTTGAATGCAATGTGTGGGATTATGAAACTAAACAATTGAAGGAAACAAGTCTGTTTTCTCATTTGTTATTTAAATAATATGGTACAATTTGATTTTCAAATACATTAACAAATAAGTTACAAAGTACTATTTTCCCCCAAGAAGTTTTATTTATTTACTAGGCTGAGTAGGTAGTGTATTTGTTGTTAGTTGTGCTTGGTAAATTGTCAACACGAATGACTAATTACATAAACTTTTCAGAGACTGGCCATCAGTCCAAGTAACAATCTTCCACCATCACCCTCAGCTTCAACCATCAAGCCAATTACATATCCAATATGCTAGCATTCCCTGAATCCCATGCAATTTAACCTTCCAGTGTAGCCTACCATGTGGAACCTTATCAAAGGCCTTGCGGAGATCAATACAGGCTATCTATAATGCCCAACCCTCATCTACCTTCTTGTTTACTTCTTCAAAAAACTCAAGCAATTTCACAAGACACGATCTACCAAACACAAAACTTGCCTGACTATCCCTAATTAACCTCTCTCTACCTTTCCAAATGCATTTTTATCTTATCCCTCAGCTTCCCTTCCAGTAGCATACCTACCACAGATGTGGTATGTCTGTTCTATAATTCCCTGTGTTTTTTGTGCTGTCCTTCTTAAATAAAGAACAACACTGCATTATCTACCCTTTAGTCTTCCGGCACCTCACTTTTACCCCCAATATCCTCATATTCTTCCTCCTCTCTCAGTTTTTGCAATTGCCTCTCACCTCCACTCAATGTTTTGAAATTTCACCCACCTGAACTCATTTCTATAACAACAGAAGCTGCAAAGGAGTGATTACTTTCCAGAATGTACTCATCTAGCTTTAACATGGCTCCTGTCTCTCTAGTAAGTGGCAGTATATGTATTATGTGCCGGTCAAATTTTAACACAAGTAAACACAAAAACAATTTCTGAAACCAAGAAAACAGCTCAGTTAGGGTTTATTGACACAATCAGTGCCTGTATCATAGTCCAAATACAGAGAGAAATTGTTATTCCCAGGGATGTATCCCTCTGTAGCAATGTGGTTTACTTCAGCTTTGACACTTGACATTGTTTTTTGCCGCCACACTCAGTATTATTCATGTAAGGGGGCATAGTGACTGGTTACATTGTGTCTGGTTCAGTAAATCGAGTGCGCAGGAATGACGATTACAAAAAGTGGTGGACATTGCCCGGTCCATAACAGGTACTGACCTTCGCACCATCAAAGGGATCTATAGGAGAATCTGCCTCAAAACGCCGGCCTGTATCATCAGAGACCCACACCACACTGGCCATGCTCTCATTTCACTCCTGCCATCAGGAAGAAGGTGTAGGAGTCTGAAAACTGTGACTTCCAGCTGCAGGAACGGCTTCTTCCCAACAACCATCAGGCTCTTGAGTACAACAAACACCAACTAAACTACGAACTGTCTTGGTTGCAATAGGAACTTTGTTCTTTTGTTTTCCACCAATATATATATTTTTGTAATTTATTGAACTTTCTTTTTTGTTTACTGTGTTACGAGTACTGCGCGCACAGACCTGTAATGCTGCTGTAAGTACGAATTTCATTGCTCCGTTTTTGGTATCTATGACAATTAAATACTCTTGACATCATCAAATGCACACTCTTCTCATTCAATGTCTAGATTGGATTATTTTATTTTTCTTATTCAAAGCACAATGAGATCAAATATGGCGACTTTAATTTCCTCTTATTGCTGCCTTTTCCTCTTCCTCAGTTCCAATCCCTTCCACCAACTTATTCCCATAGTTGAATAGTACTAATTGAATTGAAGGGAATTGATAGGATGAATGCAGTTTTATTTGCACCCAGGATAGGGGGGTCAAAATCAAATAGGTGAGAAGGGCAAGATTTAAAAGGGACCTGAGGGACAATTTCACTCAGAAGATGTTGGGCAAATGGAATGGGCTGCCAGAGGAGGTAGTTGAGGCAGGTACTATAATAGTATTCAAAAGACAAATGGATAGGTACGTGGATAGGAAAGGTTTAGAGGGATATGGGCCAAATACAAGCAAATGGGACTAGCTTAGATGGGACATTTTGGACAGTATGGACAAGTTGGGCCAAGGGCCCTGTTTCCATAGATCGACACAAAAAGCTGGAGTAACTCAATGGGTCAGACGGCATCTCTGGCAAAATGGAAAAGGTGACGTTTCAGGTCGAGACCCTTCGAGCGGGGTCATGACCCAAAACGTCACCTATTCCTTCTCTCCAGAGATGCCATCTGACCCACTGAGTTACTCCAGCTTTTTGTGTCTATCTTCAGTTTAAATCAGCATCTGCAGTTCCTTCCTACACACACGGCCCTGTTTCCATGCCGTGTGGCTCCATGACACTATGAATAGCACTAACCTGTTGTGGGATTCCAGGACGTTTTATCCTCTGCCTGTTGTACACCATTGGAAGTAGGTGTTGACTCGGGTGCCATGAACTCAATTCTGGCCTGTAATTGAAAAAGCAAGGAAACGTTTTAATAAAACTGCCATTAATGATCCAAGGACATTCTCCATTCTTTGTCATAGGTATTTAACCAAGCAACGCCTGCTTCCTGAGCCTTCTCAGCCACCAAGACTGCCATGTAAATAAAATCACACAAGTCCATTACTGTCTGGAATTACAAGGTCTACTATATTGATGTGGGCAAAACAAAAAGGCACCAAGGCTCTTCCCTGAAATAAAACTTTGTTCCTTAACATTTTCCAATGAAGGGTTTGTTAGGAAACCCACTAGATTACATTTCATCACCTTAAACACAGCTGGCAGCTATATGGTGGTCATGGCTGAGTTGGGCAGAATGGCTGTATGACTCTCTGGTAGCCTAGTGTAGAAGATACTGCTCCAGGTTCCACATTCAAACTGCAGGCCTCTGCCAGCCACACCTCCATAAAAATTGGGGCAACACAGTGGCGCAGCTGGTAGAGCAGCTGCCTCATAGCGACAGTGACCCAGATTTGAACCAGACCATGGGTGCTGTCTGTGTGGAGTTTGCAGGTTTAATTTTCTCCCCGTGAACGCATGGGTTTCATCTGGATACTCCAGTTTCCGCCACCATGTCCTCAGCCCCCTTCTTTACTCCTTGTACACCCACAACTGCACAGCCATGTACAAATCTAATTCAATTTTCAAATTCGACACCATCACCATTGTGGGACGGATGTCAAATAATTTTGAGATGGAGTACAGGAAGGAGATCGAGAACCTTGTGTCCTTGTGACGAGATAATAACCTTTCTCTCAATGTCAGCAAGATAAAGGAGATAGTGATCGACTTCAGGAAACACACACCCCAGTTTGCATTGACGGAGCCAAAATAGAAATGGTTGAAAACTTCAAATTCATAGGAGTCAATATCACCAATAAGTTCTTCTGGACCACCCATATTGAAGCAACGTCCTAGAAAGCACACCAACACCTCTACTTCCTTAAAGGCTTAGGAAGTTTGGCATGTCCCCTACAACTCTCACCGACTTCTACGGATACACCATAGAAAGCATTTAATCAGGATGCATCACAGTTTGGTTTGGGAACAGTTCCATCCAAGAGCGCAAACAATTGCAGCAAATTGTGGACACAGCCCAGACCATCACATAAACCAACCTCCCTTCTATTGTTTCCATTTATACCTTACACTGCCTCGGCAAGGCCAGCAGCATAATCAAGGACAAGTTGCACCCTCACCACTCCCTCTTCTCTCCTCTCCCATCAGGCAAAAGGTATAGAAGTGTGAAAATGCACACCTCCAGATTCAGGGACAGTTTCTTCCCAGCTGATATCAGGCAATTGAATCATCCTACCACAACCATAGAGCAGTGCTGAACTACCAGCAAAGTCCGATCAAGGATAGTCCGAGGGTCACATTGAGGTAGATAGTAGTTCAGCACAGCTTTACCTTGCACTAAACGTTATTCCCTTCTCATGTATCTATACACTGTAAATGGCTCGATTGTAATCATGTTTTGTCTTTCTGCTGACTGGTTAGCATGCAACAAAAGCTTTTCACTGTATCTCGGTACACGTGGCAATAAACTAAACTAAACATCCCAAAGACGTGTGGATTTGTAGCTTAATAGGCATCTGAAAATTGCTCCAAATCTGTACGGAGTGGATGCGAAAGTGGAATAACATAAAACTAGTGTTATTGATGGTCAGCATGGACTTGATGAGCCAAAGGACCTGTTTCCATGCTGTACCTTTCAGTCTATCATTTAATCTGTCAATTAGGTCTGAAGTCTAAAGCTGTGTCCATAGGGACAATCCAGATAGAACCACGGATCAACAACTTGTACATACTCACTGCGGGAATATTAAAACTTTACGCACAATTCTATGCCAACAATTTCTCCAATTACGTTTTGCAAATTCCATTTCCATTTATATAGTTTGTGTTACACTTATCCTTCCAAGGATCTTCATACATGAGAATAGTTCCAAGCCCAAATCGGTAAAGTCCGATTGTTCAGAGGTTGCAATACCAGGGCTGTCATTATTGGTTTGTAATCCCTCTGCATAACATGGGAAAAATGAGCCAAACTCCTTGTTCCTGATTTCCCACTGAAACCAGTGAGTTTGTTGAGAGTTGGATCATTTGATATGATGATATTCAATGCTGGACCACCATAACCGTACTCTAGATCTAGATGCCTAATGCTATCTTGGCAGCATTCCAAAAAAGTTGTCAATGTTCATTAATTCATATGACTCAGGACGTGGAGAGCGAGATGTAAAGAGCGGAAGAAAGAAATGGGGAGGGGGGAACTGTGACTAAGAGAGTTGTGCTGATTGTTAGTTCATTACTTCATACGATTTATGTTACTTGGAAAAAGTTATCAGTGCATTGAAGATATGAGCAAACGAACAATTATAATGCCATGCCTGCTACAACAGGCACCTATTATATTCCACTGCTTGGGTGAAGTGTTGGGACTTGCTGCCAAGTGTCATGTGGCTGTGTTGATGACTTAGCAAATGCAGAATCTCATTTATTCTTTTATTCCAGAAGAAAAAATGATTTTTCTTCATTTCGTGAATTGCACAATCAGATGTGTTTGTTTGCTTTTGTAAATTCAGAGAAACAGCAACATTGAGCAGTTCCAACATGTTTTTGCAAGTTTGAGGATCCATTGTGAAAGGGGCGACGGGTAGTATTGGGAAGGGGAGAGGTTGAGGGAAAGGTTAATCTCTAGTAAAAAAGCTTTGCAAGTTTAGTTGAAAGATATTATACAGAAACAAGCCTATCAAGTCAGCAGCGATCAGCGATCACCGTACACTGCACTATCCTACACGATAGGGACATTTTACAAGCTTTACCAAAGCCAATTAACCTCCAAACCTGTACATCTTTGGAGTGTGGGAGGAAACCAGAGCACCCAGGGGAAAAACTACATGGTCACGGGGAGAACATACAAACTCCATACGGGCAGCACCCGTAGTCAGGATCGAACCTGGGTCTCTGGCGCTGTAAGGCAGCAAATTTGCTGCTCTGCCGCCCTACAGTTACTACAGTGACCTGGGGGATGGACAAGTGGCTGCCATGAGTATATGATAGATGGAGAGTAAATGTTCAGCTTCTCTTCGCACTGGGTCTTGAGGATATCCCATGTAGACTACTGCTTTGTTGTCTGCAAACCTTTCCATGAGGAAGTGCATGGAAATCTGATAGTTTCATGGTCACTACAGAACTCCTGGTTTACACCTTGTAGAAGATGGAAAGGTATTAGGTAGTCGCATGTAAAATTTACTGCAAATTACCTAATCTCTGACCTGCCACAGCCACCGTATTTATAGTAGTCCAGTTAGGTGTCTGTTTAATGGTGTCTTGGCAACTTTGAAACAACCACTGCCCATGCAGGTTTAGGTTTATTGTTACATATACCGAGACTCAGTGAAAAGGTTTGTTTATGCATGTTTTCGAAACAACTCAGATAATACTATACATAAATTTACATACATAATACATATTATACATAAATACAATCAAGTCAAATGCAATAGGAAGAGCAAAGGGAAAGATACAAAGTGCAGAATATAGTTCTTAGCATTGTAGCACATCAATTCCATATCGGTTGCACCCATACACCTCCCAGTCTACTATCTCCCACCGGAGGTTAATGGTACTGGATCCATTCTACACTTAACTTGTTTAGACTGGTGACAGTCTATACAATGGAAGGTGTTCTCCACATGATGAGAAAACATAACCTCCACAACTGTATGGTACTGCCAATGGCAAGGTCAAGTGGCTTACTATCGCAACATTTAAAAGACATTTGGACAGGTACATGGATAAGATATGGTTAGAGAGTTATGGGCAAAATGCAAGCAAGTGGGACTAGTGGAGGGGCATGCTGGTAGGCATGGGCTAATTGCACCAAAGGGCCTGTTTCCACTCTGTATGACTCTGATGTCACTGGTGCTGGTTCATTAAAATTTATGAAATTAAAGCAGGAAATATTGGCCCTGTGGATGAAGTCATGAACCGTAAAAATTAGTTTTGATACATTCTCCCAAAATTATTTCTCAACTGCTGGATATTTCCAGCATTTTCTGCTTTTATTTCAGATTTGCAGCATTTGCGATTTTTGCTTTTCATACAAGGTTCATACAACTTTGTATCAATAGTCAAAGGAGCCATTCTTCTTTAATGACATGCCTAAACTAAACAGAAGGATCTCGACTCGAAAAGTCACCTATTCCTTTTCACCAGAGATGCTACCTGACCTGCTGAGTTACTCCAGCATTTTGTGTCTATCTTCTGTGTAATCCAGCATCTGTCATTCCATCCTAAGCAAATCTTCAGAGCTGCCACCAAAGCCAAAAAAAGGTTAACACGTCTGAATCCATTAGTGCTTCAATTGTCAAAGATTGTCAACTAATATGCATAGATTCACAACAGCGAGCAGAGACATACATCTGGGAAGGACAGTTAGACGCTCATTTGCACAAGGTCAAAACGGCAGAGTAATTTTATGATGCACTAAAGCAATGCTTGCAATGGTGTCAGAGTTGGGATAAGAGAGAATCAAGTCTTTGGCACTGAGCTAAAGACTGATGATATGAAGGGCAGCACATTTCACCACAAAAGGCAATAAATACAACACTACTGCAACAATATGTTACTCACAGTGCTAGTGCCCTTGTCAGCACATAGGTGGATGCACACTGTAGCTTCCCTTCGATGCTTACACTGGCACACCAACAAGGAAACATTGGCCATGCATTCTACCAATACTGAGCCTATGCTATGACATGCAACAGTGAACTAACTGACAAATCGATCCAATCAGTTTATAAAGCTTTTACTTCAGTTCTATATTTAGATTGGAGGACTGCGCACGCATATATTTGCATGCTCACTCTGAAATATAATATATTTATGCCCTGCAAGGTAATGTCAACACAAAAGTTGCATCTTACTGTCTTGTCTCAATTGGAATGTTTCTTAAAATTATGCATTTTAATTGACATACTGTATCTCAAGACTGGTGTAGCTATTGCATTTGGAAGCCAGAAGTGAGATCTCAAAAACTAAAATCACACACGAGGGTGTGGCAATGTTATCAGCAACTGAACAACACACAACCTAGGAAAATAGATGCAAAATTCTTAGCAGCCAAATGGAAAACACAAATGTTTATCACAACAATGCAACAAGCGACACATTGCACTGCGAGTTTATAATGGCAAAGCATGGCGGCTTTTTACACCGAGATGGGGGCCACATTGAACAGTTCAATGGCCTCTTCCTACCGCTGATGTTAATCAAGATCTGTCCCTACAGGGTATGCAACTGGCAGCAAATTGTGCCTTCCTCATCTTCAATGATTTATGTATCCATGCATCCAATATTGCTGGCACTTGATTTCTCTCATGCCCTGTCCTAGAATTGTGAGGTATCCTGAATAACAGATTTGTGTGTGATCTGTCAAGAGCCATGTAGTACCTGTAATAATGTTTGTGGTTAAACAAACATACAATAGTTGCGACTACCTCTCCCTTAGATGGAATGTTTTGCCAAAGGAAGCTTACGCTCTAAAGCAATGCAGGCCAAGGGCTAAAAGCATTGAGTGAAATCACAGGCAAGGCAGTAGCTGAATGAAAAAAAAGGGAGATTGAAATTTTTCACCGGTTTGATTTTAAAAATAATGGTATACCAACTCCAACTCTTCTGCCATTAAACCCCATTTCAGACTGGAGACATTCCTATTTTGAATATGTGTTTGCTCAAAGGCACACACTATGTTGGTGTTATAGCTCTGTCCTTCTATCTATCTCCACCATAAGCACTCTTGCATTGGCAGTCTCCAAGGTCGTTGGTAATAGGTCCTGCAAAGCGATTCTCTCCCTTCCCAACATGCAGACAAGATGCAGAAACCGAGTTAAAGTTTCAGGTCAAGCACATCTACTCAGAACTACGACGAATTAAAAGCCCAAGATGGTTACATTGTATAAAAGGGTGAGGGATAGGAAGGACAAGAGGAATATGTGAGATAGCGCAGAGAATAGTTTAGTTTAGCTTATTGTCACATGTACCGAGGTAGAGTGAAAAGCTTTTTGTTGCATGCTAACCAGTTAGCAGAAAGACAATGCATGATTACAATTGAGCCGTCCACAGTGTCCAGATACAGGATAAAGGGAGTAATGAATAGTGCAAGATAAAATCTAGTAAAGTCCGATTAAAGATAGTCCGAGTGTCTCTTAAATGTCAATTCAATGAGAAACTGAATGATGTATGTGACTTTGTTTCTGACTGAAAAGGGGTTCAGGTAATATGCCAGGAGGTGAAGATGGTTAAAAATACGGGAGAGAAAAAATATCAGGAGTTGCAAGATACACAATACTGCAGTTGCCAGATATCTGACATAAAGGCTTATGCTGGAAATGACCAGCAGGTTCTTGGAGAAAAGAAAACCGAGTTAGTCTTTCAGTTTGACGACATGCCATCAGAACTGGCTGGCTCAACTGGAATCACCTAGTTTCATTTCAACCATAAGACTTCATCAAACAAAATGGAGCATGTACACAGGCCAAACACATATTACTCACATAGTTTACTGATTTACTTTGAATCATCAGCATCTGAATCATTTATACCAATGCCAGCCTCTATTTAGAATGGGAACGACATTCATTCCAAAAGTATTTTACTGCGTAATTTGCATGATTCCCAGAAAATGTTTTCAATTATAATAAAGAAGAATCTTTCATTGCAATCAGTTTTAGTTTTGAGTTGCAGATTGTTGACATTATAGCCTGAAGCTTAACGCTTGCCACAATTGTGTGTTAGTGGCCAACAATGTCAGGCATGTTGCTTGGTAACAGCTATTTGTGTTTATTTCAAAAGTAAATGTAATTCATAATGAAAAATATGTACAAAACAAAGGATAATTATGGCTGTATACATTCACAGTGCTATTGGTTCTATACATTAGTAGCGTTAACACATTGCCATGTACATGACAGCATTGCCACTCATGAGTCCCCCTGGGCCAAAAAAACTTTGGTTGCCTGGGGGGCTTCCACGCCAAACCCCGACCCTCAATGTCTACAGCAAAAGGACCCTAGACTGAGATTCAGTGAATGAAATATATGGGACGGGACAGTGACGCAGCAGCAGAGTTGTTGCCTTACAGTGTCACAGACCCAGATTCAATCCTGACTACGGGTGCTGTCTATACAAAATGTGAGCATTCTCCATGTGACTGCATGGGTTTTCTCCCAGTGCTCCGGTTTCCACCCACATTCCAAAGACATGTTGGTTAATTGGCTTCTGTAAATTATCCCTAGTGTATAAGATAGAACTAGAGTATGGGTGATCACTGGTCAGCATGAGCTCAGTGGGATGAAGGGTCTGTTTTCACGTTGTATCTCCAATCTGAACTAAACCAGACCCTATTCTACACTTAACCTTCAATTAAATTAGCACTGTCAATTCACACATCATGAAGACCCTTAGTGGTCAGAATTAATCAGAAAGTTACTGGAGCAGCCATATAAATAGTGCAAATTCTAGAACGGTCCAGATGCTGGACATTCCATGGCAAATAACTCATGGCAAATGACTCACCGAATACTCATCCAAGTCATGTTGCCAAATGCACTATCGAATTTCTGCAAGTATATTTTGGAGAATAAACATATTTGGGTGAGATCACAACAAGGTTTAAAATGGTCAAGAACAAAGGAGGTTGCAGAGGTCCAGTGGTGGACACTGCCCAATCCATTGCGGATACTCACCTCCCCACCACTGATGAGACCTACAGGAAATGCTTTCACAAGAAGGTAGATAATAACATCAAAGACTCACATCACCCTGTCCACGCTCTCACCGCGCTGCTGCCATCAGGAAGAAGGAACAGAGAACAGAGAGGGCCTGAGAAATACTACCACCAGTTCCAAGACCAACTTCTTCCCTTCAAGAACTTATTGAGGTGTGTAAAATCATGAGGGGAATAGTTTGGCCAGATGCACAGAGTCTCATGCCCAGAGTAAGTGAATTGAGGACCAGAGGACATAGGTTTAAGGTGAAGGGGAAAAGATTGAATAGGAATCGGAGGGATAAACTTTTCACACAAAGGGTGGTGGGTGTATGGAAGGCTGGGACTGTCCCAACATTTAAGAAACAGTTAGACAGATACATGGATAGAACAAGTATGGATCAAACACAGGCATGTGGGACTAGTGTAGCAGGGACATGTTGGCTGGTGTGGGCAAGTTGGGCCAAAGGGCCTGTTTCCACACTGTATCACTCTATCCAACAGACTCTTGAACCACCATGAACAACCCTAACCACAACCCTACCTCAGCGCCAAACCACGCCAGACTTTGCACCACTATAGTTGCGCTTTGTACTTAGACACTGCTCTACTGTGGTCTTTAGAATAACTGACAATTTCTTGTATATTTATTATTGTTGCTCTGTCTAATGAGCCTGTAGAGTTGCAGCAAGTGAGCACTTCATTGTTCTAGTTCATAGCCAGTGTATATAAGAAACGAATACTCTGGACACATTTGGCTCTGAACCTCCTCAATGTCATTGCGTGCGCCGCTTTAGGAATCTCCCGGTGAGCGCCATGGAGCCGTCCAAGAGAGGACCAGCGCCGGGCGGCGGAGGATGGGCTTGCATGGGTGCCAGAGGTTTGACAGGCACGGTGGGTGCCAGAGGTTTGACAGGCACATGGTGGGTGCCAGAGGTCGGTTGAGGACATGCCGCTGGGAGAACAAAGAGAGACCCAGCCTGGAAGGGGCCGCTGAGGAAACGAAGAGGGACCCGGCGTGGAGAGGTTGCTGAGAACAAAGAGGGACCATTGGGACCACATTGAACATTTGGTAACACTGTCGGCGCCTTATACATGGTGACTTTTTGCATACTTTGTTTAAGCTATGCAGCACAAAGAATTTCACGGTGGCATGTCACGTGTAATAATAAAGTTTCATCCACAATCTACTAAACAAAAGTCAGGAGAGCGATGGAATGTGCTCCATTTGCCCAGATGACTGCAGCTCCTACAATTCTCAAGGAGGTTAATCAGATCCAGGGTAAAGCAGACTATTTGAATGGGAACCCATATCAGCCTAAATATTAATTTACTCTAATACCAATGCACTCAGACCATGGTGGGTACCATTTACTTTCAGGGGCGGAAATCCTGGGGGAACATGGAGGACACATCCCCTCCATGTTTTGAGAGGTGGGGGTTGATTCCCCCCTCCCCCCCCCCCCCATATTTTGTAATCCGTATTTTAAAACTGTGAAAAAGAAAGCTATTAAAAACCTCCGCTTTCCCCGGGACAGGGGGGGGGGGACTGATGATCGAGGGGGCTGATTGGATGAGAGAGACGACGGTCAGCAGGCAGTGGGGGGGGGGGAGACCATGATAATTCAACACGATGATTGGAGGAGAGAGGTGTCAGTCGGGGGCGGAAGTAGCGGGGTGGGACTAAGGATAGAGGGCGGTGATTGGAGGAGGGAGACGTCCGTGGAGCAAAGATCACAGAGCGGAGCTTGAATCGGCCAGTTTGCGGGGCTTTTCATCGCCCAGCTCGGTGCAGCTTAAAATCGTTCGCAGGATCTTCCATCACCCCACGGTCAAATTGCAGCTTCGTGGCGATCGAGGCTCCTGATGTTGAAGCCCCCGCGAGCGGGCCGATTGAAGCCCCACGATTTGGGGTGGACAAAGCTGACAAACCAACCAGGTCATAGAAACATAGAAACATAGAAAATAGGTGCAGGAGTAGACCATTCGGCCCTTCGAGCCTGCACCGCCATTCAATATGATCATGGCTGATCATCCAACTCAGTATCCCGTACCTGCCTTCTCTCCATACCCCCTGATCCCCTTAGCCACAAGGGCCACATCTAACTCCCTCTTAAATATAGCCAAATGAACTGGCCTCAACTACCCTCTGTGGCAGAGAGTTCCAGAGATTCACCACTCTCTGTGTGAAAAAAGTTCTTCTCATCTCGGTTTTTAAAGGATTTTCCCCCTTATCCTTAAGCTGTGACCCCTTGTCCTGGACTTCCCTAACATCGGGAACAATCTTCCTGCATCTAGCCTGTCCAACCCCTTAAGAATTTTGTAAGTTTCTATAAGATCCCCTCTCAATCTTCTAAATTCTAGAGAGTATAAACCAAGTCTATCCAGTCTTTCTTCATAAGACAGTCCTGACATCCCAGGAATCAGTCTGGTGAACCGTCTCTGCACTCCCTCTATGGCAATAATGTCCTTCCTCAGATTTGGAGACCAAAACTGTACGCAATACTCCAGGTGTGGTCTCACCAAGACCCTGTACAACTGCAGTAGAACCTCCCTGCTCCTATACTCAAATCCTTTTGCAATGAAAGCTAACATACCATTCGCTTTCTTTACTGCCTGCTGCACCTGCATGCCTACCTTCAATGACTGGTGTACCATGACACCCAGGTCTCGCTGCATCTCCCCCTTTCCCATCGGCCACCATTTAGATAATAGTCTGCTTTCCCGTTTTTGCCACCAAAATGGATAACCTCACATTCATCCACATTATACTGCATCTGCCAAACATTTGCCCACTCACCCAGCCTATCCAAGTCACCCTGCAGTCTCCTAGCATCCTCCTCACAGCTAACACTGCCCCCCAGCTTAGTGTCATCCGCAAACTTGGAGATATTCCCTTCAATTCCCTCATCCAGATCATTAATATATATTGTAAATAGCTGGGGTCCCAGCACTGAGGTCAGCTCTCGATGTTAGCGTCCACAGGGCCCACGGCCGAAGCCTCGCATATGTGCGCATGTGCGCGGCCGCCAAGGAATTGTGTCTCCCCCCGCATGTTGTGACAGTGATTTCCGTGCCTGTTTATTTTCCTATTCTATTCCAATAGCAGCTCCTGACCTCTGTTGCCAAGGACAATGGTTTTGAAGCATCGCTGGCTGAAGATTACCCACTGAATCAAACACCATCTTCACTTGCCCTCATCCCGCACTCACCTGGACAAGAGGATGCTGTTTATAGACTACAGTTCAGCATTCAACACAATTGTGCCCTCTACGCTCGTCGGCAAGCTCCTGGCCCTGGGGCTGAACCCAGGCCTGTGCACCTGGATCCTGAATTTCCTGATGGGCCGACCCCAGGTCATGAGGATCGGAGACCACACCTCTATAGCCCTCACCCTCAGGATCGACGCACCACAGGGGTGTGTCCTCAGCCCCTTCCTGTACTCCCTGTACTTGACACTAACACCATTGTCAAGTTCGCGGACGACACTACAGTCGTGGGTTTGAGAGAACCAACTATCACCAACGGGGACGAGTTGGCCTACAGAGAAGAGGTAGTGGCCCCGACACGGTGGTGCCAAGCCAACAGCCTCTCTCTCAACATCGACAAGACCAAGGAGGTGATCATCAACTACAGGGGGGGGGGGGGGGCTCATCCCCCCATCAAAATCAACGGTGTAGTGGTAGAGAGGGTGGACAGCTTCAAGTTCCCTGGTGTCCACATCACAGAGGACCTGACCTTGGCCACCCACATTTCCACCATCACAAAAAAGTCGCAACAGCACCTTTACAACCTCAGGCGAGTGAAGAAATTCGGCCTGAACCCCCGTGTCCTCCAGCACAAGATTTTCACACCGGATTGTACCATCTATGGAACTGGCGTGCCAATAAATCCCATGAATTTTGAACTTGGCAATATATTGCCATTTAATTATTGTCACTGTGTCTAAATCAAGGACCTCCTATATTTGTAAATATAGGACCTCCTACAGTATATCATTACTGGAGTGCCTTCACCACGAATACTGGAGCAGTTCAAATAAGTACCTTTCCTTTCAAGTGGCATCACAGGAAGACAGCGTGGTCAAAAAAGCTTTTGGCACATATGCCTTCATCAGTCAGACTATTGAGTATAGAATTTGGGAGGTTATGTTACAGTTGTATGAGATATTGGTGAGGCCACATTTAGAGTATTGTTATAGGGAAGATGGTGTCAAGCTGGAAAGGGCGCAGAGAAGATTTACGAAGATATTGCCATGACTCAAGGGCCTGAGCTATAGAGAGAGGTTAAGCAGGCTAGCACGTTATTTCTTGGAGTGCAGGAGGATGAATTGTGATCTTATGGAGGTGTACAAGATCATGAGAGGAATAGATTGGGTAAATGCACAGTCTTTTGCCCAGATGAGGGGAATGGAGATCCAGAGATCGTGTTAAAGGTGAGGGGCAAAAATATATATATTTTTTGTTTTACACAAAGGATGGTGGGTAAATAGAACGAGCTGCCAGAGGAAGTAGTTGAGGCAGGTACCAGCGTAATGTTTAAGAAACATTTGAACAGTTACATGGGTAGGATAGGTTTAGAGGGATATGGGTCAAGCATGGACAGATAGGACTGGTGTAGATGGGGCATGTTGGTCAGAGTCAGAAAGTTTTCATGCTGGAGGCAGCGCATCTGTTTCGGTAATAGCTTTTCTTTTTTACATTTTCATGCTGTATGACTATGTCTACCTTCTCAAGTGCAATGGGAGACTGGGCAATAAACACTGGCTTTGCCTGAAATGCCCAGATCCTGACAAAATTGAATAAATAAAGATGTAGAATGAATGGAAATATATTTCTACATTGAAATCTATATCTATATCCATAGTCTCCAAGGTCTCTCCCTGTATTTCCCCCCATAGGAATTACATTTGTTGAAGTATACTTCTCTCAATACTATCAGCCCCAATGGTATATTACTGAGAGACTATTTACGAGACAACATATCTTTAGAAGGCCATCTAATCGCAACAGTCAAGGTTTCTTTGGTCCTGGGCAGTTTGCAGGTGTGTCCCCTTCCTGTGTTTAATCTTGTCGCAGAGGACACATGACCAAAATCTCAGCAGAAGTACAATCTTCAGTGATGTCCAGTTGCTAACAGACAGCTGTGGATCGCAAGAGTCAGGAAGGATTGTCTAATACCGACACTTCCATCACCCCTCCCACCATACCACCCACCCACATTTTATGTTAACAGTAATGGGTTCAAGATGGAAGCTCGTAGATTTCCAGAATAACATAATCAAAAGCTTTATAATAGTTAAAAGCCTGGGGAATGTTTGGGAATTGAAGCGAGCCCCTCAACATCAGTGCAGGGCAAACAGAATATGTATGCAGGAAATAGTTGTCTTTATCATGATGTTCATCTAAGATGGAAGGCGATGTGCCAGATTTCCACCAACACTACACCAACCATACACATGGTAGTTGCTCAATGATATTTCTTGGGTTGTGTCAGCTTTTGATCGTGTCTCCCATAGATTCCTTTGGGCCTCAGTCATTGCCTGGAAAGGGGGGGGGGGTGAAATGTACATGTAGTTTGCAAGTTCCTCCTGTCACTGCCTGGGCTTCCTTTCTATGCTCCAGTTTCCCCCTGCACTCTACATATGCGACAGTCGGTAAATTAACTGCCCACTGTAAATTGGCAGAGTGTATAGATGAGTAGTGGAATCTAGGGGATGTTGTGGGGAAGTGTGATTATAAAATGGAATTAGAGTGACTACATGATTAATAGACAATAGGTGCAGGAGTAGGCCATTCGAGCTAGCACCGCCATTCAATGTGATCATGGCTGATCATTCCCAATCAGTATCCCGTTCCTGCCTTCTCCCCATATCCCCTGACTCCGCTATCTTTAAGAACCCTATCTAGCTCTCTCTTGAAAGTATCCAGAGAACCAGCCTCCACTGCCCTCTGAGGCAGAGAATTCCACAGACTCACAACTCTCTGTGTGAAAAAGTGTTTCCTCATCTCCGTCCTAAATGGCTTATCCCTTATTCTTAAACAGTGGCCCCTGGTTCTGGACAACCCCAACATCGGAAACATGTTTCCTGCCTCGAACGTGTCCAAACCCTTAATAATCTTATATGTTTCAATAAGGTGCCCTCTCATCCTTCTAAACGCCAGAGTATACAAGCCCAACCGCTCCATTCTCTCAGCATATGAGAGTCCCGCCATCCCGGGAATTAACCTTGTAAACCTACCCTGCACTCCCTCAATAGCAAAAATGTCCTTCCTCAAATTAGGGGACGGAAACTGCACATAATACTCCAGTTGTCGTCTCAGTAGGGCCCTATACAAATGCAGAAGGACCTCTTTGCTCCTATACTCAACTCCTATTGTTATGAAGGCCAACATGCCATTCGCTTTCTTCACTGCCTGCTGTACCTGCATGATTACTTTCATTGACTGATGAACAAGGACCCCCAGATCCCGTTGTACTTCCCTTTTCCCAACTTGACACCATTTAGATAATAATCTGCCATCCTGTTTTTGCTACCAAAGTGGATAACCTCACATTTATCCATATTAAACTGCACCTGCCATGCATCTACCCACTCACTCAACCAGTCCAAGTCACCTGGCATTCTCTTAGCATCCTCGTCACAGTTCACACTGCTACCCAGCTTTATGTCATCTGCAAATTTGCTCAATGGGCCAGAGTTCTATACCACACATCTCTCTGACATCCCCATGTTCCTGTTACCTCTTGTACAGGCTGATCCATTATTTTAAGGCCATAAACATAGGAACAGAATTAGGCCATTCGGCCCATCGCCTGCTCTGTCGTTCAATCATGACTGATCTATATTTCCCTCCCAACCTATTCTTCTACCTTCTTCCCTTAACTTTTGATGCTCTTGCTAATCAAGAACCTATCAATCTCCACTTTAAAAATACTCAATGACATGGCCTCCTTAGCTGTTTGTGGTGATGAATCCCAAATATTCATCACCCACTGGCTAAAGAAATTCCTCCTCATCTCCATTCTAAATGTACGTCCTTTTATTTGGAGGCTGTGTTCTCTGGCTCTGGACTCTCCCATTATTGGAAACATTCTTTCCACATCCGTTCTATCGAGGCCTTTCATTATTTGATAGATTTAAATGAGATCTCTGCATTGCCATGTTTATCTAGATCATCCTTCTAAACTCCAGCGAGTGCAGGCCGAGAGCCACCAAACGCTACTCATACATTAATCCAATCAATCTCAGGGATTAGCATGATTGAGTCATAGTTTGGCTTACTTGGGTACCTCTTCAGTTGTAGACACAAGAAACTGTAGGTGCTGGAATATTAGAACATAGAACACAAAATCCTGGAGTAATTTTGTGGATTTTGCAACATCTCCGTCTATTGTCTATTGTCTCTGGAGGGCATGGATAGGCGATGTTTCAGGTTGGGACCTTTCAAATGTGTCCTTTTCAATTAATGGACATCTGCAGTGCTAGTGCCAGCCATCAAGGGAGAAAATTCCCCAGTAAGGAGTTTGTTGATAACAGCGCACCCTGAATCATGACTGGCATTCCTTCCCACATGTCTCACTGAGCCATTCTCCAACTGACCACTCCTGCACCGACAATCACTCCTTCTCCCACTGGATCATGATCCCCTCAAGCGTGTTCTACTGTTCAATACAGCTGATCCGAGATCTATTCCTATTCCTACGCCCTATTCCTTTACTTAAATCTATCAAAGCATAAATGGTTGGACTAGCAATGAGATCTGGAATAGAAGCCAATTATTAGGTCACAGCTTTTGCCTGACTATGGGTGGCGTAGCAGTAGAGTTGTTGCCTCACCACTCCAGAGACCCAGGTTCGATCCTGATATCGGGTGCTATCTGTATGGAGTTTGCACTTGCTCCCTATGACTACAAAAGTTTTCTCCGGGTGCTCCAGTTACCTCCCACACTGCAGACGTACAGGTCTGTAGGTTAATTGGTAACAGTAAAATGGAAAATTATCCTTAGTGTTTAGGATAGTGCTAGTTGATGGGGTGATCGCTGGTCGGTGCGGACTTGATGGGCTGAAGGGCCTGATTCTTTAAAATCTAAAGTAAAGTCTGCTGTAAATGATATCAAACTAATATCTGGAGTCATTCAATACTATGAATTTCTAAGACATACACTTGCCCAGCCAAAAATCACACATTTATTTTGTGAGATACAAATAACGTATAAAAATCCAGTTTTAGTTTTTCTCATATTTATACACCAGCTTTTTTTCTGGACTTTTTGTAATTTATCATACATTGGTAATACAGAGTTCCTAAGTCAGAGTCTCTACATCACAAACTGCCAAAACAACCCAAGCAGGTCATTTCCTCAAGTCTTATCAGGGCTGTCATCTGGAACAATTTGTTTCCCTGATACTGATCCCCTCAGTACACTTTAATGTCATGATAGAGTTGTCAATGATTAATTAAAATGGAAAAATAGAGTCAGCTTAGTGGTGTATTTTTTCTGAACTTGAAACGCCAGCATTTCAATTGTGTAACAGTCAGTGATTATGTAATAGATTTACTACAAGTTAATTTAATCTGCAACAGTGCCCTGATTTCCATCGATAAAACTATAAATAGTCCCCTATTGAGTCCCGAGGTGTGTCACTGAACAGAGAGAGTAAGGGGCACAAGTACATGGTTACCTAAAATGGCGACACAGATGGACAGTGTGGTGCAGGACGTGCTTTCCTTCATCATCTGAAGTGGTTAGGAGAAGAGTTGGGACATTGTGTTTCTGTTGTAGAGAACATTGGTTAGACCACACTTGGAGTAGTGTGCGCAGTTCTGGTAACCAGGCTTGAGGAAAGATGTGCTTACGGTAGAAAAGGTGCAGAAAAGATTCATGACGCTTTTGCCAGGACTGAAGGACTCGAGTTATAGGGAGAGATTTTACTTCGGAGTCACGTGAGTGACTACGTGAAGACCCTGCCAGCAAGCGTGCGCGACATAGCGTCTCACGCAGTGCAACAGCGACGGGCGGGGGGTGAAGTGCTCCCGCGGCAAAATTGAAACGGACCTACAAGGTAAGGAAAATTATATTGAAGTTGTATTTCTTCCCCTTGCTGTGCTTTATGTTGCAGCACGTTGGACAAGGGGAAGAAAAACGGACCTGGACCGCAGGCTGCGGGTAACCAGGTAGGTCCCGGCAGCCGACAACCATGGGCAAACAGCGGCTCCAGGACCGCAGGCTGTGGGTAACCAGGTAGGTTCCGGCAGCCAACAGCCATGGGCAAACAGCGGCTCCAGGACCGCAGGCTGCGCGGAACCAGGAAGGTCCCGACAGTCGGTGTTCAAGAAGGAACTGCAGGTGCTGGAAGATCGAAGGTACACAAAATTGCTGGAGAAACTCAGCGGGTGCAGCAGCATCTATGGAGCGAAGGAAATAGGCGACGTTTCGGGCCGAAACCCTTCTTCAGACGCTGTCCCGACAGTCGACAGCCATGAGTGACTAGCGGTTCCAGTACCGCAGGCTGTGAGGAACTAGGAAGGTTCTGGCAGCCGACAGCCGACAGCCGGGGACGACCGGCGCAGGCTGAGCCCAGCACCACGAGCTGTATACCTGGAAACAGCACAGCGGGCAAGCAGAGCAGGAGTCGGTCCGGCCGATAGACTCAGGGAGTCCGGACAGGAGGACGCACTGCCCAAGGGCAGTGGAAGTGACCATTGGAGTGGTTACTAAGGTCCATTTACCGACTCCAACTCTGCCAAGCAGAATCCAGCGCCATGAGTCGTACAGCTCAAAGCATCGCAGCAGGCTGGAGGCAAAGCCCAGCAAGATTCAGCCCGGCCGATCATACTCATCTGAGTCTGGCCGAAGGGGCGCTGCCCAAGTGCAGCAGAAGTGCCCCCATGACTTGCTCCGGGAGATGGAGCAAGCTCACCATGGGAGTCTTTGCACTCCCACAACAGCACCTTATCGAGGGCTATAAAACAATGCATCTTCCTCGACAGAGAGAGCATTGTGGACCAGGGCTGGGCTGGTCCTGACGAAGGGGACGTGGCTGAAGAAAACGGCAGTGTGCAGGGGGTGCAGAATCCTAAGGAGCTACTGGGAGTGATCACCAAAATTACGGATCAACGAAAAGTACCATTACAGACCAAGCTGGCGGCCAGCATCGACTACCTGTACTTCCATCCTCTGCAGGAACAGGTAACGAAATTATGGAGAAGTATAGGCCTGTGAACTTTACTTCGTTAAAAATGCCTGCAGCAAACAATGCGATCTGGGGGTACAGTGGGACTGGCACAAAAACCCAAGAAGTCAAACTACAGAAGATTTTAAAACTTCTGACAGTGGGCATATCATTGGTTGCTCGCCCAGACAATGGTACAGAGATGACAGCAGGATTGACATTGCTCCGCAATACCCACTATGAAATCAATTACTTGCGAGAGCACAGTAAACCTGCACTAAACCCCAAATTTGCAAGGTTGTGCGAAACAGCTGCAACACAACCAGGGGGGAAACTTGTTTAAACAAGTAAAAAAGCTCGACGAAGGGTTTAAAGCCGTCGGGCTCATAACAGCGTCATCAGCAATGACAGCACCCCTATGCATCCACCAGCAGGTATCAACACCAGGACGCTGGTGAAAGCATGAGGGCCGCGCAGCACCACGAAGGTCCTTTTTTAGGCCAAGGCCCAGAGCGACCCTCATGGAAAACGTGCCAACTTCCGCAGAAGAGGCAGAAATTGAAGAAAGGGACGTACCACCGGCAACCATGGAGGTAGGTGGATCTGGTTCCTTCCAGAACACAAAGGTGTATGACCTGTACTAACAGGGGGAATATTACACTTGTTTTGGGAGACATGGAGGGATCATTGTCGATACCTAAAATTTAACTGGATGGGGCAAATATGGCAGAGTATAGCATTGCCTAATGGGCTAACTTCAGCCCCAAGACTGTTCACCAAGATATTAAAACTGGCCTTGGCAATATTAGAAACAAAAACATATTGTCATGGCATATCTTGATGATATATCAATTGTGGGGAAAAACCCTGGATCTAGCTAAATCAGCAGTTTTAGCTACCAAACATTGGGTGAAACTCTGGGGTCATCTCCATCCAGATAAATCTAAGTTGACGGCATCCACAACTATGGACTTTCTGGGATTTACAATTAACGTTATCCATATGTCTGTAACATTGCCAAAGAGTAAAGCAGACTTGGTGGAAGCCTACAACAAAATTAATTATTACAAAATAAACCATCTATTAGACAGGAGACAAGGGTAATTGGAAAACTAGTAGCAGCATTTCCAGCTACTCAGTTTGGGCCTTGCATCATTAAAGCTCAAAAAGGGCAAAAGTGCAAGAGCAAAACACCTTGCAGGTCACTTTGATCAACCTATGCAGTTACCAGCCAAAGCAATTCGGAGTTATAATGATGAAAGGGAATACTTGGCATAGTCCCAGCCCATCATTATTAGTAATCATCATTACTAAAAACACTGGGTATTTAGAGATGTTGGGTGCGTTTCATGGGCTAAAAGCCTACTGCTCACAATGCACCATCTGCATGTCCGCCTACAAATTGATAATATCACAGTGGTGGCATATATTAATCATATGGGAGAAATAAGATTGATATAATGTGTCAATCTGGCCAATATATTTGGCTATCGTGTGTTAACATACATATTTGACTATCAGCAAACTTACCTACCAGGTAAGCTCAATACAGTGACACACACCAGGTCATGAAAATTCAATGACAGCACCAAATGGCTGTTGGACCACAAAAAAGTTGTTGATATTACCAAAAGAGGGACACCAGATATCAATACCATTTGCATCTAGACCAATCACCAGTTACAAACATATGTCGCTTGGGAACCACACTTGGGGGCAGCAGCAATGGACGTTACTCACTGAATGGGGAATAATTGTTTACAATGTTTTTTCCCTCCTGCCTCATCAGTCGGATCCTAAGCAATAACACATAAGGACTCAGCATCAGGTGTCTTGAAAGTACCTGATTGGCCTACACAGCCAATGGATCCCTGTGGTCTCGGACATAGTCTCTGAACCATAGTCCACCATGCTAGATCCGGGCTGGCGGACAGGACCATGAGCATGATCACGGCGGCCTATCAAGAATCAACAAGGACTGGTGTAGCGTATAATACAGCTACAACCACCAACGTCCTGGGAATTCCTGTCCAGCCTTCATGTAGATGAAGGACTGAGCTGCAGCACTATAATTGCGCAGGAGTGCCCTGTCAGCTTGCTGGTGGCAGGTGCCACGAAAACTCTCCATGGGATCTCACCCTCTAGTTGCCAAACTTATGAGGATTATTTATAACACTAACCCTCCTAGAGTGAGGTACTCCCAGATCTGGGACATCAGTGTTGTACTAACATTGCTAGGGGCACCAGCAATGTTCCTGTCCCTGGGGGGGGGAAAACTGACATTTAAAAACAGTATGCTGATTGTACTGGTCTCAGCTCTAGGCGTCCTGTTTCTACATAAACTGAGACTGGGATAAATGGTGGCATCTCCAGATAAGATAACTTCGCATATTAGAGCTTGTTAAACAAGATAGACCAGGAACATCACGACAAAATTTGGAATTCCAGGTATACCCATCTGACACCCGACTATGTGTACGGACACACCTTCTACTATACCTTAAGACTACTAAAACTTAAAAGGAAGTAAATTGGCACTATGGGCAGCCATAAACAGCCTAATGGCTGGGTATCAGCACTAACCATCGCTAGATGGCTCAGACAGGTTTGGGAGCTGCTGGGGTGGATACTGACATCTTAAGTTTCTATCCACAAGGGCAACAGCAACACCGGCAGCTAGAGACAAGGAAGTGCCTATGGGCCATATCCTGGCAGCAGCAGGATGGTCTAGAGAAAGACTTTCTAATTTTGTAATAAGCCAATAACCAAACCTGCGGTGTTGCAGAATCAAGTTTGAATTCTGTAATATATTTGCCCTAGGGAGGATTATTTTGTTAAAATAAATTGTTATTGTTTGAATTGGATATATGTCTGAATACAATAACATACTTCCTCCCTTGAATGACTTCGGCAGTGAGTGAATCATGAACTGTTCCACGGCTTGAAATCACAGAGCTTTAAAATCTTCACGTAGTCACTCATGTGACTCCGAAGTAAAATAGTAAGATTAATCGAGAACTTACCAGTTTGAAGTTTGATCTTTATTTTAAGAGGAGTTACGATGAGGGATTACGTGCCCTCCGCTCCCAGCCCTCATTAAGATCATCTGGTAGTTCTAGTCTTCTTTCATCTTACTATCATATTTCAGTCACTATTATTATCTGTGATTTCACACCGCTGCTTTGAAGATTGACGCATGTGCGGCTGAACGGGCTTCTTCACGTAATCCCTCATCGTAACTCCTCATAAAATAAAGATCAAATTTCAAACTGGTAAGTTCTCATTTAATCTTACTATCCTCCTGCCTTCTCCCCACAACATTTGACGCCCCTGTATTGACAAGATGGACTTGACAACCAATACAAAATTTGGTCACTAGCAAGGATATCAGGGAATGGAGGGATATGGATTATGTGCAGGCAGATAAGAGGTGGCCTTGGCATCATGTTCGACACAGACATTGTGGATTTAGTGTGGTATATTTTGTAACTTCCATTTGGATGGAGGGTGTTTGCACTTTTAATTCACACATTGTGCTCAGTTCTGGGCACCATGTTATAGGAAATATGTCGTTAAGTTGGAAAGAGTGCAGAGAAGATTTACAAGAATGTTGCCAGGAATCGAGGGTCTGAGATAGGGAGAGGTTGTGCAGGCTGGGACTGTTTGAGCAGGCTGAGGATGAGGGGTGATCTTATAAAGGTGTATAAAATCATGAGAGGAATAGATCGGGTGGACGTACAGAGTCTCTTGCCCAGGCGAAGGGGGAAAGATTTTATAGGAAACCTTGGGGTAACCTTTGTTTCCGCAAAGAGTGGTGGTAGAACAAGCTGCCAGAGGAGGTAGTTGAGCCAGGAACTATCACAACATTTAAGAAACATTTAGACATGTACATGGATGGGACAGGTTTAGAGGGTTATGGGACAAACACAGGCAAGTGGAACTAGTATGGATAGGACATGTTGGTCGGTGTGGGCAGGTTGGGCTAAAGGGCCTGTTTCCACACTGAATGATTAGACTCTACAACATAACCTCTTTAACATTCAATGGTCCATTAATAGAAGATGCAAGGAGCACGTGAAAACCTGCACAAGAATATTAACTGGTTAATATCACTAGTTTGATTGTCAATACCTCCAGAGGACTGGACAATGGACAATGAGAGTAAACTCCTGACATAAGCAACATGGGGTCCACTGAAATATTAATCCAAGTGCCAATTTTTAAAGAAGGACACTGGAGTAACTCAGCATGGCAGGCAGCATCACTAGAGAACCTGAATAGGTGATGTTTCAGGCTTGGACCCATCCTCAGACTTCAGTAGGCTGAAGAAAGTTCCCGACCCAAAATGTCACTTATCCACGTTCCCCAAAGATGCTGCCTGACGTGCTGAGTTACTCCAGCACTTTGTGTCCTTTTTTGTAAACCAGCATCTGCTGTTCCTTGTATTCACTATGTGGAATTAGTTCACCGCCTTTGTGGAAGATGTTACCTGTTACGCTTTGAAGTAGGTGAAAGTGCTAGACTTCCAAAATACCACTACCTTGAAAATCATTTCATGTTGGTTGTGTTGAATGCACAATAAAAAAAATAGAAGGCCTGGAGCAATGATGATAATTGGTGTACCTTTGAAACTCAGCATACTATGTAGCATTATTGTCCCAGCCATTGCTGTTAGTTGGTAGTAGGCTAGTTTCAAAAATTGGTAACTTTACTTCTGCTATTCGCCAAAGCAATCAGAAGTGCCAAAGTGCTTACAAAACCGTTGGAAGCATCCATATTGCATTGGCCATGCATTTGTGAAGTTGGTGCTTGAGGGAGTAGGAGGACAGCCATTGCAAAGTTAATGGAGACTAGAGTTCTCCACGGTGAGGAGTGATGATGGCAGGCAATGGTCGTGCACGTGTATCCCCATGCTTGCAAAATACAAAAGGTCCAGCCACCTGAGGCGGCACAGTGGTGCTGCGGTAGAGTTGCTTCCTAATGGGGCTTTCTCACGGGGCGACTTGACGCAAGAGGTAACCAGAGTTGAACATCGTGGGAACCTCGTACGATAACCGTACGGCATTCATGGACCACCGTGGACCACCGTGGCGCTAACGGCAGGTACTCGTGTAACTTGTTGACTCGGGAGAAAATTCAAGCAAGCAAGTGAACTAGTGCACGGGGTGATTGTTGATCGGCACAGACCCAGTGGGCCGAAGGGGCCTGTTACCATGCTGTCTCTCTAGACTAAACTAAACTAAACCTGCATGGTATTTGTAAACATTCATAGAACATAGAACAGTACAGCACAGCACAAGAACAGGCCCTTCACCCCACAATGTCTTTGCTGATAAGTCCACATTAAAGTATTTCAACGTCATGATGCCAAGACCAACTCTTATCTGCCTGCACATAATCCATGTCCCTCTATTCCCTGCATATCCATATACCTTTTCAAAAGTCTCTTAAATGCCACTACACTATCGCATTTGGCTCCACCACCACCCACTGCAACACATTCCAGGTATTCACCATCCGCTGTGTAAAAAACACGTCTCCTTAGTGTACTTTGCCCATCTCACATTAACGCTATGTCCTCAGGTTTCCCTGCAACCTCCAGCATTCCAGAGAAATCAATCCAGACCTGTCCAGCCTCTCCCTGTAACTAATGCCCTTTCATCCAGGCATCATTCTAGTAAACATGTTCTGCACCCTTTTGAAGCTCCACATCCTTCCCGTAATAGGGTAACCGGAACCATAGGGCAGCACAGTGGCGCAGCCACTTAGTTGCTGCCTTACAGTGCCAGAGACCATTGTTCGATTCTGACTAAAGGTACTGTCTGTGTGGAGTTTGCACATTCTCCCTGTGATCACGTGGGTTTTCTCCAGGTGCTCCGGTTTCCTCCCACATTCCAAAGATGTGCAAGTTTGTACATTGTCCCTAGTGTGTAGGATAGAACGTGTGTGGGAGATTGCTGGTCGGCGTGGTCTAGGTGGGCGGAAGGGCCCACTTAACTTACAAACCAAAGTTGGATCACCAGCAAGAATACCAGGGAATGTGGGACATGTATTACGATCAGGCAGATAAGAGTTGGTCTTGGCATCATGTTTGGCACAGACATTGTCAGCCGAAGGGCCTGTTCCTGTGCTGTACCATTCTATGTTATGTAAACATCTTCAAAGGACATTTTAATCAGGCATCTGCAGAGAGATTTTGAAAGCTTTTAGTTTGGCAGATGTAGCCAGGTACTTAAGGAAACAATGGCAAACACATGATCAGATTAAAGGCAACATTTTCAGGCTTTTTTTAGATCTGCTGCTTTGGGATTGTTTGCACTAATAAAGACATTCAGACAAAACTACTTGATACTCTAGACCTAACACATGGAGGAGTGTGCAAAGTATCATTTGCCTTAATGTGCAGTATTGCCAAAGAACTTACAGACAATACATGCTAGTTCTACCCTGCCTCTGAACTTCAGTTCCAACGAAGCCAATGGTATGTTCTTACAAAACGTCATTGATCAGGGCAACTAGTGTTGGCACATAACTTGTAAAGCAGAAAATAATATCATGAAATAATTCTTTATATTTTTCACTCATATTTTCCTCACAACATAAAAGTTAATTTGGCCCATGTAGTCTATGCAACTCTTAGAGTAATCACATTATCCCAATCTCCCATTTATTTCACATACCCATCCCCTCCATCTGAATTCAATCACCACCTGTCTACTAACACTAGAGGTAATTTGCAGTGGCCAGTTGACCTACCAACCACAACATTCTTGGGAGCAAACCCATGAAGCTGCAAACTCCATACATAGTATCAGGGGTCCAGATTGAACCCAGTTTTCTGGAACTTTTAGGCAACATCATCTACTGCACCACAAACAAAGTGCAAACTGCTGGGGCAACTCGGCGGATCAGGAAGCATCTCTGGAGAACATGGATGGGCGACGTTTCAGGTGGGGAACATTCTTCAGAAACAGCAACCATGTATCCTTGTATCTACACATATCTGCTGCACCACTGTGTCACCCACCTGCTTTAATACAGTGGTTGGGCTCCAGCCAAGTACGTACACAAAAAGTGGGAAAACACTGAATGGCGAGGAGGAGCAGAGGGACCTTGCAATGTATTTCAATAAGCCTTAAATATACCAGTATAGGTCAATTTCACCGAAAGTGATAAGGAATCACAGGTTAGTGATTTGTCTTGGGTGCCAACAAAAAAAAGTCAGCCCCTTTTATGCAGCTCATGCAATTATTTTTCCAACAAAGTTTATTTAAAGGGCCTGTCCCACTTTCACGACCTAATTCATGACCTCTGCCGAGTTTGCCCTTGACTCATACTCGCAGCATGGTCGTCATGAGGGCGTAGGTAGGTCGTGGCAGGCCATGATGCTAGTCGTATGTACTCGTGGCATCAAGTAGGTCGGGCCGTTTTTCTAGCCTGATGATAAATGTCCACGAGTAAAAAAGGTCATGAATTAGGTTGTGAAAGTGGGACAGGCCCTTAAGGCTATTGCCTAAATTGAATTTATAGCCCAAACATTGTTAAATTGTTTCATCGTGCTTCATTATTATAAATGGGATGGCACAGTCACCAGAAAAGGGAAACAGGGCCCAATGTAGCTGGCACCATATCATGACCAATTACTGCAGCCTGTGATCAACCTTCCTTTCAGCAGACTATCATCGAAGCTCGATGCAAACCAGTCCTCTGGATTTTTTGAGACACAAGTAACTGTAGATTCCAGAATCTTGAGTGAAACACAACGTGCTGGAATAACTCAGCAGTCAGGCAGCATTCGTGGTTGGAATGGATAGGCAAGGTTTTGGTCTGTTTTGGTCGGATCCCATCCTCAGACCCCACCCTGAAGAAAGATGCAGACACAACATGTCACTTATTCATTCCCTCCAGCGATGCTGACCAATCCTCTGAGTTGCTTCAGCACTTTGGGTTTTCCTCTGGAATTTTGTTCTGGCAACAAGTAAGGATGTTGCATTGATGTGTCGGATATTCTTCAGAGGAAATCACACACAGATGATTACAAACGTAATACAACTTCATTAAACTCATGGATTAGTCAAAATCATTCCTGAAATGAAACAGAAAAAGCAGCCTTTGGCCCATCAAACCTGCACCAGCTTCAGGACAGAACTATTGACGTCATCACTTCCCAACAGACCTATAAATTATCTTCTTTCACTCTTTATTCTGTCGATTTTGAACGATTTTACTAAATCTGCTTCCTCCCATTCTTTCAAGAAGCACAATATTGGAAACATATATTTTCTTATGACACCTCTGGTTCAGTTTCCAATTTACTTTGTAAAGCTGGAAAAGTACAGAAAAGATTTACGAGGATGTTGCCAGGATTTGAGGGCCTGACTACAGGGAGGGGTTGGACAGGGATGTCCTGGGATGTCAGGACTGTCTTATGAAGAAAGACTGGATAGACTTGGTTTGTACTCTCTAGAATTTAGGAGATTGAGAGGGGATCTTATAGAAACTTACAAAATTCTTAAGGGGTTTGACAGGCTAGATGCAGGAAGATTGTTCCCGATGTTGGGGAAGTCCAGGACAAGGGGTCACAGCTTAAGGATAAGGGGGAAATCCTTTAAAACCGAGATGAGAAAAACTTTTTTTCACACAGAGAGTGGTGAATCTCTGGAACTCTCTGCCGCAGAGGGTATTTGAGGCCAGTTCATTGGCTATATTTAAGAGGGAGTTAGATGTGGCCCTTGTGGCTAAGGGAATCAGAGGGTATGGAGAGAAGGCAGGTACAGGATACCGAGTTGGATGATCAGCCATGATCATATTGAATGGCAGTGCAGGTTCGAAGGGCCGAATGGCCTACTCCTGCACCTAATGTTTCTATGTTTCTGTTTCTATGACAGGTTTGGACCTTATTCCTTGGAGGGGAAGAGGCTGAAGGGTGATCTTATGGACGTATACAAGACCATGAGGAGAATGGATAGGGTAAATGCAGAGTCTTTTACCCACAATAGGGAATCACGAACCAGTGGAATGTAGATTTAAGGTGAGAGGGGGAAAGAATCTGAGAGGCAACTTTTACCACACAGAGGGTGGCAGGGATAAGGAACATGCTGCCACAGGAGGTAGTTGAGGCAGGTATAATAACAATATTTAAAATGTATTTGGACAAGTACATGGATAGGAAAGGTTTAGAGGGATATGGGCTAAACGCAGGCAGTTGGAACTAGTGTAGATGGGCATCTTGGTTGGCATGCACAAGTTGGGCCGAAGGACCTGTTTCCGTGCTGTATGACTCTATGATCAAGTCTCTGGCCTCCTTCTCTCTTCCACCTTTTTCCCTTCCACCACAATCAAATTGAAGAAGGATCCCAAACTGAAACATCACCTATTTGTGTTTTCAGGAGATGCTGCCTAACCCACTGAGTTACTCCAACAACATGTGTCTTATTTTGTAAACCAGCATCAGCAGTTCCTCATGTCTCCACCTGAAGTTGAGGAGTAGCACAGTGGCGCAGCAGTAGAATTTCTGCCTTACAGTGCCAGTGACCCAGGTTCAAGCCTGACTGCAGGTACTGTCCGTGTGGAGTTTGTACGTTCTCCCTGTGACCATGTGGGTTTTCTCTGGGTGCACCAGTTTCCTCCCAATTGTAAATTGTCCCTAGTGTGTAGGATTGTGCTAGTGTACAGGGTGATCGCTGGTCGGCGCGGACTCGGTGGCCTGTTTCTGAGCTGTATCTCTAAAGTCAAAATCTTCACGCTTTTTACTACAAGGAAGTACAGGTCCTGTTTATCTGCAGAACTGAAATCAATTATCTCTGGCAGTTGTTTCTCTATTCTTTTCAAGGCTTCACACCCTCCTTGAGTGTGCACCCCATCATTGGCATGCTCCTCCTTCCAAAATCCATACAGTATTTTGGTAGACTTATTTCCTGCATTTTTAATCCATGCATATATGAATAATAAAAAGTCTAATTGTTCACTATAAATTAAAATATCCCTTCCACCTTCACATCCCAGTGCATTCCATTTAACATTGTACAACATAGTTTATTATCCTTCTTACTATTCATTATTAAGATACATTAATACGTACTTTTCTGCAATTAAATTAATCTCTTATCTATCTGTCCAGTTCACTGACCTATCCTTCATCTTGTTTACTACATTTAAAAGTTTTGGGTCACCTGCAAACATTAACATCATACCTTCTGTACCAAAACCCAAGTCATTTATCTACAGTTCAGCACATGTTTATGTTTAATTTCCTCCTCTTCTGAAGACGTTTCGTCTACTGTGGATAATTTCAAAAGGTCTTGTCGGAAGTGAATAGCATATTTGACCGAAGGTATTGCTGAGGAAATCTAGGGATTATTTTACAATTGTGCAGTGTCTTTCATGCATGGAATCATATCCATTTTTGCAATGTACTCGTGAAAGATCAAATCGATCAAGGCTCATTCAAAATAAAACCTATTATTATCAGCCATTTCTGTTGCTCCCGTTGTGAAAATGCTTCATCTTCACATTAACCTGCACATACTCTAACACTGCTTGATATTTGCCAGCACACTCTCACTCTCACAAAGGCAGAAGGTTGTGGGATGAAAACTCACTCTTGTATTGAGCTCAAATCCCAATGCAATATGAAGCAAGATCAGCAATGCCAAACATACCACCTCTCCAATGGAATGGTACACTGTGGCTCCACCTGCACACTCAGGCAGACATATAAAATCCAATGCAATAAAAATGAACTGCTGATGCTGGTTTATACCAAAGATAAGCACACAACGCTGGAGTAACTCAACAGGCCAGGCAGCACCTCTGGAGAAAAAATGGATAGGTGACGTTTCAGGTGGGGAACTTCTTTGGACTGATTGTGGCGGGAACTGGAAGCGAGAAAAGTCTAGGATAAATCAGGGCCGGCAACAGATATCCATTTGGAATAAAATTCCACATCGGGAACAAAATAGTCCTCTCTAAAGTCCAGGACGATATTTCTCACAACCAAAATCTCAGAGCCAATATGGATATAATATCACCAACTAATGACAGCTCATTCTCAAAACATTGTCTAGTACATTGAAATGTTGAGTCCACATCAAAGTACTTCAATGGATGCAAATAACTTGGGATGTCCTGATGTTCTGACTTACCGGAGAGTCCGCAGGACCAAACACGTCTCGAACATCTCGGACTGGCTGCTTGCTCCTCCTCCTGGTGGTCTGGGTGAAGGTGTCCAGCCGGCGCTGGACCGCTGCCGCCTGCGCCCGGGTCAACGTGGACAGCAGCGCCATCCCATTCTCTCCGGCAGCGCCCGACACAAGGGTGGACAATCCCACCTCCTGAAGCCACTCTGCTTCCATTTCCCCTTCTGCAACACAGGTCACACATATTAACGAGAAAATCCAATGCTCCGAACAACAAAAGCGTCAAACCAAGGCTGAGCAATGATTGCAGAGCGAGCATAAAAACTAATCCTTTGGCCCAGACAGCCAAATCCGGCATTTGTAGTGCACACAAGCCTCCTCCTTACCCCTACATCTGACCCTGTAAAAATATGGCAGCGTCAGAATGGAGTGGGCAAGTTATTCTTTATGGAAATTTAGAGACCTTCATCAGAATATAGGTCATTAAAAGCTCTTGCCACACAAAACACAAGTGTTATTACGCATTCCCTTGCCTTTCTCAATACTGTAACTTGAATTTTCCCTGGAGATAATTCAGTATAATTTTACCAGGGTGATACTTGGACCCGTTAGTTAAATATCAGGAAAATATATATCGACAACATTTATAACAACATTTTGAAAAACATTTGCACAGGTGCAGGGATAGGAAATGGTTTGTGGGATATGGGCCAAATGGGACCACCTTAGATGGGACCACCTTAGTTGGGGTATCTTGGTTGGCACAGACAAGTTAGGCTGGAGTGTTCAAGAAGGAACTGCAGATGTTGGAAAATCGAAGGTACACAAAAATGCTGGAGAAACTCAGCGGGTGCAGCAGCATCTATGGAGCGAAGGAAATAGGTGACGTTTCGGGCCAAAACCCTTCTTCAGACTGCTGGAGGTGCTTTTTCCATGCTCCATAACTCCATGACTCCAACTATGTCTGTGGCATCCAGATTTAGAGCAGTGGAGGACGAGTCAATTAGTGTCAGCAAGATACTGAGTGATGAATAGAGAAACATGGATTTCCATCATTTAAGAAGCTCAGGTCTGGGAGGCAAAGTCAAATACCTAGAGCCATACCTTTGGGAATAGTTAGGAAACACTTCTATTTTCAAACATGATGAACTCTAGCATTCTCCCCCTTGTAAATCAATGACAAATTAGATAAATTGATGCTGGCCCAATAGTTAATTTTAAATGCGAGATTGATAGAGCTTTGTCAATCAAAAGGTATTACTTGTTGGAGTGGAAAGGAGCATAAACATAAACATAGTGGGATCATACATCAGCCATAATTTTTTTGCATGTAAATTGTCCCTAGTGTGTAGGATAGTGCTAGTGTATAGGAATCATTGGGTCAGTGAATCTGAATCTGATTTGATGGGCCAGAGAGCCTATTTCCATGCTGTATCTCTAAAGTCTAAAGGATTGCTCTTCTGAGAATTGACATGAAACTAATGGAATGAATGGCCCTCTTCTATGTCATTGTAAGTTGGAAAATGTTTGACAGGATCAAGTTGTATTTCACAATGCTCCTGAGTCACACAAGAAGATATTGGGACAATTATTTCATCGAACTTCAGCCCAATTTGCTGCAGATAACCTCATAATTTTAAGATAAGCTTTTCTTTGTCACTCAGTGCACATGAAGGCAAATAAACCAATAACAATATCCCTGCTACCGGGAGCTTCAGGATTTAGGGACATTAGGAGGGAGGAATGAGACTGATGGAATTACTGTGCTGGCCACTGGCATGGCCCCAATGGGCTTAATGGACCTACGTCAGTCATAATAAGTATTTTTACGAATGAAGAGTGGCCTTTCATTCACCAGATTATCAGTCACAGCACACCTGCACTCAGTTAGTGGATTCCTCATGCAATCCAGCAGCACAGCGCCAACCTCTACACATTTCCCAGATCTCAAGGCTGGGAATCCATCCACTGAACTAAATCAGACCTAACCCAGGAATGAATTACCAGCTGCCAGGAGAAAGCATAAATGCTTTATGCGATTTAATTTAGCGTTAATGTTGTGAATAATTTTGAATTCGAGAACTTTCGTGAATTTTTTTTAAATGTGGAACTATTTATGTTAAATCATTATTTTATCATTTAGAAAGGGGTTTCAAATGTCTTTAAATGCTTGGGGATGTCAATGCAGTTAACCGCTTGCATTGGGAGAGAGCGACACTGGACCTCGCCTTGTTTCTGGAAGCCAGATTCCTAGCAGAAGACAATGATGGTAAAAGCAATGGATTCCATGGTGAAGGTGTACAAAATCGTGGGAGGTGCGATCCTGGTGCGGCTGTGGGATGTTAAAAAAAAAACAATAACAAACCTGATCTTCCTGTGGCTCAGTACTTGAACACCCCATCCCATTCTGTCCTGGGCCTCCTCCATGGCCAGAGTGAGTCCCACCGCAAATTGAAGTAGTAGCACCTCATTTCGCTTGGGCAGTTTACACCCCGGTGGTATGAACATTGACTTCTCCAATTTCAGGTAGTCCTTGCTTTCTGCATCCTTCCCCTCTCCTTCCCAGCTCTCCCACAGCCCACTGTCTCCGCCTCTTCCTTTGTTCGTCATACCTCCTCCCCCTCCCCCACCCCCACATCAGTCTGAAGAAGGGTCTCAACCTGAAACGCCATCTATTCCTTCGCTCCATAGATGCTGCCTCATCCGCTGAGTTTCTCCAGCATTATTGTCTATCTTAAAAAAAATAGGGTCATTATCTTTACACCTGCTCTTCTTAATTAAATTATTGGACAAATGGATGTAGCATTCAGTTAAAGTGTAGTACCTGTTACCTAAAAAATGTTTGAAAGCCACTTTTCTAAGAGAAGGAGAATACTGTGCATTGGAAGATGCTGAGAACAGATTTTGGTAAGAGCTGCTGTGTTTAAGGAGCACAGGACATGATAGAGAGCAGGAGAGGTTTACTGGAGGAGATTAAAACACTTAAATTGAACTTCTTCACTTCAGAGACCTCAGGAGTTCCATGGTCTTCACAGTAATGGAAATACACATGCGTTAAATGTTCAGGGATGAGTTTGATTTAGTTTATTATAATTGCCACATGTACCCAAGGTACAGTGAAAAGCTTTTGTTTGTGTGCTATCCAGTCAAAGACTACAGAAATGCAACCAAGCTGTCCACAGTGCACAGATAAAGGATAAAGGATACAACATTTAGTTCAAGATTAAAAAATAGTTCAAAGGTCTCCAATGAGGTAGATGGGAGGTCAGGACAACACTCTTGCTGATAAGTGGACTGTTCAGTTGCCTGATAACAGATGAAAATGTTCCTCAATTTGGAGATACGCATTTCCAAACTTCTGTATCTCTTGCCCAATGGGAGAGGGGAAAAGAGGGAGTGACCAGGGTGAAAGGAGATTAAATAGAGTGTTGTTAGTGTAAGAAATTTGTGGAAAAATAGTGTAAGAATAGTGATATTGAAATAAAACTGCAAAGAGTGGAACAATTGTAAAGTTTGATCATAGATTCTCTTCTGGGACAGCATGCAAAGACTTGCCTCACTCCTGTGTCATCTTGGATTAGTGGATAAAGAAGTTAACAAACTTGCACCACAAAAGTGTACGTTGTTGACAGTTAATTTATTTTAAATGTAGTTTCGTTTCTGCCATCAGAAATCCTGTCTCTCCATCACATTGGTGAATGTAAAAGCAACAAAGGCAATAGGATAAAAAAATATTTAACTTGGCAGTCCCCAATACTGATTCTCTACTGTAGGAATCTCAAGACACAGTTTAAAATACTTGGTAGCCACGAGAGCCCATTGCTACTGAATATAGTTTTTCCATTTCCATATATTGTAAAATTAGATCCAGGAGATGCACAGCAGGAATGTGACACTTGCAATAAATTCCTTCGGCTTCCATTTTAACCTTTATTTCCTCTCAATGCTGTAAAAATGCAGACTTTATTTTCCATGCCTCGTTGTGATTACATAAGGTCATGTAACTGATGGAGAAAAAACTTTACTTGATGAATCATCAGGCTTTCTTTAGCTGATGAGTTAAACACCACATTCTCACCAGTGACCATGATGTCCACTCTCACTCAGAGAACTCACCTTCCGATGGCTTGACTTCCACTAGTGGCTGCTCCTCTTGTCCATTCTGTCTGCTTTCCTTAATGCTCCTCACCTCACTCCAGAAGTCCTCCATTGAGGAGCTCTCAACAGATTCCTGAGATATGGAGCGACCAAATACCTGTGGACACTGCAGCTCCCGCGAAACAGATGAGCTCATCCTTCTGAAACGCAGCTTCCTGCAGGGAGAATAAAGAGGCTCTTTAACAGAGGTCTGTCTTGTCTTCACTCCCAAAAGCCTACAGGACTGCAGATAATGTCACACAGCTGGTGTCTGCCCATGGAATCAAAATCCTGACAGTTCAGTGTATGTCTGACATGGATTAGCAAGGTACAAGACAACTTTGTTTTCTCATGAAGACATTTCTGATGGTTTGGATTTAGCTCCAGAGTTTCTTATGCGTTGTGTGCTCAATTTCTTCTGGGGGATTGCAAAGGGTTTTTTCCTCTGTTTGCAGAAAAGCACAAGACAAAGTCAACACTTAATCTAAGCATCATAACCCTTCTACAAGCACAATGCAACACTGGCAAAATCCTAGAAGCAGTCTGCCTGAACCAAATTATTGGATGGATGCACAGCATGGAGGCTCTCTAGCAGAAGAAATGACGCCTTAACGAATAGGAGCAGGGCATTTTGGAAAAGAGTGCATATTAACAGGTACTTCGATTTGTCTTCTATTGGGATTGAAGGGGCTGGCAGGAGAGTTGGCCACCACACTGAGGACTTTGTGGAACTGATGCGCTACAAAGCTGAGAACTATATTCTGCACTTTGTATCTTCCTCTTTGTTTTATCTATTATACGTGTTTGAACTGATTGTATCTATACTTTAGTAGACTTTATAGATACAATGCAGAAACAGGACCTTCCTCCCACCGAATCTGAGCTGACCTGCAATCACTCCTACACTAACACTATCCTACATACTAGGGACAATTTAAAAACTTACCAAAACCAATGAACCTACAAACCTGTACATCTTTTGAGTGTGGGAGGAAACCAGGGCACCCGGAGAAAACCCATGCCATCACACGGAGAACGTACATACTCTGTACAGACCGCACCCTTAGTCAGGAGTGAACCAGAGCCTCTGCTGTTTAAAAGGCAGCAACTCTACCATTGTGCCACTGCACCTCTATATGTTATATTTGATTTGTTTGGATGGCGTGCAAGACA
Organism: Leucoraja erinaceus; assembly: GCF_028641065.1. Lineage (NCBI taxonomy): Eukaryota > Metazoa > Chordata > Chondrichthyes > Rajiformes > Rajidae > Leucoraja > Leucoraja erinaceus. Next base: position 28,865,276 of record NC_073380.1, on the reverse strand, counting down.
AATCTTTTCACTGTATCTCGGTACACGTGACAATAATAAACCTAATCCAGAGTTGCTCACAAGGTCTTGCACAGAAATTGGACTATTTAGTGCCCCAAAGCTATCCCCTCCAAATCACAGTCACCTAACTCCATACCCAGGCTCGGAAATCGCTATCAAAACATGGGGGGGACACAATTTCTTGGCGGCCGCGCGCATGCGCACACACGCGAGGCTTCAGCCTTGGGCCCTGTGGACGGTAACATCGGAAGCTGACCTGGTTGGTGACCAACTCCGAACTCCAGCAACAGCAGCTTCATCCTCCTTGAATCGTGGGGCTTCAATCAGCCCGTTCACGGGGCCTTTCATGGGAAAACGGGGGCTTCAACATCGGGAGCCTCGATCGCCTCGATGCAGCAGTTTGATTTTAAACCGCGCCAGGCGCTGAAAGGCCCCGCGAACGGGCCGATTCAGCACTTAGAAAGCATCTGGTAAAGTCCGGATTACAAAACATGAAGGGGGATTGTCCCCCACCTCTCAAAGCATGGAGTGGACGTGTTCCTTTCCCCCCCCCCCCCCCTCATGTCCGTACCCTTGCCTTTCCCCCATTTCACTTTGGTTGATCTGAGATTGACTGATTGAATAATTAACCCAACATTAGCTATCACCTTTGTTTCCCAACTTCAATCCAAGAAGATGTGTCTTTGCCTTTCAGACTCTGACCGCTGGTCAAAGATATATTTACCAGCATAAATAATTTTTTCTATCAGTTCCCCTTAATAATCCGATTTGTCCCGAACATCAAGGGACCGCAGGAAGGATTACGACAGTGATAATGCTGGAGCCATCTGCTCCAGAATTCCATAAACTTAACTTCCTGGTGCATTATTCAGGGTTGAATGGATCCTTTTTTAAAGAGAGCTTTTCCAGCATTTAGATTCGATTGACATAATAAATTCGGGCTCCGAGCCTGAAGCAAAGGTGACGGCTTGCAGGAAAGTCAGTGAAAGAACAAGAAAATCTGCAATGGTAAATTAATAAAAAAACTATTTTGGTTGAGGAAAAGATGTCAGAGATTTCAAAGATGTCAGAAAGTGATACCCTTTCAATTCTGCTTCTCCCTGAAGAACAGCTCAATGCGCTGACCAAAATATCTCATGCTGGCATTTATATTTGTGAATGGTGGCAGCTGAGGCTGCTCTCTCCACAGCCATCAACGGAACTGTGACAGCAAATGAGTCACGTGTCTGGTGTGGCTCTGCACTGACACTGCACTGTAATGGTTCAGTGAAGTGCTCGCTGGAATAGTGCGTCAGTGGGCATGATCCGCGGCGGGTTAGATTACAAAGTTGCAGACAGCAGCTTAGGATAGAAGTAATGGATGACAACTTGTGACAGAAGTAATGGTGATAAGTTACTGAGTGTGGATGGGAATAGGCAGGCGGAGAGCTGTGGTTAAAAGCACAAGGCAGCACCACGCGAAGATTTAATCTTTCCGTAAAATGAACATTTTTGTGTTGCTTCTATCCTCCATCAAAAGCACTGATTTTTTTATTCACTTTCCAAGATGGGCGGCATAGTGGTACAGCTGTAGAGTTGCTGTGTTACAGCGCCAGAGATCCGGGTTTGATCCTGGCTAGGGGTGCTGTCTGTATGGAGTTTCCACCTGTCCCTGTGATCGCGTGGGTTTTCTTCGGGTGTTTCGTTTTAGTCCCACATCCGAAAGACGTGCAAGTTTGTAGGTTAATTGGCTTCTGTAAATTGTCCCTAGTGTGTAGGATAGAACTAGTGTGTGGGAGATAGCTGGCTGGTGTGGACACAGTGGCCCAAAGGGCCTGTTTCCACACAGTATCTTCAAATCAAAATCTAAAAATCTAAAAAAATCTTTAAAAAAATTGTAGGCATTACTGGCAAGGCCAGCATCCAAATTGCATCCTTCATTCTGTGTAAAAAAACTGAGTTCTCATATTTCCATTTAACCTTCCCCCTCTCACCTTATAACTATGCCCCTGTCTGACATTTCCACCCTTGGAAAGGGGTTCTGACTATTATGCCTCTCATAATGTTATATACTTCCACCAAGTCATGGACTCTCCAGAAAAACAATCCAAGGTTACTCTCTTCATACTGTAGTTAACACTCTCTGATTCAGGCAGTATCTGCGTAAACATCTCTCTGATGCCTCCACATCCTGTCAGTTAATAGGGCAACAAGGACTGCACACCATATCCTAATTGGGCCTAACTAAAGGTGTATAAAGTCTGCAACATGACTTCCTAACTCCTATGCTCAATTACCTGGCCTATGAAGGCAAGCATACAATTTGCCTTCTTTACTTTAGACTTTAGAGGTACAGCGCGGAAACAGGCCCTTCAGCCCACCATCCCTAATGTGTAGGATAATGCTAGTGTACAGGGTGATCGGTGTCCGTGCCGACCAGCGATCACCCTGTACACTATCACTATCCTACACATTAGGGACAATTTACAATTTTTACCGAAAGCAAATTAACCTACAAACCTTTACATCTTTGGGATGTGGGAGGAAACCAGAGCACCCGGAGAAAACCCACATGGTCACAGGGAGAATGTACAAATTCCAAACTGACAGTGCGCGTAGCCAGGATTGATTCGATCTACGTGTGTTTTTAGTTTCAGGGAGCTATCAACTTGAACTTCATGGTCCCCCTGTATAACAATGCAATTAAGGGTTTAAGACGGAACTGCAGATGCTGGAAAATCGAAGGTAGACAAAAGTGCTGGAGAAACTCAGCGGGTGCGGCAGCATCTATGGAGCGAAGGAAATAGGCAACGTTTTGGGCCAAAACCCTTCAGACTGATGTAGGCGGGGAAGAAGAAAGGAAGAGGAGGAGCCAGAGGGCTGAGGGAGAGCTGAGAAGGGGAGGAGACAATAAGGGCTACCGGAAATTGGAGAAGTCAATGCCCTAGCGAAAAATGAGGTGCTGCTCCTCCAATTTCCGGTGGTGCTCACTTTGGCAATGGAGGAGGCCCAGGACAGAAAGGTCAGATTCGGAATGGGAGGGGGCGTTGAAGTGCTGAGCCACCGGGAGATCAGGTAGGTTATTGCGGACCGAGCGGAGGTGTTCAGCGAAACGATCGCCAAGCCTACGCTTGGTCTCACCGATGTAGATCAGCTGACATCTAGCGCAGCGGATGCAATAGATGAGGTTGGAGGAAGTGCAGGTGAAACCTGGAACGACTGCTTGGGTCCTTGAATGGAGTCGAGGGGGGGAGGTAAAGCGACAAGTGCAGCATTTCTTGCGGCTGCAAGGGAAAGTGCCCGGGGAGGGGGTGGTACAGGTGAGAAAGGAAGAATTGACCAGGGAGTTATGGAGGGAGCGGTCTTTGCGGAAAGCAGACAGAGGGGGGGGGGGAGATGGGAAGATGTGGCGAGTGGTGGGGTCACGTTGGAGGTGGCGGAAATGACAGAGGTTCCACACCAGGGCATCGGAAATGTCCTCATTCTTCAGGGAACGGGGGTTCCCCTCCCCTACTATAGATGAGGCTCTCACCAGGGTTTCTTCAATACCCCGTAACACTGCTCTCTCTCCCCATCCCCCCCACTCGTATCAAGGGCAGAGTCCCCCTAGTCCTCACCTTCCACTCTACCAGCCGTCACATACAACAAAAATTGTCATTTTCGCTGTTGGACTGCTTTTGAATTCTTTCAGGTGCCTGCAATAATAACAAATCTGAAAAAAACTACTTCCAGGATCTGTCTCACAACATCATACTTTACCACAGAGTGGCAACCACTGGAAGTAGGCATCATGGCGGGATGCACCATCTCCCCGTTGACCTTCACTATGAAAATGGAGCTCATTATCAGAGCATCAAATTGGGTTGTGGGAGGAAAACGGCTACAGTGTGGTCAGCGATTGCCACTGATACGAGCCTATATGCACGATATAACAACACTAACAACAACTGTCCCCTGCACCAAGAGACTTCTGGAAAAACTTCATCAAAACATCACATGGGCAAGGATGAAGATTAAACCCAGCAAGTGCAGAAGCATCTCCATTGTCAAAGGTCAAGTCAAGGATCAAAGATTTCATATTGACGGAATACCTGTTCCACCTGTTTCAGAAATGCCAGTGAAGAGTTTGGGCCGATGGTATGATGCAAAGCTCAGGGAGACAGCAGTTTGAACAACTCAAAAAGGATACCATCATGCACATAGCTCGCCTCAACAATTTGGCATACTACCAAGAATCATGTGGCCTTTAACAATGTGTGAAATCCCCATCAACAAAGTGGAAAAGGTGGAAAGAATGATCAGCACACATGTGAAACAGTGGCTTGGACTTCCACGATGCTTAAGTGCTGTCGGACTGTACGGGAGTGGTAAATCGGAATTACCCATTGCAGGACTTGTGGAAGAGTTCAAATGCACTAAAGCAAGGTTGGTCATGACCCTCACTGAATCTGAAGATACTGTTATTCGAACAGCGGCCCCTTGTGTGGCAACGGGGAGGAAGTGGACCCCATCTGAAGCCGTTCAGAATGCTAAGTCTGCTCTTCATTTCCGGGATGTGGTTGGCCAAGTCCAACACGGGAGAGCCGAACTCAGGCTCATCCCAAAAGCTCCTCAATGGCACAATGGTATCCTATGATAGCCTTCTACGTTGTCCACAATTTTTGTGTCATCTGCAATGCTAATAACAGACCCATCTACATCATCTTGATCTTTCTATAGGTAAGCCAGTCCTCAATGCAAACTGCGAGCTCAACGTGGATTCCATGCATTTTAAACTTCTGGATCAGCCTTTCCACTCCGCCGTTAAATAATGGCTGATCTATCTTTCCCTCTCAACCCCATTCTCCTGCCTTCTCCCCATAACCCCTGATACCCGGACTAATCAAGAATATGTTAATCTGCACCCTCGGAATATCCATTGACTTGGCCTCCACAGCCTTCTGTAGATATGAATTCCACAGATTCACCACCCTTTGACTAAATAAATTCCTCCGTATCTCCTTTCTAAAGGTATCCTTACGTCTTGGTAGAGTAGACTTGATGGCCTGATTCTACTACTATTCCTTTAGACCTTTTATACTGAGGCCATGGCCTCTGGTCCTAGACTCTTCCACTTGTGGAAACGACAGGACTACAAGCATATTTTCCCTTCTTTATCATTGAGTTGTGCTATCCCCTCCCTATCCTCTCCCTAATCACCCTCTACTTTTCAAATGTATAAAATACCTTGGGATTCTCTCTTGTTTGTACCCTCCTCACCAATCACTGGCCAACACCAAACACACCAATAACTACCGCAGGAGGCAAGGTCCTATCCTTGCAGTGATCTGCTGTCTGGAGCAACTCCTTTAATGGTTTATTCAGGAGCTCCGGTGTGCTACTGCCTCAGTAACAATACGAGCCAAAAACTACAGTGTGGCCTTGTATTGGTGGGTCAATCAATCGTCAGAAAAATATACCAGATATCCAAATCTCCCTCAATTTGTATGCCAATATTTATATGCAAATTCAGTGCTAATTTCCCTTCCTCTCAATTCACTATGTTCCAACCCACATTCCCATTGACATTCTCTCTCTATTTATTCACCTATTCTTTCTTTCTCAACCACAAAGACATTACTTGTATACATTATTTGTAATAAAAAAGGAATTGCCAATACTGGTTTGTACCAAAGACAAACAAGATACTGGAGTAACTCAGCGGGTCAGGCAGCATCTCTTGAGAAAATGGATAGGTGACTTTTCGGGTTGGGACTCTTCTTCAGACTGATTGTATGGGGTGCAGGGGGTTGAACTGGAAGCAAGAAACGATGAGGATAAATTAGGGCTGGCCACAGATCACCTCATCAGGAAAGTTGGTTCCCTAACAGGCCAATTGTTGGATAGGTACAGTGTGATACCAAGAAGGATACTTTGTTGCAAACTGGGGAACTGGGTAACTTACCTTGTGGAGGAAGAGGGGAAAAGGGGGTGGGGAATACAAGGGGAGGAGGGACAGGGAGCAATGCTTCCTGACCCACTAAGTTACTCCAGCATTTTCCGTCCGTTACATATTTTTTGCTATTCTTTTCTCAGGATGTATGCTTTGCTGGCATGGCCAGCTTCATCACCCATCCTTAATTGCTTTCAAGAAATTGGTAGAGAACAGCCTTCCTGTATTGTTGAAGCGATTCAGTCTCTCATGCTTGCTTCACCAGTCAATAAGATCATGGTTGACTTTTTACATTCGCACCACTTCTGTGACCCAACCCTATATACACTGAATTACCGTCACAAATAACCCCTTTCATATAATGCACACAAGCAGAGACAGAGAAGGGGTGGAAGTTTGCTCTTTGTTTTATGCACTGGATGGATGATATTTAATCTAGAACATAGGGCACAGACAGTACTGCGCAGAACTAGGCCCTCTGGCCCACAGTTTCTGTGCCGAAAAGTATGTCAAGACCAACTCTTTTAGTTTAGTTTAGTGATACAGTGGGGAAACAGACCCTTCGGCCCACCGAGTCTGCGCCGATCAGCGATCCCTGTACACTAACACGATCCTACACACTAGGGACAATTTCCAATCGTTACTGAAGCCAATTAACTTACGAACCTTTACCTCTTTGGAGTGTGGGAGGAAACCAGAGCACCCAGACAAAACGCACCCGGTCACAGTGAGAACATACAATCTCCACACAGACAGCACCCATGGTCAGGATCGAACCAGAGTCTCTGCCGCCGTAGGGCAATAACTTTACCGCTGCGCCACTGTGCCGCAACTCTTATCTGCTTGTACATATTCATTCTCCCTCCATTCCCTGCGTCAATCTAAAAGTCTCTTAAATGCTACTATCATATCTGCGTCCACCATTATTCATCGACTTAAATGAACCCAATTTCTGAAGTGAAGTTAAACTCGAGTTACCATGTCTTGTACTCAAAGTGTGCAACAGAGAAACAAGCATCAACCCCAGAATCTTTGACATTATTATTCCCAACCAAACCACAGACGTCTTGAATTCCAACAGATTAAATGCCCAGCATTGTGCGATTCCAAGCCAACATATGCAAGCTTCATTTTTAGGAGCCTCTCATAAATAGAAATAGCCCCACCAGTTGTTCATGGCAATAATAGAAGAGAATCCAAAGTGTCTATGATGGGCAACAAAAAGGCGATCTCATGTATTTTATTAGTTAATATAAATTAACGCTGGACATCCTGACCGACTGGTATTGTGATCGACTGATGCAATTCTGAATTCCATAATTTCACATAAAAACTATTTCATTGGCTACAGGAGACCCAAAGTCATTAAAGAAATGATAGAAATACAAGCCTCTCCTTTTTTCCACCTATAAAGGGGAATACAGCAGTCAATTCAGTAATGAACAGTCATAGAACATAGAACAGTACTGAAGATGCGTCTCAACCTGAAATGTCACGCATTCCTTCTCTCCAGAGATGCTGCAAGTCCCGCTGAGTTACTCCAGCATTGTGTGTCCATCTTCAGTGTATAACCGCTGCAATTCCTTCCCACACAGAACAGTATAACACAGGAACAAAGTCTTCAGCCCATAATGTTTGTGCCGATCATAATGCCAATATAAACAAATCTAATCTGCCTGTACATGATCCATGTTCCCACCATTCCCTGCATATCCATGTGCCTATCTAAAAGCCTCTTAAGCACCACTATCGCACCTGCCTCCACCAACACCCGTGGCAGTGTGGCCCAGGCCCCAACCACCCTCGGTAAAAAAACTTGCCGCACATCTCCTTTAAACTTTGCTGCTCTAACCTTAAAGCCATGCCCTCGAGACTTTGGCATTCCCACCCTGGAAAAAACGTGCTGACTGTCCACCTTATCCATGCCTATATCATAATTTTATTTACTTCTGTCTGGTCTTTCCTCAACCTCTAGCATACCAGAGAAAATAATCTAAGACACAAGGAACTGCAGATGCTGGTTACAATAAAAACAGACACAAAATGTTGGAGTAACTCAGCGGGTCAGGCAGCATCTCAGGAGGACATGGATAGGTGCCGTTTCTAGTCTGAAAAAGGGCCCTGACCTGAAACGTCACCTATCCATGTTCACCAGAGATGCTGCCTGACCCACCGAGTTACACCTGCACCTTTAGTCCCCCCCCCCCAAAGTTAATTCAATATTGCCTATATTACACAATCAGCCCCAGTTTAAATTATTGCAGCATATCAAGCTTTTACATGTGATCATCTCCAGTATACATACTGAGTTTTATGCCTTGTTGCTGTTCATCAAGAGAAGACACCATTCACATCGTCACGTGATGGTGATCGAGAGGTGACCTGACCAGATTGCAGTCTTGTCTCAAGCGGAGAAGCACCGATCTTTCTAACCTCCACAGTGAACACAGTCGAACTTAGATCCACTGACAGCGAAGGAATGGTTTTCTGAGCAACTAATTTGAGACGCAGTTTCAAGATGAATGAGGCTCCAGCCCCTTCTCTCTCGCTCGCACATCATCAAAATATTCCATTCACCATTGTGTTGAAAACACTGCGTAACAGTGAACAAATATCAACACAATTCACCCTGCAGCCCCCAACAGTTTTAATGTCTGTGATTTGACATGCTGGGCCACACTGTCTCCTTTTGATTTCCACCGATTTAAAAACAGAAGAATGACTTCAGTCAGGGCAATTCCGTATCTCCAGGCAATCGATCTTATAAATATCAGTCTGTTTTGCCTCTGCTGACTGTGATGCAATGACCTCTGCGAACAAGAGTGGATCAGGCGCGGTTTTGGTGACAACCACAGTCAAATAGACTGCTCTGCTCATTTTAATTGTCCGGTCTTGGGGATTATATGCTGCATACAGTGCCAGATAGACAGCAATGTCTCCAAGAGACCATGTCCACCTATGACTCACTGGGTTCAGGAGAGGGAAGATGTCATTAAGATCAAAATAAAGCATCGTGCCAAAAGATGTTATCTGGAGTGTGGAAGAATGCAAGATAAACCACCGTTGTTGTACTAGTTTCACCGTCGTCCTGGTGAGTTTCATTCAACGTATAACTCATTAACACCCAGCCCACAGCCAACAGGACCGTTTCCTCAATCATTGTTACTTTTTGCATATCTTTCATTTACTTGTTCTACAGTATATCTCTTTAAACCACCGTCGATATCTCTCGTTTCCCTTCGCCTGATTCACAATCTGAAGAAGAGTCTCGACCCAAAATGTCACCTATTCCTTTTCTCCAGAGATGCTGCCTGACCCGCTGAGTTACTCCAGCTTTTTGTGTCTATCTTTGGTTTAAACCGGTATCTGCAGTGCCTTCCTACACAAGAGGCAATAAGTGTTGCCCTTAAATATTGTCCGAGTGTGTATTGCCCCGAATGTCCATTGCCAAAATGTAAAGACATATTTATACCATAGGTAAGAGATGCAAATCAGTGAAATCCAGTGACTTGGTTTATTTTAAATGCAGTTGATATAGTTAAAGCATTAGGAGGGGTTACTTTTGTGTACCATTATTCTATTTTACCATTGCATCTTAGTGAGTTGGGTTAGTGCACCTACATATACTACGGGTGGTACAGCAGACAGTATTGTTGCTTCAGTGTCTGGGACCAGCATTTGACTCTTATCGTGGGTGCAAGCAATACAAATTTGAACATTTTCCCCACGTCAGGGTGTCTTTCTACTGACTGCTCAGTTTCCTCACAGCTCCAAAGTTGATGCTGATAGGTTCATGTGCACCTATGAATTACCCCTTACTGAGAATAAATGACAAAATCAAATTGCCAATGATCATGTGAATATAGAGCAGGATTGTAGAGGAATGAGACTGTTGGGATTGGTCGACTAGGAACCAGCATAGAACTAATGGGCTGAATGGCTTCTCTCAGGGCCTTAATAATCAGGGAAGGATAGGGTCTCCATTCAGTGAGAGGATATCCATACTCTCCAGAGATGCTGCCTGACCCGTTGAGTTATTCTGGCACTTTGTGTCATTTTTTGAAAAACCAGCATCTGAAGTTTCCTGTTTAAACAGAAATCAACACATATTCTTGGAGTCGCCAGGTTTGCAGGAGACAGTTTCAGTGCCCTATATGCACCTTCTTTAATGTGTAGCTTCTCCATCAGTTTAATAATGCACTCAAACAGTTTCCCATGAAAAAACAAATAAAATAATTGGAAAAAACAAAAAGAGTTGACATCACAGTGGATGGAAATAAATCCTACAACAGAGGTTGCTTTTGCATCCCACATGATTAGTGGGCTGGCTGATTTCAGAATGGCCTAATCCTGGCTGAATTCTTGCAAGTCTGCAAACTCTGTCCATTCACTAAGTGATAGACCCACGGGTGATTATTTACGACAAGTTACCAAGAAATGAGCTGTATTTGTTTCTGTGTTGTTACTTTACTTCCTGGCAAATAATATATTCAATTGCAAACCCTAGCACAATGTAAATGTTCCTAAAACTGACACTTATCTCTTGGTTCCCCACTGGTGCTTTCAAAGATAAGCAATCACACTCCATTGCAACCTAATGTTGAAAATGAAATTGGACAAAATAGCCGCACATTTGGATAGCAGTAACAGGATCGGTCGGAGTCAGCAAGGATTTATGAAGGGGAAATCATGCTTGACTAATCTTCTGGAATTTTTTGAGGATGTAACTAGGAAAATGGACAAGGGAGAGCCGGTGGATGTAGTGTACCTGAACTTTCAGAAAGCCTTTGATAAGGTCCCACATAGGAAATTAGTGGGCAAAATTAGAGCACATGCGGGTAGGGTACCGAGATGGATAGAAAATTGGTTGACAGACAGGAAATAAAGAGTAGGGATTAACGGGTCTCTTTCAGAATGGCAGGCAGTGACTAGTGGGGTACAGCAAGACTCGGTGCTGGGACTGCAGCTATTTACAATATACATTAATGATTTAGATGAAGGAATTAAAAGTAACATTAGCAAATTTGCAGATGACACAAAGCTGGGTGGCAGTGAGGAGGATGCTATGAGGATGCAGGGTGACTTGGACAGGTTGGGTGAGTGGGCAGATCCATGGCAGATGCAGTTTAATGTGGATAAATGTGAGGTTTTCCACTTTGGTGGCAAGAACAGGAAGGTAGAATGGTATCAAGTTAGGTAAAGGGGAAGTACAACAAGATCTGGGTGCAGCGTAGGTTCACGAGGTTGATTTCCGGGATGGCTCGACTGTCATATGTTGAAAGAATGGAGCGACTGGGCTTGTATACACTGAAATTTAGAAGGATGAGAGGATATCTTATTGAAACATAAGATTATTAAGGGTTTGGACATGCTCGAGGCAGGTAACATGTTCCCGATGTTGGGGGAGTGCAGAACCAGGGGCCACAGTTTAAAAATAAGGGGTAGGCCATTTAGAACGGAGATGAGGAAAAACGTTTCACCCAGAGAGTTGTGAATCTGTGGAATTCTCTGCCTCAGAAGACAGTGGAGGCCGATTCTCTGTATACTTTCAAGAGTGAGTTTGTTAGAGCTTTTAAAGATAGTAGAGTCAAGGGATATGGGGAGAAGGCAGGAACAGGGTACTGATTGTGAATGATCATCCATGATTACAGTGAATGGCGATGTTGGCTCGAAGGGCCAAATGGCCTCCTCCTGCACCTATTGTCTATTGTGTATTGAAATGGCCTTCTAGCAATCACTGGCAAAGCTATTATTTACCAGAATTACCAGAAACCCGAGGACATAGGTTTAAGGTGAGAGAGAAAAGATTTAATAGGAACCCAAGGGACAATTTTTTTAACAAACACGGAAGGTGGGGGGGGTATATGGAACAAGCTCCCCGAGGAAGTTATTTAGGAAGGTACTATGACAACATTTAAAAGGCATTTGGACAGGTACATGGATAGGATAGGTATAGATGGCTAGGAGCCAAACATCGGTACGTGGGACTAGAGTAGATGGGCAATCTTGGTCATCATGGGCAAGTTGAATAGGAGGATTCTATTTTATATACGCAGACTCCGAATATCCATTTTGGAATTCTCCACTTAATATACTTTATACTCTTCCTGCTTAACTACCCGGAATATACATTCCTGCTTACACTTCCCTTACTTTTGTTTGCAAGCCGCAGCTGACACAGTGCCCTTAGGGCTTCTGTATGATAATAAACATCAAATCCGTGGAACAATTGACCATTTCATTGAGGATCATGCAAAAACTAAAGCCAAGCACATGCACATTTTTCACACGCACATCATTCCTAGAAGTGTTTAGCCAGGGTTAGCATTTGTTGATGATCACTGCCAGATAAAACTGTGCCTAGTGGGTCATTCCATGCTCAAATCACTTAAGAGTGTTTGTGGGTTTACCTGGCATCAGGTACACACCTAATGATGTAGGTGTGTACCTGATGTAGGAAGGAACTGCAGATGCTGGTTTCAACCGTAGACACAAAAAGCTGGAGTAACACAGCGTAACAGGTAGCATTTCTGGAGAGAAGAAATGGGTGACGTTTCGGGTTAAGACCCTTCTTCAGACCTAATGATGTTCTAACCTGCACCTTACACATTTCCTTCCTTAGCAAAATAAGTTACAACTGGCAACTTTCAACGAACATTCACATCACCAAGACCATGGGCATTTTGTCAATTAGACTTCCAATGAAGAGACTCCACTCTGACGTTGATCCACAGCATCCTCAGGTTTCAATGCTCAGAATATCTGAAACTCTGTAGCTGACGACTCAATCACTGGTTAAGATCTTCTTACACCATTGATCAGAGTTTACCGCTGCATTCTCAGCTTCATGCGTCATTCCTCATCTTAATGAGGTGAGGAGGCAGTCTTTTTATTTTAAGCATCTTCACAGGTCAACTAAATTGTACCAATAAATTGAACTAATCCAGAAACACATACGACTTGAGCAAGGTTTTACATTGATCTTTTTGATGGAGAATAGTACAGAGAATCGTTGTTTTTATTTGGTTTTGGCTGACCAGGTAATCTCATAGTCTTTATACACAGTCTTCATCCTTTGCACAGAAATGGAGCTTGGCCACAGAAATGGAGCGATCTGCTTGCCCAATACCCGCAGAAAGGCCAAATGCTCAGATTTTCCCCTGCTTGCTGGTGTGATCAATCTTTCCTCCTCTCAGGCGCTTGGAGTACAGCTCCAGTTACTCCATTTCAGTAGGCAGCTTTTCAAAGATGGGATTGTGATATATTCGGCGCTTGTGATGCCCCGCAAGATGTCCTTGTGCTCCGAGCTAACCCTGCGGCTCAGCCTCACCAAGATATACTTGAACACCCCGTCGAGGTCGATCTCCATGACGGCAAGAACCACCATGTCACTACGCTGCTGCAGCGGGAAGGTGACCAGGCAGCGCAACATGACACAGAACTTGTCCAGAACACGCGGCAGTATGGGTAGCGCCCAGTCACACGTTCTGGTCAAGTTCTGTTGCACCCACTTTACTTCATGATTGGGTGCTGATCACAGAGATATTTTTTATCCAATATCACCATAAGCCCATAGGATATGGGAGTAGGATTAGGCCATTCAGCCCATCAAGTCTGCCCTGCCATTTGATCATGGCCGATCTATTTTTCCCTCTCCTGCATTCTCCCGGTAACCTTTGACATCCTCACTAATCAAAAATCTATCAATCTCCGCTTTAAATATGTAAGAAGGAACTGCAGATGCTGATTTAAACTGAAGATAGACACAAAAAGCTGGAGTAACTTAGCGGGACATGCAGAAACTCTGGAAAGAGGGTAACGTTTCGGGTCGAGACCCTTCTTCAGATTGTAAATGCACCCAATATCTTGGCCACCACTGCCGTCCGTTGAAATGAATTCCACAGATTCACAAAACTCTGGATGAAGAAATTCCTCCTCATCTCCATTCTAAAGATACACCCTGTTATTCTTTGCCCTCTGGTTCTGGAGTCTCCCATTACTGGAAACATCCTCTCCACTTGCATTCTATCAAGGCCTTTCAGTATTCAGTATTCGACAGGTTTCAATGTGATTCTACAATACAATACCGTTTATTATCATTTGAACCTCAAATGAAGTTCAAACAAAATTTTGTTTCTGCAGTCATACAACAAGAAAAGAACCAAGACACACACCAACACAATTTACACAAACATCCATCACAGTGAATCTACTGGTAGGCAAAGTCTTGTCTCACCCCTGCTCTCCATTCTTCTCCCGATGTTAAAACCCCCGGCGGGCGATGGCAAGTCCCGCGGCCATTAAGGCGATGTAAGGCCCTGCCCGGGTCTTGATGTTGGAGCCCCCGGCAGGCGCTGGCCAGTCCCCCGGCCGTTTAAGCCGCACCGGGCGATGTAAGGCCCCGCTCTGGGTCGCCTTCAACCCCGCAACTCGGGCGGGAGAAGCTGCCATTGCAGGAGCTCCGAAAAGCGGTCTCCCACCAGGGACCCGCGAGCTCCTGATGTCACCGTCCACCGGACCTGCGGCTGGAGCCTCCGAAGCTCCGGAGTCGGGTCGCAGCCGCGCGCCACCACAGCTCTCCACGCTCCGAAGCCGGCCAGCCCCACGATGTTGAGTCCGCAGGCTCCGCATCCGGAGCCCCCATGTCGTTCCGGTTGTAGGCTGCTCCGCGGTGCTAGGCCCCAACGACAATGGAGACCCGACAGGGAAAAGGTCGGGTCCCCGGTGCAGGGAAGAGATTTTAAAATTTCCCCCACACCCCACACAGTTAAAAACAATTTAAAAAAACACTACAAACTATACACTCAACGGGACAGAAATTAAAAAAAAGACAGACGGACTGCAGAGGCCGCTGCAACGTCAGCCGTGCCACCTGACACTCAGTCTCATCCTCCTAAAACCACGGTTTAGAAAAAGTCATTTGCGGGGTCTCCAGCTGGGCACTGGTGATACGCAATAACTTTTTACTTAGATGCAGGATGTTGAGGAGTGACGTTATTGATGTGTAGAAATCATGAGGGGCATGGACAAAGTGAATGCTCACCGTATTTTTTCCCAAGGTTGAGGATACTATAGCTGGAAGCCATAGGCTTAAAGTGAGAGGAGAGAGCTTTATGAGAGACTTTTTCACTCAGAGGGTAGACTGTATCTGGAATGAACTGCCAGATAGAGGTCAATACAATAACGACTATGGATATAAAATGTAAGAAGGACATGGGCTAAATGCCAGCAAATGGGACTAGGCAAATGCGTGATCCACAAAAGTTACTTTTCTCTCTTACATTAGCTTTTTCCTTACTACGTTGCTTGTTTAATACTTAATCCATTTTCTTAGAAACATAGAACATTAAAAAAGTACTGTGCAGAGCAAGCCTTTCAGCCCATCATATCTGCACTGACCAAGCTAATACCAATCTAACTAATCCCACCTGCCTGTACATAGTCCATAGTCCTCCATTCCCTGCCTGTCTTCATGTCTGTCTCGACTCTCAAACATTGCCATCGTATATGCTTCTACCACATCCCCTGGCACCGTCTTCCAGGAACCTAACATTCTTGGAGTAAAAATGTAACTCTCCTGGCAAGTCTCCTTTATTCCTAAATCATTTCAAATATCTCAGCAGGGACATCAGAAGCTCCCAAATAGTTCCCTGCACACAATTACAGCCCAAATCTTTTGCAAACCCAATGAACAGCTCTAGACATTGTTCCACTTGAGACTAAAAATTGAAATCATAATATTAACTGCAAAGACGTTTATACAATCACTGATGGATGTACACAAAAAACTGTAAAGACAACCATTACAAACATGCTGAATATGCTTTTTACACAATTAACAACATAATAACCAATTGGCATATTCCATTACGAAACATTCCCAGAATAATCACCGCATTAATCTTCATTTATACAATGAAACTTTAACTACCTGATAAAAGCAAGTGGACGTGCCTCTCATTCATTCACCAGAGGTGTTGCAACAAATTACAGTTCCGCACTCTACATTCAAGTGAGCACTTGTGCTGGTGCTTTTATATTGCACACTCCATGTCCTTACCGACCTCAGCTTTAATCAAACAGGTTCAGTCTCAATTCCCAAGGGCTAAACTGCTTCTTTAACATAAGAGCACTTCATCAGAAACGCTGGCCCTTCAAGAAGGATTCTGCAAGGTCTTTGTCCTCTGGTAATAGCATAAGCAAATTAATTGAGATCGACTACATCTCATCAGGATAACAGTGTGTTACAATGCAGCTGCTGCTCTTATTCTCCTCAGTTCAATTATATTAATGCACTGAAGTCAAGACTGAGCTTACTTTCCGACCATCTTTTGAATTAACTTAATGGTTTCCCTTTAAGGTTCAAATGAATTTCAGCTCCGCACTACAAGGAAACCAGACAACACTCAAGGCCATCTTAACAACAGAGAAATAGAACCAATTTGAGGCTGGATTCAAAAGAATTTCATGCTTGAAATATTTAGACTAGACTCTCCCCCCCCACCATTTACCAGCTTTGAGGTGAAGGTTTAGTGACTAGCTTCCCAGTGTTCTCTTTCCTTTAAGCAACTCCTTGGACAATTGCACTTTCATCATGAAGCAGAGAAATCAAATCCTGGCACTTAAGTGCATTGCAAAACAAGCGAAGGGGCAACAAGAATTTTTTGGATATAAACCCCGCCCAAAACATTTCAGCTACTGCCAGACATGCGCATTTCACATATTTTTTACTTCAGTTAGTCTATCTTACTCTGCTTTTAGTGTAGGAAGGAACTGCAGATGTTGGTTTAAACCGAAGATAGACACAGAAAAGCTGGAGTAACTCAGTGGGACAGGCAGCATCTCTAGAGAAGGATTGGGTGATGTTTCGGGTCGAGACCCTCCAGGTCTGAAGAAGGGTCGCAACCCGAAACGTCACCCATTCCTTTTCTCCAGAGATGTTGCATGTCCCGCTGATTTACTCCAGCATTTTGTGTCTATCTTACTCTGCTTTTAGTTTGAAGTTCTCCTTTCCCCAAAATTATAAAATGATTATAAAATGATATCTTATCCATTGTCTGCACCATTCCTTGCTGTGCTTTGAACATCCTTGAAATTCGGCACTTTGGCTATTAAAACAAATTCACTATTAAAACGAATTCCTCACCAGTTATTTCAAGCCCACTTTGGATTGTACAAACCTTGGCTGTACCAATTCTTTGCATTTTCTCTGTTAATCATGATCAATTACCCTGGAAGAAGGACATGGATTTTTTTTTTTAAAGTTCTTTTAGTACTTTTTTAATCTTGCCATTTGGTCCTATTAATAGAGCCAAGACATTGTTAATTTTCTTCAGTGGTTTGGTTTGATGAATGTCTTGTGTGTTATAGAGGGTCCTATTAATAGCTTGGCATTGTCTGTGGTTTATGAAGAAAGTTCACAACCTCAATGTGTTTGAGCTAAATAAAAGGCCTGTTTATACATTAAATAAGGATGCCTTTTAAACTGTTCAAGATAATGTGGGTGCAGCAACCCTGAAAGCAAACTGCTAGAGCCAGTCTTTTATCTTGCAGCTATACAGCACCACGCAGCCTGAAGTCAGGCTGTTGGGACAATGTGGCAATACAGTGGGCCTCAGAAAACTTCTCCTAAAACTAAAGTGCACTCTTGATCCCTTTTAACTGTAGCGGGAGACAACAATCTCCTTATAGCTAAAACCACTCTGTAACTAAATCCAGTCACCATTGGAATTTAGAAAACAAGGGAACCAATTCATACACAATCATACCAAGTGCTGTTGACCTGGGGGTAAAAGTTGGTCAGGAGGTAACTTATTTGCTCTTCTTTAAAATAGCACCAATGGATATGTTGTGTCTGCTTGAGAAGGCTCACAAGGCATGGATTTAGAGCCTCATTCAATAGACAAGATGTCCAAAGTTGGTGCCCATGCTCCTTCTGTTGCAATGCATTCGTTGAGAGATGCCAATATGATAGAAATGTAGAAAATAGAAACATAGAAAATAGGTGCAGGAGGAGGCCATTTGGCCATTCGAACCAGCACCGCCATTCAGTGCGATCATGGCTGATCGTCCACGATCAGTAACCCGTACCTGCCTTCTACCCACATCCCTTGATTCCACTAGCCCCGAGCTCTATCTAACTCTCTTTTAAATTCATCCAGTGAATTGGCCTCTCCTGCCTTCTGTGGCAGATAATTCCACAAATTCACAATCTCAGTTTTAAATGGCCTCCCCTTTATTCTTACACAGTGGCCCCTGGTTCTGGACTCCCCCAACATTGCGAACATTTTTCCTGCTTGTCCAGTCCTTTTATAATTTTGTATGTTTCTATAAGATCCCCTCTCATTCCTCTAAATTCCAGTGACTATGACATGGACCGTTAAGCAAGGTTGATGTTAACGACTAACAGCAAGAAGAAACGGCTTCAATATCTTGCCCTCCCACCTCCCACTCATGTTAGTGTCATGAAGGGGCATTTATCATCCTAGAAAAATTAGAAAGAGCTGTTGCCTCGTCATCAGTCAAGTCTCGTGGCAGTGAATTCCGTGGCATGAGCAGATGTGTGGCTGGAGATTGCCCAATCTTCATCTCAGCCACAGTTGCCAATGAAAAGGAATTGTTAGAGAGAGAAATGTTTTAAAAAGTAAGCCGCATGCAACTTATGGTAGGTGCCATGAATCTGCTTCTCTATTTTACGTTGTTATTCAGTACAGTTTGAAGATCGCAAGGAATTAGAGAGTTGTGGACGTAGCACAGACCATCACACAAAAAACCTCCCTTCCATTGACTGCATCTGTACTTCATGCTGCTTGAGCAGAGCCACCAGCATAATCAATGACCACTCATCCCGGTCACTCGCTCTTCTTCCCTCTCCCATCAGGCAAGAGAAGTTTGAAAGCACATACAGTCAGTGGCGGACTGGCCAGGGTGTCAGCTCGCCCGATGGCAAGTGGGCCCCTGATGAAGTGGGCCCCCTTTGTCTCCTGGCAACCAATATTTTTAGACCCAGTTCTTCCCATCTGTTATCAGGCAAATCAACCATTCTATCACCAACTAGCGCGAGGTCCTGACCTCCCATCTACCTCATCGGAGACCTTCGAACTATCTTTAATCAGACTTCACTGCACTAAATGTTATTCCATTTATCCTGTATTTTACACACTGTGGAGGTCTTGATCGTAATCATGTATAATCTTTTCACTGGCTGGATAGCATGCAACAAAAAAAAGCTATTCACTATACCTTGGTACACGTGACATTATTAATCTAAAAGCTTAATTTAGTTTCAAGATACCACATGGAAACAGACCCTGCGGCCCACTGAGTCCACACCGTCCATCGATCATCTGTTCACACTAGTTCTATGTTACCCACTTCCTCATCCACTGCCTACACACTGCAGGCAACCCTAAAGTTATGCAGTTGCCAGGTCAGCAATGGGAAATGCCACAAGTCTCCTCAATTTGTGACTTTGCTCAATTTAGAGATGTGGAGATTTTACTGTTGTGTATTGCAAAACACAGAGGCAGAGCAGCGCGGGGACCAATAGCTTGAGGACAATGAGGCAGAGGATGCAGGGTGAATGCAGGAAGACAGGCAGGAAGGCAGAGGAGACCACCAGGGGAATGTTCTCAATGGTTCAATGGCACATTATTGTCACATGTACTGAGGCAGTCAGATTATTTTTTGTGTACAGTTTTGCTGTACATAAGCACATCTTGGATACAGTACACGTGTATGGAAATAGTACAGTGAGACACTATACAAGAGTCACCAGGTTTGGTGCCACTGACTCATGATCCACCACCTCATCTCCCAGCTGAGCAGCAGAGGCCAGCATTACCAACAGGCACTTCCTCGATCAGTACAAGCCTGCAAAATAATATTCTTCAATACAAGCTAAGCTATCTCCATGCTGCAAATTTTGCATCAAATTAGTACACTATTAAACAGCAGATGAAAGCCAGGCAGCACACAAAATCCTGTTGTGTGCTGCTTTGAAGGCCACTTGTTGTGCATCTAACGTGCGAGTGTAATAATACCCGCTTGAATAACTTGAACAGCTCGTTACTACTTCTCTAAATTTCGACACTTCCCACAAAGATTTAGACTTCTGCAATAACATGTTTTCTGTCAGGACGTGCACTCTGCAGATGAGCAAGTCACCTTGGCATACCTTGTGAAATTATCACTCTATGGGGATTTTCATTCCCGAAGGACACCAATATACTCTTTACGGCATGAATACCAGAACTCTTAGCCACCCCCCACCACCGCCCTCCATTAACACACACAACCTTCCCCCTGGCATATATCCCATTGACCTACACTTGAGAGTTCCTTTGAGTGATTCTGGGAGCTCTGTCCTTGCCCTAAGCAACCGCCAACCCTCTCATGACAGCCAAGGTGTGCAAGTCTGCCGGGTGCCCGGAACACAGAGAGAGCAGCTTTAAGGGCTGTTACATTCTCTGGTTGCTGCATGATAATATTTCAGGAAATTTCATTTGGCTTCAACCCAGAACAGCACAGTTCCATTTTTGTACCTTTTCCTGCATGTATACCACACTAATGTAATTTCAAAGAACATAGTTTAGTTTATTGTCATGGGTACAGTGAAAAGCTTTTTGTTGCGTGCATCCAGTCAGCGGAAAGACCATATATTATTACAATTGAGCCGTCCACAGTGTCCAGATTTGAGTATAGGAGCAGGGAGGTTCTACTGCAGTTGTACAGGGTCTTGGTGAGACCACACCTGGAGTATTGCGTACAGTTTTGGTCTCCAAATCTGAGGAAGGACATTATTGCCATAGAGGGAGTGCAGAGAAGGTTTACCAGACTGATTCCTGGGATGTCAGAAGAAAGACTGGATAGACTTGGTTTATACTCTCTAGAATTTAGGAGATTGAGAGGGGATCTTATAGAAACTTACAAAATTCTTAAGGGCTAGATGCAGGAAGATTGCTCCCGATGTTGGGGAAGTCCAGGACAAGGGGTCACAGCTTAAGGATAAGGGGGAAATCCTTTAAAACCGAGATGAGAAGAACTTTTTTCACACAGAGAGTGGTGAATCTCTGGAACTCTCTGACGCAGAGGGTAGTCAAGGCAAGTTCATTGGCTATATTTAAGAGGGAGTTAGATGTGGCCCTTGTGGCTAAGGGGATCAGGGGGTATGGAGAGAAGGCAGGTACGGGATACTGAGTTGGATGATCAGCCATGATCATATTGAATGGCGGTGCAGGCTCGAAGGGCCAAATGGCCTACTCCTGCACCTAATTTCTATGTTTCTATGTTTCTATATGATAAAGGGAATAATGTTTAGGGCAAGATAAACTCCAGTAAGTCCAATTAAAGATAATACAGTACAACATAGGAATGGGCCCTTTGGCTCATAAAGTTTGTGCCAAAAATGACGCCAACACTCCTCTACCTGCACATAATCCCTATCCCTCCATTCCTGCATATCCATATGTCAATCCAAAAGTCTCTTAAAAGCCACTATCATATCTGTATCCACCATCATCCACGGCAGCACATTCCAGGTATTCACCACCTGTTATAAAAATCTTGCCCCGCACATCATCTTTAAACATTGCGCCTCTCACCTTAAAGCTATGCCCTCCAGTATTTGATATTTCTATCCTAGGAAAAAGATTCTGACCGTCTACGCTTTTTATGCCCCTCATGATTTCATGTACTCCATCAATTCTCCCCGTAACCTGCACCATTCCAGAAAAAAAACAATAAAAACCTGCCCAATCTCTCCCTGTAATCCCTCTAATCCAGGCATCATTCTCTGCACACTTTCTAAAACCTCCACATCTTCTCAGTAATAAGGTTAGCAGAACTGCAAGCAATACTCCACATGCGGTCTAACTAAAGTCATAGAATCGCACAGCATGGAAACAGACCCACTTGCCCACACCGACCAACATGCCCCATCTACAATGGTCCTACCTGCCTGCGTTTGGACCATATCCTTCTAGACCTGTCCTATTCATGTACCTGTCCAAATGTTTTTTTTTTAATGTTGTGATAGTACCTGCCTCAACTACCTCCCCCAGCAAATCACTCCATATACCCATCACCCTCTGTTAATAAAAGTTGCCCCTCAGGTTCGTATTAAATCTTTCCCCCCTCACCTTCCCTTTAAACAAACATTATAATTATTATCATCATTACAAAATATTGGCCAATATTGTTGCGTTTATTTAAAAACACGCAAACAGCTCGGGTGTTATCACTACGCACAGAACAAGAAATGGATGCAATCCAATTTTTAGGTAAAAGGTACATAGAGAACAGAATGTCTTGGCTCAAAGATAAAAGATAAACTACAGTATATATTTGAGCACAAAATTTCTGTTCTTGATGTATCCATGTGTATGACGAACAGTTTGATAACTGAAATGCTTTTAAACTAATTTATATCGATTTATCTGGATAGAAGTGATATGTGCCTGTTTTGTGCCACGTAAATAAAAAGTCTGAAACATTCAGAACACCAGCTTAAAGTCTCAACTGGCAGAAAGTTGATTGCCTTGTCAAATAAACGACTAGCTCTGTTAGATATGCCTTTTATGCTTATATGCTGAATGCATTCATGAAGATATTAGTGACCTGAAAAAGAATATGATCTATTTTCAAACATTACATCTGGCAGATTACAATCAGCTCATTCCAGAGCAGATGTGGTTACCTACAGTTGAAAGGAAGTCTGAAGCCGGGCCTTGATCCAAAACCCAGCCTCTCAATATGGGATTCCATTACATTACATCTACGATACTTTGTAATAATAAACCTACAGCTAATCCGATTCAGATTCAGATTCAATTTTAATTGTCATTGTCAGTGTACAGTACAGAGACAACGAAATGCATTTAGCATCTCCCTGGAAGAGCGACATAGCAAACGATTTGAAAAAATAATAATAAGTGTCCGGGGGGGGGTGGGGGGTGGTGATTGGCAGTCACTGAGGTACGTTGTTGAGTAGAGTGACAGCCACCGGAAAGAAGCTGTTCCTCAACCTGCTGGTTCGACAACGGAGAGACCTGTAGCGCCTCCCGGATGGTAGGAGGGTAAACAGTCCATGGTTGGGGTGAGAGCAGTATATAACCATGTAGAAACAAGGAACTGCAGATGCTTGCTTTCAAAAAAGTACACAAAGTGCTTGAGTAACTCAGCGGGTCAGACAGCATCCCTGAAAAACATGGATAAGTGACGTTTTGGGTCAGGACCCTTCTTCAGACTGATTGTGTGCGGAGAAGAAAGCTGGCAGAGAGAAGAGATAAGTAAAGTGGCAGGTGATAGGTAGAAACAGGTGAGGGGAGTATTTGATAGGCAGATTATTGGAACAAAGACCAGAGTTTAAAACAGAAAGTGTAATATAAAAGGATTGAAGAGTTGCGATTTGCAAAGTTGGTGGTAGGAATCTGGGTGGAGGGGGTGGCGAGAAATAAGTTTGGGTGCAGAACGGCGATTACCTAATCAAAATCTATCAACTTTAGTTTTGACATTTTAAATTGTTGTAGGATCCGCGTGAAATGTATCCTGATTACACACCCATTTAGTTCAACCTGGATTTTATGTTTATTCCATCTGGTTCTGAACGACACTAACCAAAGGAAATAGTTTCATTATCAAATCTTTCAGAGAAGAAATAGGTGGCATGGTGGTGTAGCGGTAGAGTTGCGGCATTACAGCATTGGAGACCCGGGTTCGAAACTGACCAAGGGTGCTGTCTGTACGGAATTTGTACGTTCTCCCTGTGACAGCGTGGGTTTCCTCCCTCACTCCAAAGACGTACAGGTTTGTAGGTTAATTGGCTTTTGTAAAAACTTGTAAACTGTCCCTAGTGTGTCTTGTGTAACAGGGATCGCTGGTCGACGAGGAATCGGTGGGCCAATGGGCCTGTTTCTGCACTGTGTCTCTAAACTAAAATAAACTAATGATCGTCCACTGACATCACTGTTTCATAATTTATTAAAGGATATTAATCATTCCTTACATTTGACTGTTTCCAATGAGTAGCAGCATTAAATTGGGAAGTGTGCCAAGACACATTCACAAAATGAGATTGACTGTGGAGCTGTGGAGATACATTTTTGTGGAAACAAGAAACTGCAGATACTGGTTTACAAATAAAAGACACAAAGTACTGGAGTAACTCTAGGTCAGGCAGCATCTGTGGAGAACATGGATACAGTCATATAATGATACAGTGTGAAAACAGGCCCTTTGGCCACACCGGCCAACATGTCCCAGCTACACTTGACCCACCTGCCCACGTTTGGTCCATATCCCTCCAAATCTGTCCTATCCATGCACCTGTCTAACTATTTTTTAATATTGGGATAGTCCCAGACTTAAGTACCTCCTCTGGCAACTTGTTCCATACACCCACCACCCTTTGTGTGAAAAAGCTGCCCCTTAGATTCCTATTAAATTTTTCCCCTTCACCTTAAACCGATGCCCTCTGTTCCTCGATTCACTTACTCTGGGCATGAGACTCTATGCATCTACCCGATCTATTCCTCTCATGATTTTCTACACCTCTATAAGGTCACCCCTCATCCTCCTGCGCTCCAAGGAATAGAGTCTGCCGCTATAAGGCTGCAACTCTATTGCTGTGCCACCGTGAAGTACCTTAGCTTGCACCTTTCCCTCCACCCTCCCACTGCCTGTGGTACAACTCACACATCTCAAACCACAAACAGCTCATTTCCTTGTCAAACCACTCAGATTACTGAAGTGTTATTTTTGGTTTTAAATCAAGAAAATAGCTGGGTTGCAAAATCAGACCATGTGAAAAAATGAACTTGCATTTAGGAAAGGCAGCAAATACCTTTGGTAGGCTAACCCAGCAGGCATTGAGGAACAGGACCCTCACAAAGATGTGCTGGTGCTGATGATAGTCCAGAAGAGGTTTACGAGAATGACCCCAGGAATGAGTTGGTTAACATACCATCCGCGTTTGACGGCAATGGGCCTCTACTTGCTGGAGATTAGAAGGATGAGGGGAGACCTTATTGAAACTTACCAAATAGTGGACCTCCAGGTGAGGAGAAACTTCTTTAGTCAGTGGATAGTTAATCTGTGGAACATTGGCACAGAGGGCTGTGGAGGCCAAGTAAGTGGATATTTTTAAGACACACAAACAAATTCTTGATTGGAACAGGTGTTAAGGGTTATGGGGAGAAGGCAGGAAAATGGGATTTGGAGGCAGAGATCAGCCATGAATGAATGGCAGAGTAGACTCGAAATTCTACTGCTAGAACTTGTGCGAGTATGAAGCACCATGACAGCATATGGTTCAAGACCTTAGTGACCACAAAATGGTCAATGGCAACAGCAACACACTCCCCAATCCAACAGCCACAGACAACTTCACTTGTGGAAGCTGTGAGAGGGTCTGCCTGTCAAAGATACGTCTAGTCAGCCACAGCTTTGCATTCCATCTTGAGTATATCTAGCAACCTATTTGATCGCCAGCATTAATGCAAGACTAAGGACAATGTGTCTCTCTGTCAACATGAAAGATTGAACTGTATCAACTATCTAAATGAACTTTAATTTAATAAATACAAACAATATATTTAGCTATCCCCATGGAGGCTATTACATTGTATCCTAAAGTGCCTGAGATAGAATTATAAATTACGCTGACCTGAAATTTTATTGCATCCTCACTCACCAATCCAAACTTTAATGCCTGCAGCCTCTGCCAACTCTACAGCCACCTTCCAATGTGTAGGAAGGAACTGCAGATGCTGGTTTATATCAAAGATAGACACAAAATGCTGGAGTAACTCAGCGGGCCAGGCAACATATCTGGAGAAAAAGAACGCGAGGTTTTGGGTCGGAACCCTTCTTCAGCCCTCTTCCAGTGATATGCAGCTATGTAGTTAAACCGCAAGATGCAGTGTTGGCCTGCAATTGTTCATCATGTCCCAAGACACCCATCAGTCATGTTCCAGTGCCTTTCACTTCCTCACTCAGTCCATAATTGGGCTAAGGAATGCATTATCGTCTGCATCGTATGAAAGAGAAAATACTCAGACAGGAGCCATAGTAATTAACATAGAAACATAGAAAATAGGTGCAGGAGTAGGCCATTTGGCCCTTCGAGCCAATACTACCATTCAATATGATCATGGCTGATTGTCCAAAATCAGTACCCCATTCTGGCTTTTTCCCCGTATTCCTCGATTCCCTTATCCCTAAGATCTAAATTTAACTTTCTCTTGAAAACATCCTGTGAATTGGCCTCCACCGCCTTCTATGGCAGAGATTTCCACAGATTCACAACTCTCTGGGTTAAAAAGTTTTTCCTCATCTCAGTCCTAAATGGCCCCCTTATTCTTAAACTGTGACCCCTGGTTCTGGACTCCCCCAACATCAGGGAGTCCAGAACATTTTTCCTGCATCTATCCTGTCCAATCCTCTAATAGGTTAACCTGACATCTTAATTGCCCGAGTACTAAAGTTGTATTAAACACACTGCTGGATGTACTCGTCAGAGGCAGCATCAACAGAGGGACATCAGTGATCAGATGGCATTTTGGGTCGGGAGCCTTCATTACAGACCAGCTTCATTGTGGTCAACCAATAACATCTTCCCATCCATATTTGTCCCTCCCTCACTGGAGTTGCAATTACTTGCTAATGGTCTTGTAAAACTAAAAAGGACATCTTTTTTGAAAGCACATTAAGATTTCAAGACAGACTCAAAGTGCTGGAGTAACTCAGCTGGTCAGGCAGCATCTCCGGAGAAAAGGGTGGGTGACGTTTCGGGTCAGGACCCTTCTTCAGATTCTCAAGGTCTACAGAGGGTAGAAGGCCGTCCGGGGGAGTCCAAGAGGAGGAGACCAGTGGAGATGGGAGAAGGGTTCATCACTAGATGGTGAGGACTCCTTCCCATAGAAAAATGCATGGAGGCAGAGGCGACATTATTTTTGAAACGCAGTAAACGTTGGTACGGGAAAGGAGGAGGCAAATCTGTACATAGCAGCGTGTTAATACAAATAAAATAATGAATAAATAATAGGTACATTTTGTGATTTGGTCAAGGATTAAATATTGGCCTGAACAGAAACAGAATGGCCTGAATAGAAACAGAAAATGCTCGAAACCCTCAGCAGGTCAGGCAGCATCTACGGATAGAGAAACTGAGTTAATGTTTCAGATTGGAGACCATTAATCTTTTCAGAGATGTGTGTTTCCAGCATTTTCTGTATTTTTTTTCAGACTTCTGGCATTCGCATTTTTATCAAGGATAATTTGTAACAGTGAAATTGGACCTTTGTGTCTATCTTAGAAATCAGCTGATAGAGCTGCTACCCCACAGCCCCACAGACTCAGACTCGATCTTGACTTGGATGCTGTCTGTGTGGAGTAGCACGTTCTACCTGTGACCTTGTGGGTTTCCTCCAGATGCTCCGGTTTCCTACATCCCAGAGATGTACAGGTTTGTAGATTAATTGGCCTCTGTATGAAAAAATGCCCCAAATGTGTAGGGAGCAGATGAGATAGTAGGATAACAAAGCACTAGTGTGAACGGATGATCGATGGTTGGCATGGACTCAGTGGGCAGAAGGGATTCTTTCTATGCTGCATCTCGAAAACTAAACTAAATCAGCTGTTATAATGCTGCATCAGTCTATATTTTGTCCTCAAAGCTCTGGAGTGGGTCCTAAATTGCAACCATCTGTCTCTAAGGTGAGAGAACAATCACCTAAGCCATGATAGCAAAAATATTCGCACCCCAATAAATTTTACTTAGCTTCTCAAAATGTTGTTTCTGCTTCAATGTGTATTGTACCATTTCTAAATTGTCTAATATAAGTTACTTAATGAATGTATTTGCTGTTTCAAGCTAATGTTCCAATGCTCTGCGCAACACACTATGACCTCCTAACCAGGAGTATTCAATCTTCACCAAGTAATTAGAGAAGTGTTTGTAATCTGTCTGATGGACACACTCCCCCAGAAAAAGCGATACATCATAATGAAGTATCCATGGACCCCCTTTTCCTCAAGAACCGAGCTACGGAGAAAAAATGCTAGACAGCTGGGAACAGGTCACCACAAATTAACACTCTTTTGATAAATTATCAGATGTCCTTCTTGTTTTCTGATTAACTGGATATGCACCTCTTGCAGCTTCCCTCCCTAATCCAAACTTCCTCTACGATTCTGCCCATTTACTTTTCCTGGCTTTCACCCCCTCCTCCCCTCATTCTTTCCAAACTCACTGTCATCTCTGGGATCCACCTTTCAGTGTCTCAACTTTAATTCCACCAAACTGAATACCACGGAATTCCCTTTTTGGCTCACATGTTAACATTCTCCTCAAGTACAGAGTACATTGGTGTTAAAAAAGATTCGCAACATCACTCCCCGCCATCTTTGCTAACAACTGATCTGCCACAAACCTTTTCTTTCTTCTCTAAAGAGATGCTGTTGCTTCCCAAATCCATCCACTTCCTTCCTGGAACTTGATTCTGTGAAACATTTTTCCAACTTGCAATGACACAGAAGAAGGCCATTCATCCCATTAGGTCCATTGTCATCTCTCAGAAGAGCAATCCTTTAGACTTTAGAGATATAGTGCCCTTCAGCCCACCAAGTCTGCGGCAACCAGTGATCACTCCATACACTAGCACTATCCCACACCCTAGGGACTATTTAGAATGTTACCAAAGCCAATTAACCTACAAACCTGTACGTCTTTTGAGTGTAGGAGAAAACTGGAGCACCTGGCGAAAACCCCATGCGGTCGTAGGGAGAACATGCAAACTCTGTACAGAAATCGAACCCTGGTCTCTGGCGCTGTAAGGCAGCAACTGTACTGCTGCGCCACTGTGCCACCCTTGGAGACACATGCTGCTGTTTCTCAAATCCATTCACTTCCTTCCTGGAATTCCATGTCAGAATGATTCTAATTCCATTCAGTTTAGTTCCAGGCAAACCAACAATCACCCAGTTCACTAGCTCTATGGTACAGCCGAGGGACAAATTGTTGACGCCAATTAACCTACAAACTCGCATGTCTTTGCCATGTGGGACGAAAATGGAGCACTTGGAGAAAAACCACGTGGTCACAGGGAGAATGTGCAAACTCCGTAATGACAGCACCCGTAGTCAGGATCGAACCCCAGTCTCTGCCACTGCTAGTCAGCAACTCTACTGCTGTGCCACTGAGCCAGCCTTGGCATTTCACATGGACTTTCTAATTCCATGTGTCAAAATACTGAAATGAGCTTTATTGAAGTCACAAATTATATCATCAGTGATGACAATGAATAGCAACCATTCCTTCCACAGGCTACTTAAAGTGTCTGCACATGATGCTTTTCTAGTGAACAACACTGTTTGTGGCGATGCCCCAAGACTCTGGGTCATCCAAAACTGTGCTGCTGTGATTTACAATTGTACCAAGACTCACGCACCACGTTTTGCTCCTAACTCATGCTTGCTCCAGGTTGAACACTCTTACCAAACTTTTCCTTCAGTTTCAGCACAAACCCTTTAACTGTCTGAGACCACCGTGGTCAGGAGCACCCTTTATTTTAGTGTCTCCATTGACAACTCTGCCTTCAGCCACCAAGGCCGAAACTCTGAAAGTCTGTCGAGATTTCTCCATTTCTATTTCCTGCTAAGCATTAGAGCATCTCTTCTTGACCAAGCCTCTGTGTTAATTTGTCTTTATGCAACTTAGAGCAAACATTTATTCAGCAACACTGTTATGGAGTGGTATTTCAAAAGGGTATTATCCATATGCAGGTTGTTGTGCGAGGCAAGTCAAATAGAAAAATAAAAACATGCTTATACTTCATACTTATCGCATTAGTCATAGAGTCATGGAGTGATACTGTGTGGAAAACAGGCCTTTCAGCCCAACTTGCCCACATCAGCCAACATGTCTCAGCTACACTAGTCCCATCTGCCTGAGCTTGGTCCTTATGCCTCCAAACCTGTCCTATCCATGTACCTGTTTCTTAAACGATGGGATAGTCCCAGCCTCAACTACCTCCTCTGGCAGCTTGTTCCATACATCCACCACCCTTTGTGTGAAAACGTTACCCCTCAGATTCCTATTAAATCTTTTCCCCTTCACATTAAACACTATGTCCTCTGGTCCTTAATTCCCCTACGCTGGGCAAGAGCCCATTCTTCTTAATTCTTGACTTGCAAACTACACGTGATTAAAGGCAGAGGTGTACGGAGTTTATAATGTCAAGACAAGTAAACATTAGAAGTAACACCATGCCAGGTTATGGAATTAAACAAAGAAGGGACGCGATCCAAAACGTCATCTACCCATGTCCTCCAGAGATGCTGCCTGACCTGCTGAGTTACTCCAGCACTTTGTGTTTATCATGCCAAGCTAAGTCATCCACTTATAGGAAAACCTTCTCCCCAAATCATGGCATCTTTCTGAAAACTGAAATAATCTTGCTTCCCTTTAAACACAGACTATTCCAACAGTTATTATTTATGTGAACAGAGGTTTTTTTCCCGCCTCCAAGCATCAATCTTAACTTTAACATTGCTATGCTTTCATGTTACGGTTGCAGCTTACCTCTAGGTAATCTTTGACTTTTTAAAATCTGTTACACTTTGTTAAAATCCTCTCAAGCCTCCTTCTCCCAAAACTGAAAAGCTTGACTTGTTCATTCTTTGCTCTTAACTCAGCCTCACCGTCAGAAGCCAGTGGGAGATCAAGCCAATAGAATGCAGTGAGACGCAAAGCTTGCCTCTGGGCCAGGCGTGCATTAGCATAAAGTAGGGGAACAGATGTGCTCACAGAACAGCCCTAGAAATGCAGCCCTAAACGGAATATGTGCTCAGCACAAAGAGAAAAACCGTCCCACCGCGCTTCCTGCCAGCAAATTAAAAAGCAATGTGTCAGGAATCACATTGAAAATTTAACTGATTTCAAATCAACTGTATCCTTCAACAGACTAGCAATGGCGATAATGTATCAACCAGCACCAGGGGAAAATTCTCTCTCATTACTTTAGAGATACAGCACGGAAAGAGGCCCTTCGGCCCATCGAGTCCGCGCCGACCGGCAATCACCCCGTAAACACAAGGGACAATTTACAATTTTACTGAAGCCAATTAACCGACAAACATGTACATTTTGGGGGAGTAGGAGGAAACCGGAGCACCCAAGGAAAACCCACGCGGTCATGGGGAGAACCAACAAACTCCGCACAGACAACACCCCTCGTCGGGATTGAACCCAGGACTCTAGCGCCATAAGGCAGTAACTTTAACCGCTGTGCCACCACATCGATCAAGAGTACCGGCAAAGATCTGCTGACGTCTACACTGCTTTTAGTGGTGGCCTCTGTTGAGGAAATGCAGCTCAATTTATATAGATATAAACATGTCAGAAAGCCATTTATAAAAACTAGCAGAGCAGGAGGCATTGAGACAATTGCATCACAGTCTGCCACTGGGACATATAATCCCTGTCAAAGAAATTCCATGCAGATACCCAAAAATACAAGCTCCAATGTCTGGACTAAATTAGGCTTCCATGTTTGAAAGCATGCACTGCAGTTGTATTTCCAGATCTTATGTCATTTCCAATACTTATTTTCCTGTCGTGCAATGCTGCAAGTTTAATTATGATTTCACCTGCAAATTCAAGTCCAGTTCAGATTGAACAGGTGTCCTTGAGGAAGTACAAGTTGTCATGGGAACACAAGGTGAAAAACAAGGAACTGCAGATGCTGGTTTATTAAAAAAGACACTAAGTCTGGTTGTGTTCTCATGATATGCAGCGAATAGAGAGAAATGGGTTATGTGCAGAAAGATACAGTAAGTGATGGGGGGGGGGGGGGGGGGGGGGAGGAAATCAGGAATCACTTGAAAATAGAGAAAGCTTGAAAGCACGAAAGGTTTGAATCTGCTTAAACGAAACATGAGGTGCTGTTCCTCCAATTTGCGTTTGACCTCACACTGATAGTAGAGGAGGCCAGGGCAGAAAGGTCAGTAGGGGAATGGGAATGGGGAGTTGAAATGTTTGGCAACCGGGAAACTGCGTAGGCCAAGGCAGGCTGAGCACAAGTGTTCAGCGAAATGATTGTCAATTCTACGCTTGGTCTTGCCGATATATAGGAGCCCACACCTGGAGCACCAGATACAGTAGATCTAGACTCGCTACCAAAACCCTGGATTACATAAGCATGCACCACACTGGCATCATTCCTGACACTGGGAGAATCTCAGATGTCCTAATGTGCTTATTGCAATTTCTATTACATTCCTAATCAATAATCTCTTATCTGCAATGATAGCAGAGCATTGTTCTGATAGCACTGTTTCCCAAACTTCTGTTCTCACTCCCATCCAGCCCCTTCAAACAGAATAGAGCTAAGAGTTCACACCATTCACCTGACCAGTCTCTGCATCCAGCACATCATCCATCATCATTTCTGCCGGCTACAATGGGATCCCACCGCTTGTCATATCTTCCCCTCTCCACCCCTTTCCGCCTTCTGCCAGGACCACTCTCTGTGCCTCCATGAACCACTAATCCCTCCCCGACATCCTCACTACCTGCAGTGCAAAAGTAGCAGGCAGTCAACAGAATTCACCTCAGATTCCTAGCTGAAAATACCTAGTGCACCAAGTTATCAGCTGGCTTGTCTTTGTTTAGTTTCTACTGATACGATTGATAACCAACCGACTGATCTAGAACATGCAACACTACAGCACAGGAACAGTCCCATCAGCCCCCAATGTCTGCACCGTACATGATGACAAGTTAAACTGATCTCATCTGCCTGCACATGATCTATATCCCTCTATTTCCTCCACTTCCATGTGTCTATCTGACAGCCTCAAATGCCACTACCGTATCTGCCTCCACTACCACCTCTGACAATACGTTGCAGGCATTGTCCGTGTAAAAAAAAAAACTTGCCACACACAACTCCATCAAACTTTCCTCTTCTCAGTTTTCAGCGATGCTCCCTAGCATTGAACATTTCCACCCTGTGGAAAAAGGTTCTGACTGCCTACGATATCTATGCCTCTCATCATTTTAAATACTTCTATCAAGTATCCTCTCAACCTCCGACATTCCAGAAACATCCATGTTATCCCATTAACGCATCGCTCCTTACACACTTGTTCACACCTGTAACATACCTGGAACACATAAGCAATCTTCAAGGCTTCACCTCGGAGTGTTAGCATCCAAGAACCCAACGAGCACTAACCAAGCTCAGCCAACAACAGTGCATTCTATCTGGCCTAACTCAGAAAATGCAACAAAAATTAGTTCAAGGCAGTACAAATACAAGTAATGGGGAGGAATTTTATCTCTCAGGGCTAAAGGAATCAAGGGATATGGAGAAAAAGCAGGAACAGGGTACTGATTTTAGATGATCAACCATGATCATAATGTATGGCAGTGCTGGCTCAAAGGGCCGAATGGCCTACTCCTGCATCTATTTTCCATGTTTCTATTAAAGTATGGATGTAGGACATGGCATTTTTTTGTACAATTGCAGCATCATGTAAAGAGATATATAGAAACTAAAAAGGGAGTTATTCAAAACCATATAAATTAAAAATTTGAAACTAAAGTGCATTTGTCTCTGAACATGACCACCAGACGTGAATAAACAAATAAGTGGCAATGAAAAAGGCACCAGTATTCTGCACACAAATTGGTTGATGGCTACCAAACTTAACAAGCAAACTTTCAAACATCAAAAATTCAGAAGGTAAAATTACTCCTGCTTCATCAGGGCCCATTGAAGCAAATCAACAAGTCAGACAGCACCTGTGGAGGGAAATGGACAGGTAATGTTTCGGATCGGGAGCCTTCTCCAAACTACTTCCCATCTTCATTTGTTTTCAGACAGTTATTCTCAGAGAACAATAGGTTTTGGCTTTAAAGAAACCAGGGACATAGAAATTGGGTAAAAGTGTAGGCTTTGGGTACAGGAGTCACCGTGACCTTGTAGAATGGCACTGCAAGTTAAAAGGATCACTTCTTCTAATGTTAATGGCAATCAACATTATTATAATCAATCGATATTATTCCATTTTAATGGAATTGAAGTTTCAATTATTTCCAACGTGTGTGTGTGTGTGCGTGCATGCGTGTGTCAGAAAAGGGACATCAGAAGTAAGCAGAAGTAACAAAACACATTTTGACAAAAATACTGTATTACTATTCACAAACAATGCCGCTATATTCTGTGGTTAATATTTTCTGGATACTTAATTTATTACCTCTTACAGATGCAGAATACAAACCTGTTCATAGACAATGAACAAGTAAAATGACATCAGCTGGAAAACATACTTGAAATAGTTTAATAAGAAAAGAATGCTTTGATAACTTGCAAATTCTCCTGACCTGGGCAGTGAAATGATCTTGATTGCTTCAGATAATTTACTTTTTCAGCGGAACTACATCAGTATATTTTAGTTCAAAAGTAAACTGCTAGTAATCCACAAAGCAAATTCAGGATCAGATAAAGTAACAAAACATAGGCATTTTAAATTGAAATTTATATCTTTCTTTTCCTTGATATTCTACCAAAATAACATAGTGAGAAATAAACAGAAAATGAAAATGACAAATAGAAAGCAAATAGGAATTAAGTTGGCATAGTAAAAGTAATAGGCAAGCAGCTGTGTACTCAATGTGGCATCTTACAACATGGCCAATCACTCCAATAATAATTTAAAGCAAATGAGTGAACAACGCTCTGACTGAGTGGCAGCAAAGCACAGACAGAGGCAAGATACACTCCGACCACTAGCGATCACTCAGTCAAACAGCAAACTCAGCCCTTCGTTCCCCATACGAAAGTACGTCATGGCTACAAAAGATTTTGTCCACTATAACCTAAATCCATTATAACGAGGTTCATAATAACAAGGGTAGACTGTATTCAGAAGTTCATAAGATATAGAAGCAGAATTAGGCCATTCAGCCCATCATCTACTCGTCATTAAATCATGACTGATTTGTCTTTATCAACAATTATTATACCAATTTCCCAATTATGCTTGTTCAACATCTGGTTGGAATAGTTTAGATGTCTCTATGAATTGATGTTTTTGCACTTGTTTTAGTAGAACCCACCGATTGGCACGGAAGTCCCAATGAAGTAGAGATCAGCCGCCTTACCCAGCCTAGGCGCAACATTTGTGGGGCGACAACCAGGGGGGGGGAATTTGAAATAACCTTGTCCAGACTAAAGGAGGTGCCGGACCCAGTAAGTTGATACAGAAGCCCAATACCCAGTCTGTGGAATTCTCTGCCTCAGAGGGTGGTGGAGGCGGGTTCTCTGGATGCTTTCAAGAGAGAGCTAGATAGGGCTCTTAACAATAGCGGAGTCAGGGGATATGGGGAGAAGGCAGGAACGGGGTACTGATTGGGGATGATCAGCCATGATCACATTGAATGGCAGCGCTGGCTCGAAGGGCCGAATGGCCTACTCCTGCATCTATTGTCTAAACACAAAAAAGCAAATACTGAACACATTCAACAAATTCAGGATCACTTTTGGATTATTGGATTATTTTATAGTCATTGGATCACTTCAGATGACAGATATCTGAGGAAAAAAACCTTTATTGGGTTGTTAAAGATGATTAAAAAGTACTAATGTTAATCCTGGCCAAATTAGGACCCTAAAATTGAGTAAAGATTTCAGGGCTGCTAGGCCATTTGGTCAATTTAAAAGTGCTTTCTGTAGAAATGGGACACGCTGCAGAATGGTGCCAGTTTGTCTAGAGCCTAGATCCGAGCTGCACGAAGAGAATGGGAACATCTGCAGACCCTGACAATTAGGTGCAAAATGCATAGAATGGATTGGATGAATGCAAACCAGACATACACATTGTAAATAATGTTGAAAATCTTTACTTTGCTGGATATTGATTGGATTAAGTATTGAACCTTGTCTAGTTTACTTGCATATCAGGGCACATGTTGCGATGTTCGTTTCCTCTGAGAAACACTGTTTGAATACAATGTATTAGCCACTGTATTATTGGGTTAGGGAAATGTCTGTCATGTATGGGGTTAATCGATATCTGTAATTGGATTGTAACGAGACCACCCCTATGTGGTTTGGCCCCTCGAGGTCCGGGGACCTATAAAAGTCCGCTACCACGAGGTCCTGCGTCGATCTTCTGGGAGAGCGCTTAGGACTGTGTGACCTTCTGGAGTGTCTCTGTTTGAGCGAGGCCAAGAGGGCTCGATCAGGCAGATACGAGGATCGAACCCGCTGTGGTTAGGTACAGTAGTGGGAACTGTAATTGTGTTTTGTCAAAATAAAGTTTAGATGCGCAAGTGCTTGACACAGTGACTTTTGACTGAACTAGACTGGGGGGAAGCTTAGAACGAGCAAGTTACACCAAGAGACCTACCATCTACCACAGGGATCAGTGCTGGGACCTTTGTTTGGGATATTTATTAACATCTTGGATGTGAATGTACAAGTAGGATCAATAAGGTTACGAATGACCCGAGAGTTCACATGTTGTGAATGACAAGGAAGGATGCCCAAGATTGCAGCAGGTAGATGACAATGTGGAAAGTTGGGCAGGGTTTTGTCAATTAAATTTAATTCACGCAAGTCATGCATTTTGGGATATCAAATAGGCGTATGATTTATACAGTAATCAGTGGGGTTCTAGACAATCTAGATAAATAGAGACAGTTAAATAGAGATGCTGATGAACACAGATCTTGGGGTTTAGGTCTACAGTTGTCCAAAAGTGGCAATACATATAGATAGGGTGATGAAGGAGGCATACAGCAAACTTGCCTTCATCAGTCTAATGGTTGTCAGGGACATGACAGGCTGCAGGCCTCATTTCCATGCCATACAACTCTATGATTAAATGGAAGTTGAATTATCTGCTATGAATCACATCATAGCACAATGGGAAGACAATTCAACTCTGTGCATGTAATTTCTCCAGGAAATAATTAAAATATTACTCATCCTGATCTTCCATTTTTTTCTTTCTGCTACTGCATTCTAGAGATCCAGTCAACACATCATCATTTGCTGACTAAGTAGTGTGGATACTTTCCACTGAACCCCGTAGGTGGGCGAGTCCTAGATCTAATCAATTGGACCTGCAACATTCTCTCCTTGTTGCCACTCCCATTTCTACCAGAAAAGCCCATGATG
Organism: Leucoraja erinaceus; assembly: GCF_028641065.1. NCBI lineage: Eukaryota > Metazoa > Chordata > Chondrichthyes > Rajiformes > Rajidae > Leucoraja > Leucoraja erinaceus. Next base: position 28,828,178 of record NC_073380.1, on the reverse strand, counting down.
CAAAACTGCAAGAACACAAATTCATGCGATGGAGGGAATTCCCAACCACTATGCACAAACTCCAAGTTACCACCAGTATAGTTGGAGCAGTATTGAAGAGTAGAATAGCAGCCAAAATTCTAAAATAATAGAGTGAATGGCACTGAAGAGCTGGGAAGGAGGCAAATGGGCACCAATGGAGACCTCAGCAGTGTAGATTATGTTTAGGTTTATCATTGTCATGTGTACCGTGACAGGGTGAAAATCTTTGTTTTGCATGCTATCCAATCAAATCAGATGATACTTTCAAGTCAAACTCAAATACAATAGGTTGAGCAAAGGGGAAGATACAGAGTGTGGAATATAGTTCACAGCATTGCAACGCATCAGTTCCATTGACAAAGTCCAATGTCCACAATGGGGTAGAAGTGAATTGAACAGGAACCTAGCTTATGGTAGGACCATTCAGAAGCCTGATAACAGAAAGGAAGATTGACACATAAAGCTGGAGTAACTCAGCGGGACAGGCAGCATCTGTGGAGAGAAGGAATGGGTGACGTTTCGGGTCGAGACCCTTCTAATGTCACCCTTCTCTCCAGAGATGCTGCCTGTCCCACTGAGTTACTACAGCTTTTTGTGTTTATCCTCGGTTTAAACTAGCATCTGCAGTTCCTTCTTACACAGAAAGGAAGCAGCTGTTCCCAAGTCTGGTGGTGTTTGCTTTATATTATATTCGAGTTTCCTCATGATTTACTTTACACTGTGATTAATTTTAGTCAACTGAGTAAGTGAACTTTTTTTTAAACAGAATATGAAAACAAAATGCTAGAGTAAGTCAGCGGATCAGGCAGCATTTCAGGAGAAAAGAATAGGTGACGTTTCCAGCCGGAACCATTCTTCAAGCTGAAAGAGGTGGGGGGGGAGGGGAGGAGAATTGGAGGAGAGTAAAGGCCAGAACAAATCAGGGCCAGCAGCAGATGACCTCAGGAAGGGTGGAGTCCATAATGGCTCATTGTTAGCTGGGGAAGATGTGCTAACAACAGGGATATAAGGATGCAAACCTGAAACGTCACCTGTTCTTTTTCTCCAGAGGTGCTTTCTGACCCACTGAGGTACTCCAGCACCTTGTGTTTCTCTTCGGAATAAACCAGCATCTGCAGTTCCTTCCCATTCATTTTGTTTTAACCTGTCTGCCCATCATCGACGATCAGATAAAAATAAACACACTTGCCGAGAGAGGAGATCGGATATTGTAGCATTTGGATGTGTTTATATGGCAAGATAAGTCAATTATATACAGCACAGCATCAGCAGTCAGAGAAGCCCAGACATATGCACCAGATGAGAGAACAATAAAATAATCAACAATGATAGACAACCAGGAAGATCAGATACAAAAGCAGCAGCAAGAACAGAAACAAGAGAATTAAAGTACCTAGATCAATAGAGAGGTTAAACCTTTCTCCTGCATCAGGCGATTGGAAACATCGAACAAATGCATTAGATTCTCTAAAGGAGATCAACAAAACAAACGTTTCAAAATCAGCTAAAATATTTTTAGTCATCTGGGCACAGATGGTTTTCATCATGGTGAGAGCTACATTTTCTCCTCGGCGGTCCCCTCACAAGGTATTTTGTAGTCTCACCTGTGAGCAGCCAGCAGTTGACGGGAGGATATCAGAATAATGGTGAGGGGAAGGACACAGCTGGAGACAAGAGGGGACAGAGGTTCTGAGACAACATGGGCATGCACGTGAAGGAAAAGATTTAGACTTTACAGAAACAGTTGAAACAGGCCCTTTGGCCCACTGTCTACGCTGACCAGCGATCACCCCGTACACTAACACTATCCTACACGCTGGGGACAATTTACAATTTTACCAAAGCCAATTAACCAACAAACCTGTACATCTTTGGAGTGTGCAAGGAAACCGCAGCACCCTGAGAAAATCCACGCAATCACAGTGAGAACATACAAACTCTATACAGGCAGTACCCGTGGTCAGGATCGAACCCAGGTCTCTGTCACTGTCAGGCAGTGACTCTACCTCTGCCACTGTGTCACCCCCAAGTGAAAGGAGCAGATGGCATGGCTTACAACAGTACACTGTAGTAATTTCCCTAATGCACAAAGCATCCATGTCTGAATCAAAGTCACCTCACAAACACACCATTCCAGAATCCCAAATTAAACAGAAATCAAAGCTTTGTATATTTTTGCAAAGTAAAATGTGTTAAGACAGAAGATGAGGCAGAGAAAGAAATTGAAATGTACCCCAGACCTTCGGAACATTACATGGGTGTGTACCAGAGTATAGAAAGTAGAGAAGGTGTGAATAAGATGATACATTACACATAGATTTGCTTCGTCATGACTTCCAGGAGGCGCGCACTGGGACTTTGCAGATTCTGTTTGACCCGTTGAGTTCTTCCTGCAATATCTTGCTATGATGCTAGGAATACCCAGATCCTATATCCCATAATATCCTAAAATCTGTAAAGGGCCTGTCCCATTAACGTGACTTTTCAACGACTGTCTTCGAGCTTCAAGCTCGAGGGCACTCGCCTGAAAAACCGGATCGATCATCAGCGATGAAACCGCGAGCCAGATTGACCGTCTGCACACAGAGGGGGGGGGGGGGAGAAGGGGGGAGAAGGGGGGAGAAGGGGGGGGGAGAAGGGGGGGGGAGGAGGGGGGGAGAGAAGGGGGGGGGGAGAAGGAGGGGGGAGAAGGGGGGGGGAGAAGGAGGGGGGGGGGAGAAGGGGGGGGGGGGGGGGGGGGGGGGGGGGGGAAGGGGGGGGGAGAAGGGGGGGGGGAGGGGGGGGGGAGGGGGGGGGGGGAGGGGGGGGGGGGGGAGGAGGGGGGGAGGGGGGGGGGAAAGGGGGGAAAAGAAAGGGGGGGGGAGAAAGGGGGGGAGAAGGAAGAAGGAAGAGTGGAGAGGGAGAGACGTTTTCAGAAGTTTAATAAAGTTAGCGGGCATTTTACCTTCCGGCGGATCTTCGAGGTCCTGAAAACCAAAGATCCCACAGGACCTGTGCTGAAAACTCCAATGAGCCAATCAAAATGGCTGGTCAGCGAAGGAGATTGCCTTCGACTGCCTGTAAGTAAATAGCGACCCCACTCCACTGGCTTCCACCAAACGGCAACCTATTTTTAGTCGAGGCCGGCATTTGATTTTGTTGAAATAATCGCAGGAACATAGAAGAAGCCTCGACTCCGCGGAAACCACTTTCGATCATTAGGGAGAGTGACCAAAACCTCCGGGAACCTCACGGAAATCTTGGGTGGGGCGCACGGTCAACAGAGGTTTCCGTTCAGGTTTCCTAAGTGGGACAGGGGCATTACAAAGACCTCCTAGGGCCTTGTGTCGACCATGCTGCGAGTATGAGCCGAGGGTAAACTCTTCTAAACTCGCGAATTAGGTCGCCGCAGTGGGACAGACCCTTTAGTATCTGTCTTAACTCTTCTCACTGACTTGCTTGGGTAAAGCTGTCAAACGTTCACAACCTTTGGAGCAAAAAAACCTTTATGCTCATATCCAATAAAATAGAGTTCAGTCACAAACATCAGAATGGGCAATAGGCTTGATTAACAAGGAAGTTATTTAATCTGTAGGAGGGAACTGCAGATGCTGGTTTACACTGAAGATAGACACAAAATGCTGGAGTAACTCAGTGGGTCAGGCAGCATCTCTGGAGAGAAGGAATAGGTAACGTTTCATCGAGACCCTTTCCTTCTATCCAGAGATGTTGCCAGTCCCGCTGAGTTACTTCAGCATTTTGTGTCTAAGTTATTTAATCTTCTCCACTTCAGTTTGTGGTTGGGAAGGAGCCATTTAAAAAAAAAATAGTTAAGCCAACATAATGAAGTGGAACAACTCAAACCAAAACCTATATTAACTTCTGCAATAGCCATGTTTATTTTTGAAGTTCAGCATCATTTAGTATCACACTTTTACCCAGCAACTCACCCACAAGTACCTAGAACCTATCGTGGTTGTGAACTATATCTGATTAATCATTTTACGTGCTAAAACAAGATTTTGCAGAGATTTCCTGAAACGGATAACTCTGATACATGCTAAACACTATTATACTCTTCCGTTCAGTAGCTCAAGTCTGAGATTTAAACATGCCAAAATATTTCTTAATGTGAAGCTTATGTTCTACACATCATTATTTAACTTCAACTAAAGTAGAATGAAACCTGTACAATATGTTATTACTATGACTTTATTATTCAAAAAAATTTCTTGAAAACTGTACCTGATATTATAAAATAGTTCCCTAATAACTGTGCACAATATTAGTGCTAACTAGCAAGTAAATACTTTAACTACAGCCTGTGAAAGATCAGTTCCATATTCAATGTTTCATAATTTCTTATGTTTTTCCTACTATAAAGCTTTTCACTGTACCTCAGTACACATGACAATAAACTAAATACTGAACAGTGTCATTTAAGAGACTTTTGTATAGGCACATGGATTTGCTGGGAACAGAGAGAGATGTGGATTAGGTGCGGCCAGATAAAGGTTTGTCTAGGCATCATGTTCAACATAGACATCATGGGCTGATGGGCCTGTTCCTGTGCTGGCCTGTTCAATGTTTTAATTTGTAGCAAGTAAATAATGGCTTATAAAATAGTTGTTAATCTTCCCATCAAGCAATTGTCCAGCACGATTACAGAAAAATATTATTTCCAAATTACATAAGGGGCAAGCAAACAAGTAGTTAACAGTGAAACAGAAAATTAACAATTTTACAAAAAATGTTTATCCCATCATCAAATTAATAATAATTTCCCAAACCTTTTTTGACTGAAAAACATTTATTGCATCGGAACAGAATAAAAAATCTTTCATGGTGGAAACTTACAGGGACATAGAAAGGTTTCAGCATGAAAGACTATTCAGCCCATTAGGTTCATGCAGGCTCTATGCAAGAGAAATCCACCTGGTCTCATTCACCTCACTCCCTTCCCCCCATTTATCTTCCTGTAGCCCCAAAGTTTTGTTTTTTCTCAACTGCTAATCCCTTTTTGAAATGCAGAATGAATCTGCCTCCAACACTGTGTAGAAAGGGACTACAGATGCTGGTATATACTGAAGATAGACGCAAAATGCTGAAGTAACTCAAAGTGTCAGGCAGCATAGCATCTCTGGCGAAAAGGTTATCGGTGACGTTTCGGTTTGGGACTCTTTGAAGAAGGGCCCCCCGACCCAAAATGCCACCTAACCTTTTTCTCCAGAGATGCTGCCTGCCCTGCTGAGTTACTCAAGCACTTTGTGTCTATCTGCATCCAGCACTACCTTGCAAGTGTACTCCATTCTCCAGCAGGTTGCTGCATCAAAAAGTATTTCCTCATGTTCCATTCTGTTCTTTTGCCAACTATCATTGTTTTATTTCATCTGGTACCTGACCCAACCACCAATTTAAAAATATTGCCTCTATCTATTCTGCCTAGACCCAACATAATTTTCAATATTTCCCAACCATTTCCATTCCAAATAGAAGCCCACCTCCCCCTCCTCCCCCCACAAGCTTTAGTTTATCCATATAACTAAACCCCTCTTTCAAGGAATCACTCAAGCAAATCACTTCTGCACTCACCCAAAAGCATGAATAGTTTTGCCAAAGTGTGGTGCCAAGACAGAATTAAACATTTGGCTGCTGGAGAAAGTACCAAATGATTTGCAAGGCTAGATGTCCATATCCAAATGACTGTGGGACTGGGAAGATAAATGATCATCAAACCTAACTGTGACTGTATTGAAGGCCAGGTTCAATGCATTCGGAATGAGGTTGGAGGAAGTCCATACACTGCCATGAGGAAACAATTATGCCTGGCTCACTACCATTTTGCAAAAGTACTCAATTGGGATCTAGTTGTCAGAAGGAATTACTTATTACCTCATCTTCTTTAAATTCCATGGCAATAATGTATTAAAATGCATAAACATCCAGGTTTTCAAATCCATTCTTGATCACCAATTCTGGCCCCATTAATATATATTCTCAATGTTTTAATTGCTCTACAATGGTGACAATACCTTCATCTACACAGTTTAGTTTAGTTTATTATTATTGTCATCTATACTGAGGTAGTGAAAAGCTTTTGTTCCATGCTATATAATCAGTAGCAAGACTGCACATGACTACAATCAGGCCATCCACAGTGTATTGATAAAGGATAGAAGGTACGACGTTTAGTGCATGATAAAGTCAGATTAAAGATAGTTCAAAGGTATCCAATGTGGTAAATGTGAGCTCAGGACTACACCAGCTGGTGAGGGAAAGGTTCAGTTGCCTGATAACAGCTTGGAAGAAAGTCCCTGAATCTGGAGATGTGCGTTTTCAAGCTTCTGTACCTCTTGTCTGATGGGAGAGGGGAGAAGAGGGAGTGACTGGTTTTTCTATACCTTTCTCATCCTTTGCAACACCCTTTAATTCCTATTTATTTCAACAAGCAACTGGTTTCCCATCATATTAACTTACTATGTCACACAGCAATAAATTTTACCTGGCATCAACACAGTGCCAGAGACCCGGGTTCAATTCTGGCCTCGTGAGCTGTTTGTGTGGAGTTTGCACATTCTCCCTGTGAGCTTGAGGGTTGCCTCCAGGTGCCCCCGTATCCTCCAACATCCCAAAGACATGAGGGTTTGTGGGCTAATTGGCCATTATAAAATGGCCCTTGGTGTGTCGGAAGTGGATGAGAAAGTGGGATAATATAGAACTTTATCTTGAAAAGGTGATTATTGCAAACAGTTTGTAGATAAAAAAAATTCACATGGTACAGAAACTGTTCAATGACAATGACTTGTGGAATTCTCTGCCACGGAAGACAGCGGAGGCAAATTCACTGGATGAATTTAAAATAGAGTTAGGCAGAGGTCTTGGGGCTAGCAGAATTAAATTATATGGGGAGAAGGCAGGCACGGGTTACTGATTGTGGATGATCAGCCATGATCGCAATGAATGGCGCTGCTGCTTAAAGGGCCGAATGGTCTCTTCCTGCACCTATTGTCTATGTTTCTACAATTGAGCCATAAAAGTGGCACTAAACCGACTGAGATTTAAACTTTTACTTTCTCCATTGGGCATGTTAAATCTACAACTCAGGCCTAAAGCGCATTTCCACTATTCATATAACGCGAATCAAAAATCATTCTGCCTCAAGAATAAAGCTATAAATGTATCTGTGCAATGCACGACTAGGGGAGCCACCAGTCACGTGCAGGATTTCAATTCAAAGTAAAACAATAACCTGATCTAAAAACAAAAATAGATTTAAGCATTTGAACAGCTGACACCATTTGAAGGTTTATTTCGGGGTATGCAGTCTTAATGTCGCATGTAAAGATAAAGCCTAACTCCAAGAAATGCTTTCTCAACACGGCAGGGAATGACAGATGTCTCAACATTTTAAAGTAGAACAAATGGTGGGAACCGGTCAAATCCACCATGCAGTTTGTTTGTTATTAGGAGCGGATTTTAAGTGGTTGAGCAAAAATAAACACAGAAATAGCTAAGTTATGCTCTTCCAAATATACTGATTATATATCCACTAAGCAGCTGCCACTGCAATATTGATTCATTCTACCTTTAGTGTCAAATCTTAGTGCAATTGATTAAGGACAAATAATGGGCGAGAGATATAAAAATATGAGAGGATATTTACATGCATTCAAATTACATTCAACACAGGAAATGGCAAGTACATTATTTCTGTTTCCTTAACTTTTCTAATTTTACATTTGGATTAAAAGTGGATAAACTCGTTTAATCCTATTTGATTTAACTTGGAGATATGGCTTTGAAGCCGACCCTTCAGCCCACCGCGTCTACGCCGACCATTGATAATCTGTTCACACCAGTTCATCCATTCCCTACTCTCCAAAGGTAAATAACAGATGCCAATTTTCCTACAAACCAGCACATCTTTGAAATGTGGGAGGAAACCCAGGCACCCAAAAAAAACCTATGTGATCACAGGGAGAACGTGCCAACTCTGCACAGACAGCACGCATAATCTGGATTGACCCTGGGTCTCTGGCGCTGTGAGGCAGCAGCTCTACCACTGTGCCATGGTGCCACCTATTTAAAGAAAAAATCACAGATATTGAATGAGAGATGATTAATGAGCACATTAGATCTTTGCAAACTCATGGTTATGCCTCGATCACACACTCTGAACAATGCGACTATCTAATTTCCTACGTAGCTCCTGCAGCCACAGAGATTCTTTGTGTAGAAAGAAACTGCAAATGCTCGTTTACACTGAAGATAGACACAAAATGCTGGAGTAACTGAACGGGTTAGGCAGCATCTCTGGAGGGGCCCTACTCTTTTCCCCCTCTTCCACCAGCATTTTGTGTCTATCACAGAGATTCCTTGTTGTATTATAGTCACTGTGTGTCAAATTAACCACAACACATCATGACTTATCTGAGCTGTTGGCTGTGCTGTGGTCACTGCATAATATCTACCAGTTTTGGATTGAAAATCAAGTTGTATATTTAATTTTTGGCACTGCTGATAACATGTTGAGATCTTTAGCATTTGGTATGCTCAAAAATGCCAATCAAACTTGTAATCAATAAATTCTCATCAATAAATACACAAAGCATTAGATATTTCTTACATATCCATTTTAAAGCAGTAATACAAATCATGATCATTAATAAGGATAGCAAAAATTTACAATCAAATGCAAGGACCATAGTCCCAGGCTGGTTTCATCTCAATGAAGGTAAGATCTTGGGAGGAAGTGGCAGCAGACTAGGGACAATTTGCAAAAGCCAAATAACCTGCATGTCTTTGGATGTAGGAGGGAACTGGAGTATCCAGAGAAAACCCATGTGATCACAGGGAGAACATACAAACAGCAGACAGGCAGCAATTGTAGTCAGCATCAAATCCAGATATCTGGTGCTGTAAAGCAACTATGCCACCACTGCACTGTCCCTTTTTTGAAAGCTTTATTTTCCCCACATTTACCTCAGTTTTCCAGAGGGTTAATCTACTCTAATCTAATGACTCTTCTCCACCATGGCCATTGGATTTTGTCTAGGAACCTGATGTGCTACAATGCCTTGAACTATGCCTGCACTTTATGTCTTCCCCTTTTCTCTATCAATGTACTTGTGTTTGACTTGATTATATTAATGTATAGTGTCATCTGATTTGATAGCATGCAAAACAAAGCTTTTCACTGTACATGTCACAATAATAAACCTAAACCTGCTCTACCTTCTCCACTGCCCTCCCTTAAGTGCATGTGTTTATTTCACCACCGTACACCATGGTTATGAATCTAGTTACGTTTCTAAAAAAAAACCCGTAGCTGTCCAAATATCAAGCCCAGACACATGGCTCAGTGCTGCCACCAACCTTGGCCACAATAATCTTCCAGTCAGTTTATATCCAATTCGCAGGAGTTTAATTAATAACCTTCAAAGCAGAAGCTTTAACAAAAGCTTTTTTAGAAGTATGATATGTAACGTCACTGGGTTTACCGCAATCCATTTAACTGGCCACTTCCTCAACAGCAATCAACAAAGCAGTTTCTTTGGCTGACTCTTCCTCCTCTGGCTTCATGCAGACTGACAGGTGCCCACAAGGTCATTTTGTTGGACAGCTGACCCTCAAATTTAACTCTACAACAAATAACCTGAGTCGCTTGATTACTCACATTCAATATGCATTCCTATTGGTGGTAGCTGCTCCTGTGTTTGAATTATAACAGCAAAAACATCGCTCCCATGTTCTTCATTTTGTTGGCAGATCAGCAATCTGAATTATGAACTTTCTTCTCCATCCATAAATGCTGCCTGACCCGCTGAGAATTTCCAGCATACCCTACTTTTATTGCACTGGTTTTTTGCACAAAGTTTTTAAAATGCTCTGACTGAGTCCCAAGGAATTGCATCCATGTACGGCTGAGTAAATGTTTTCACCCATGGAGCTCTGCATTGTTAAACATTAATCCTCAGCCTTGCTCCCACCAGTATAATCCTGCTGTGTACATCACAACAATTTCTGTGGACAAAGTCAAAACACATGATGCAATGGTTTCCTTGAGAAGGCAACACAAAAAATCCCATAAAAACAGTGCATTAAATGTACATTAACGCAGAAATACCGAGCATTTTAACGCCTTTTTTTCTAAGTACATAAGTCTGGTTTATTCAATGTACAATTTTTGAACTTACATTTATGCCAAATGCCCATTTTTGAAACCTACCACTTTAGAGATTTTCTTTGTGTTGAATATTAATTATGTGACCCCCACCTTCCCGGTTTTAATAATAAATAAATGAAATGCTCTAGTAACTGACAGCAAATTAATTACTCGAGATAGTGCTTGAATGAAGTTCAATTGAAAATGCAGTCACGTATATCTCTGAAGAAATAATACCTCGTTGGGCTACTTATGAATGACCCGTCAACCTAAGCCACTCTCCAGGTAAACTTTAGGCATATCAAGGAATGTTTCTCTTAAGTTTCTGTAAGCCTGCCAGTAACGTGGTCAGGTTATTTGAATGTAAAGCAGCCCTTCCTGAAATGGACATGCAATCAAGTTGTGTTTGTGCTACAAAGTTGATGGCACTTAGACTTTGAGCACTCAAATTCCCGTGACCTTGGTTCTATCACCAAACAGCTTTTGCTCCATCTGCAAAATTAAGAGAGATGGAATATGTTTTATGTTAAAAAGGAGCAGAGAGATTGTGTGATAAAAGTGAACCATGATACAAAGCCATAAACATGCAAGGTTACCTGGGCACATGGGGCCTGAGGGAACAGGAAAAGGAAATGGGCATCTCCTTAACCAATCAGATTACAGAAGATATAAATTAGCTGTCCCAGAATTCAAGAGCATATACTAAATATGTCATACACATTAAAAAAGAACTAGCAGGGAATAGATTGAGAAAAGTAAAAAGACGAAAGTTAAATTTTAAAAAGTCATTAAAAATCTCCACAACAATTAAAATCTGGTAGATTGAGACAATGGAGGCTCAAGATTGAGACACTGCACTTGCAAGATTTTTTTTTGTATCATATGATTATTAGCATAAGTAGCACGTTCTCAAGAGAATTCCCCATAACCAAGGTTAGTTAAGTGTGCACGACTGGAATGGCTGCTTCCAACACTGCACGCCATCTTTCTGCAATTAGCCTCATTCCTATCTACCATGCTAGTCCTACAACTTTTGATCATCACTGCAGTTCAATGGCGAGAAAGATAGCCATGTAACAACAAAATCTCAGTAATAGAGGAGCAAAGTACCATGGATAGCCACAGGAACTGGCAGAAAGACTCGGGTCAGTCAGCATTCATGGAGGTAGAAACGCAATCAAAGAGTCATGAAATCTCATTAACACTTCTTCTCCCCCCCCCCCCCCCCCCCCCCCCCCCACCTACCTCTCTCTATTCTGACACTGGAAATGTGTAATACTATAGCATTGCTGGTTTCAATATGATGTGACCCAAGAACAAAGTGGCTCACGTTTGCAAAACATCAATTTCTTTGTCCTTCCAGAGGGCTGGGAGATAAAACAGAATGGGAACTCAAAGGAAAAGATGCAAAACAAAGTAAATCATTCCATTACATATAGGGAATACGTCTACTGTAAAGTAATATTCTTTTGTGTTGCTTTCATTCTCAATTTTAACTAACTTCCAAACCAAAAATCAAACGCAGGATGGAAGGTGATGATAGATATAGATATAGATATAGATAGATATGCCATTTATTGTCACTATACATGTACAGTGAAACTGAAAGCTGCTCGTACTCAGTGCATACATACAATTTTACACAAAAAACAAGAAACAGAAAAACAAAACAGAAGGGAGGGGGGGGGGGGGGGGGAATAGGTGCACAAATTCTACGGCGCTACATACATATATACATATATACAGATGGAAGTCCGTGTTGGGCGGTGTAGTCAGTGCATGTGTGGATGATGATAACAGTTCAGTTGTGTGAAGGCAAATATAAATCATTCACATCCATTTTATTAAAGAATAGATTTTACTTCACACAACACATTTGCTTTTGAATTGTGAAAGATAAACAGCTTTTGTGAGTGGTTTTGAAGGGAGCTTCATCAATAGACCTCTCTAAAACGTAAAGTGGCTTTCAAGGCATCCCAGTAAATCCCACTAGAGTGGCCCTCAGAAGAGTAAGGTTCACCATACCATAGTGTAGCTAAGCTGCAAACTGCTGATTAATGGCAGTATTTATCTATTTGGTTGAATGAGGAAATGAAGTTCTGTCACTGTCAAAGTGACTTAATGCTGTCTGATATATTTCTAGTTGTCAATAATGACTTACAATCTCTGGTAATATTGCGGAATGATCTCCACAACTCTCCTTCCCCTGCCCTTTTGTCCCTCCAGATACAGGACGTTTCAGCATGGTGTAATAAAACCAGTGCCCACTCTTTGTCCTTGTGGTGGCATAAGTCTGTCTTACGCATCTCCATAACAATTAGTAATTGTTAACTATTAACAATTAATAATCTGGATTAATCATTAATTAATGATCATGCCTCTGCCACCTGGCAGAGTCTCGACCTGAGATCTTGACCAACCCTTTGCCTCCACAGGTGCTGCTTGACCCACTGAGTTCTTCCAGCCGTTTACTTTTTACTCCAGATTTCAACCTGCAGTCTCTTGTGTCTCTCCATCACAGCAATTTTACTAACAGAGAAGATGATTTTCCACAAACCTTTCTTTGCTGTGTTGCTCCTTTAATCCATTTCCATAGCGATGCTTGCAGTTCCTTCTTGCTAATGCAGGCCTTTCAATTAAGTTTGATTTTGCTTGGCATTTTCTTTCATTGCCCGCCAGAGCACAATAGGCCAAGATTATTAACAAAGGTCAAATGGCCCACATCCAGTTTATTAAACTAGCTCTTTTGCATGATTACTAATTTTCCATTGCAATCTGCCAAAATCAAAACGCAAAATCTAAATGTGCAAGCAGTCACTACCCACGTCACTACCATTTTACATTTTGCAGGCAGTCCTCAGATTATGAAAGGATCCATTCCAGAGCAAGAGATGAGAGCAGTATACCTTAGTTTAGAAATATAGCATGGTAGCAAGCCCTTCGGCCCACCACGTCCACGCCGACCAATGATCACCCGTACAGTAATTCTATCCTACACACTTGGGACAATTTACAAAAGCCAATAAAACCGACAAACCTGCATGTATTTGGAATGTCGGAGGAAACCGGAGCACCCGGAGAAATCCCACAGACACAATGCACAAACACCAGACAGACAGCACCCGCAGTCACGATCGAACACTGGTCTCTGGTGCTGTAAGGCAGCAACTCCACCTGTGCCGTCCCAAACCTGTAAACATTGCAATCTATATTCCAAATCTGTAAATATTTAGCCAACCTTAGTTTGAAACTTAGAGGAAGGTTTCTTAATAGATCAGAAAGACGATGTATTGGAAGGGAGAATCATATTTCACAGAAACAAAATTGGGCAGATTAGCCCGCTTGAACATGAACTAGAATCTGACAGAGAGGAGTTTTTAAACCCAAAGTTGGACAAAATCAGTGTGTGTGGGGGAGAATCACAGACACAAATGTGATGTGAGAAGGGAGCGGACATGGGGAAGAGTGTTCACCAGCGGGCCTCGCTAACTTGGAGAAAATCTACTCAGCTCAAATTATTGCCCAAATTATTGCTCCGCACTGTTGTGTGGGAAGAAGGTACGTGGAAATGCCCCATTCCCACCAGGCAAAAGATGGCTGCAGCCCTGCTCCAATCCCACCCATGCCCCAGATCTGTCAACCCCTTGTTCACGTGTACAGGACATCTATAAATCAGACACTCACAACCCGGAGCGAGCCTGTACGTAGTGTTTCTAATCTGGTGAAGGATCGTAAGAAAGGTGAAAAGAGCTGAGCAGCAGCAAGTATTGCCTTCCATCACAGTGAGGAGGAGATTCACTGTGATGGATGTTTGTGTAAATTGTGTTGGTGTGTGTCTTGGTTCTTTTCTTGTTGTATGACTGCAGAAACCAAATTTTGTTTGAACTTCATTTGAGGTATAAATGACAATAAATAATTGTATAATTGTATTCGGAGAGGTCACTAAAAGTCTAACAAGCATTAAGTTTTGGGGAGTTTGTGGACAACAATCAGAAAGGATAATTGCTCCACACCGTCCACAAGGCAAATACCCCAACTCCACAGCATCATTAGAGCTGTACAGTGGTGCAGCAGTAGAGTTGCTGCTTTACAGCTCCAGAGACCCTGGTTCGATCTCGTCTACAGTGCTGTCTGTACGGAGTTTGCACAGTCCCCTCGTGACCATACGAGTTTTCTCCAGATGCTTTGGTTTCCCCCCATATTCCAAAGACGTTCAGGTTTGCAGGTTTATTGGCTCTGTACAAAATTGTCCCTTGTGTGTAAGATAGTGCTTGTGTAGGGGGTGATCGCTGGTCAAAGCGGACTCAGTGGGCTGAAGGGCTTGTTTCCACACTGTATCTCTAAACTCTAAAGCATGTATTTGGGGAGATTAGTGAAAGTCTACCAAGTTCTACATTTTGAGGAGTTTCCAGACAATTTTCTAGTCAGAAAGGCTGGAAAAAAGCTCGACAGCATCAATTGAAGAGAACTGTAGCGTAATCAAAACTCAAGTGCAATGCCGTTAATGAAAAGGACCCGTTGGCATGGAAGTATAGAACATGATCCTGAAGCCAGAAAAAAGCATGCAGGAATCTCAAGCCCAAGACCAGGGTTTTGAATCATTGCCAGAGAAGGCAATTTAAGAACCAACTACCCTGCATAGGCTAGACCAGTCAGGAAATAAGCTTTGGAACTCAGCGGTACCATGGCGCAGCAGTAGAGTTGCTGCCTCACAGCGCTGCTGTCCCTGGTTCAATCCTGACTGCGGGTGCTATCTGTACGGAGTTTATACAGTACATTCTCCCCGTGACCTGCATAGGTTTTCTCCGTGTGTTCTTGTTTCCCCCCACATTCCAAAGACATACAGATTTGTCAGTTCATTAGATTGGTATAATTGTAACTTGTCCCTCGTATGTGTAGGACTAGCGTTAGTGTGTGATGATCGCTGGTTGGCGTAGACTTGGTGGGCCGAAGGGCCTGTTTCCGCGCTGTATCTTTAATCTAAACGCTAAAACTTAACACAGTTACACCAGTGCAAAGACAATGCAAGCCCCTTGAACTTTAGTTCATAACACCAAGCCTGTTTCCATAGTGATTGCAATTGAATATTTACAGGAACTTCCCATATCAACACCATGTTCCTATTCCCTCTTCCACTACCCCCCCCATTCTGCTTTAAGCTGGTGATTTTTAAGGGATTCCCCCTAAATAACCACAATGCACAAAATGTTTTACGCTGTGACGTATAGGAAGTGGTGATAGTCAAAGGATTTCATGAGCAATATATTCAGGCATTTATCTGCTGTGTATTATTTTGCTATTAAGTGGAAAACCATTTAAGCTACCCCATAACATTTAAGGCAGGACATGTGTTTTCTATACTTCAATATTGGACAGAGTTCAGAATTAACGTTCACAGAACTTGTAAGTCTGTCTTTGCAGTTTATAGCTCAGAACTAGCTCGCATTTCTGTGGATAATTTATACTAACTCCCTTTCTGTAGCCACTCCCAGCAAGTTTGCTTTGGTCCCGAGTAAAGATCTCTCTGCATCTGTAATAATATGTTGAAGTACTATTTGGAGGCACCCATAATAATGCAGATCTACAGAAGACCAAATCTATATAATTCAATACAGATTGTATAATGTTCTGTAATGAAACCTGAAAACTAATTCTCTTTACCAATATTTTCCTTCCCTTCCTAAAAACATTTGTATGTTGTCATCGGCTCCCTCAGTTCTCAGCACAACCAGTGAAGACAACAGATCAACAATGACACACTCCTGATCTTATACAGCTCTGCTAAGAGGTGAATTTCCAGAGAAACTCAGAAACAAACCCAACAAACCCAAGCCTCAACGATATAGGCTTGGCTATACTTCAGTGATGTCCAAAAGGACAGAAACATTGGGGTGCGGGTTAAAGTCCACGATAAGAGGAAGATTGTATAGGGTAAAATCATGTGGGTTCAAAGTTGGTGTACAAAGAATCTGCTTTTACAAGGGACGTTCATTGCTGTATGGAAGATAGACACAAAGTGCTGGAGTAACTCAACGGGTCGGTATATACCAGCATCTGCAGTTGCTTTCCACGCAATTCATTATTTTATGTCTCCCTAAAGCTGTCCAGTTAATATGACAATTATCCTTGGAGCCACCGTCCTCAGTACCCATCAAAGATTAACCTAATGAGTTACTCAGCTGTAATCATCTATAGAAGCTTCATAGCCCTGTCCCACGGTATAAGTTCATTGCAAGAGCTCTCCCGAGTTTCAAAAAAATCAAACTCGTGGTAAGCACGGAGAATGAACGTAGCGGGTACGTCGGAGCTCGGGGACATCTCTTAGCGGCTCGTAACGCTAACAGCAGGTACTCGGGAAGACTCGCTAATGGCAGGTAAGCTCGGGAAGACTCGTGAAGATTTTTCAATATGTTGAAAAATGTCCACAAGAGCCCCGAGTGGCCATTATCATAAATTACCAAGTTCGTATCAGGGCAAACCCGGGAGAGCTCTTGGAATGAACTCGTACCAAGGGACAGGGCTTTTATCATTCAAAGTATCAATGCTCCATATATTCTTAATACGATGAGTGTGCTAAAATGAACACAGTAAAAATCAACTCAGGTGAAAATAAATTACTGAATTCATTCTTATGCTTTGAAATACAAGGGAGGGGGGGGTGTACGGGAGGGGGGTGTAGGGGAGGAGGGGGTGTAGGGGTAGGGGAAGGGGTGTGTAGGTGAGGGGGTGTGTTGGGGAGGGGGGGGAGGGGGTCTGGGCTCACCGGTTCCCGACCCCGGCTCCGACCGCACTCCTGGCTCCAGGACCCGGCTCCAGACTCACTCAGCTGCTCCCGTCCCCAGCGCCTGTTGCGCTCACAGCCCCCATCCCCGAACACAGCCCACACTCCGCTGCTTCATCTTTATTCTCGGCAGCTTGGGGACGGGCAGTTGTGGGCATGCTCACGGACTCAGCCCCGCCTCCGGGGTTTTATTCTCCAGCGGGTGCCGGAAGGGGCGTTACCTTCATGGTGACTGACAGGCGAGAAGACCAATCTGCTGATCTCACGATTTTTAAACCTTCATAACTTTTGTAATCTTCCACTGATCGGAACAAAACGGTGGTGCGCTTGGAGAAAAGTGAGTTATGTGACGAGTAATCCTAGCGATATAGGGTACCACTTTTGTGCAAATTTAAAAACAATGCAGACAAAATGAGAGTTTTAGTAATCGTACAGATATGGGGCAGCACAGTGGTGCAGTGGTGCCTCACAGTGCAAAAGGCCTGGGTTCGATCCTGACCTCGGCTGCTGTCTGTGTGGAGTTTGTATATCCTTGCTGTGACTGCGTGGGTTTCTTCTGGGTTTTCCGGTTTCCTTCTGCACCTCAAACACATGTAGGCTTGTAGGTTAATTGGCCTCTGCAAAAAAAACTGCTCCCAAAATGTAGGGAGTGAATGAGAAAGTGGATAATATAGAAACAGTGTGAACGGGTGATAGATTGTTGGCAGGGACTCAATGGGCTGAAGGGCCTGTTTCCATGCTATGGCCTCTAAACATACAAGGGGATTTTTTTTTTTTTGTTATATACTGAGGTGGTGGTTATGGTGGAGATAGAATTACAGCATTGAAATAAAGGCATTTGGACATATATTTGGATAAGGCCCAATGCGTGCAAATGGCATTAATGTAGATAGGCATCTTGGTTGGCATGGACGAGTCGGGCTAAAGTGTAAATAACCGATTATTTTACTTGACTTCTATATCCCAACATTATTGTAATATTCCCTTCACACATATTATTCTGTTTAATATTATGCGGGCATTGCATTCTTTTGTAAAAACATCCTTCCAGAAAGGTTAAATAGAACTAGAAATTAAATATGAGCTGGAATGCCAAGATAATTTGTTTTTTTAGACACATGGATTCAACGGTTTCCATTTCAATGAAATGAGTCATCGAAGGCATTTTCACTCAGTACAGCTGCTGACAAATTTATCCAGCTGACCCAAGCATTGTAAAAATAACTAGAAACCCAACACAGCAGTAACTCTTTGCAACGCAAAACAAAAAGAAATGAAACTGTAGAAACTATGCCTTGAACGTAATCCACTTTTACTTATTCCTGACAATTTTACATGCTCACAAAATCATTTGTTTTTAAGATAACATTTTTTCTCCTTTTCAGTCTTTACCGTGGGTGCACTGATCTAAACTGTTGGTTCCCAAACTAGTTTTAGTGCTCATCCCCACTTGAGAAGAACAATTTGTAGTTTCGGGTGTCCAACAACAATCACTGCCCCAGTTTCCAATGTACTCATTCTTCATACTAATTATCACTGAATAAAATCTCTTTAGTTTAGTTTATTGTCACGTGTACTGAGGTATAGCGAAAAGCTTTTGATGCGTGCTAACCAGTCAGCGGAAAGTCAATAGATGATTACAATCAAGCCATCCACAGTGCACAGACACATGATAAAGGGAATAACTATTGACTTCGTGAAAAATAAAAGTCCAGTAAAGTCCAATTAAATATAGTCCAAGGGTCTCCAATGAGGTAGATAGTAGCTCAGGACCACTCTCTATTTGTTGGTAGGGTGGTTCAGGACAAATAATCGTACTTCTAATTACACGTTCCCCACTTTGACTTCAAAGTTCTACCCCTTCTTCGTATAATCGATAAATTATTGTACGTTTATTTGTTGGGTTGCTGTGTTTAAAGTTGGAGCTAGTAAAAAATGTATTGTTCCAGTCCTGAAGTTGATGACAATGATACACTCTTGAATCTCTCCCGCAAAGGAGGAACTGCCCCACCCAGGTCAGTACCCTTAGACCCAGAGAGTCACCCAGACATTGCCCACTGGGTACAGAATAACCAACTACACCGCTAATATTGTGAATAAGAACTTATTTATGAATAAGAAATGTGGAACTCAATACAATAATAAAGGTCAAAAGAAATGTTCCCAAAATATTGAGGCCTGAATAACAAACCTTGCTAAAGCAAATAACGGCAAATTAATGGTGAAGAAAGTCTGAAGAAGGGCCTCGACACGAAACATCACCTATCCATATTCGCCAGAGATGCTGCCCGACCTGCTAGTTAGTTAAGTTTATTGTTACGTGTACAGACGAACAGAGAAAAACTTTTGTTAAAGGACTTAGTGCCCTTGAAATGGCATTAACTCTTGTTTAAAGTTTGCTCATTACTGCCATCCTATCTTCCCCCCTTCCACCTACTCACACCCATCGGTTTACTATAAGATTGGTTGCACTGAGAGAAAAACCAGGTCTATACACAACCTGAAAGAGGCATTAACTGTTCTTAAAGGGATCACAGCAGGTCACAGTTGATAAAATATATCTACCAGAGTGCAACCTGCTTGGTGATGGGGTGTATCAGTAGACTTCACACTCAAAGCACAGCACTACACTGCATATCACCACTTCAATCTGATCAAAAATGCTACTGCCTCCTAACCACTGCCACCTTCCAATCCCTCCCTGCCCCACACTACCTTGCGGATAATCCATTTCACCACATGCCAAAGGCCATTACAGGGCTGATCTCCCATTCTCCTTCACCAGCAAGTTTGGGATTATTACCACTGGATCAAGGCAATGAGGACAATGAAACCTAAATTGATCCCACACTGGGTTCCAACCTCAGTGTTCAACAGCAGGTACAGTGGCCTGTCTGAATAATTGACTCTTCACCTGCCCCATTTTACCCCATGCTGCCTAAGACAGGTATGATTTTCCTCCATGCTCTGACCACTAACACTAGCTAATTACAAATTCATAAACCCGTAAAACCATGGGACATAGAGTTCGGCAATTCCGCACCGAGTCTACTCCACCGTTCAATCATGGCTGATTTATTTTTCAATCTCAACCCTATTCTTCTGCCTTGTCAAAACCTTTGACGTCCTCCCTAACCAAGGACCTATGAATCTCCACTTTAAAATCGCCCAATGTCTTGGCCTCCACAGTTGTCTGTGGCAATCAATTCCACAGATGCACTACGCCCCGGCTAAAGAAATTGCTTGTCGTCTCTGTTCATGCCAGCCTAGGGATCCAGCTCGATGTCTGTCAGAGCCAACCACTGAAGTGCAAGCACTCCTCACAGTGTGCAGGATTCCAGCTGTGCAAATGTCTACCTTCTCAAACCACAACTAAATGTGGCTGAAGAATCCGCAAGGCACATCCCAGCGAGTAACGTTTGGCATCTGCTTCTTCAGTGGCAGACAATCTGGCGGCTGGTTTTGGCGGCTCATTGACAGCAACATGTTGTGGTATAATGGACAGTGAAGGAGGTTGTCTCGGGCTATAACAGGATATTGATCAACTAGGAGGGTTGATCAATAAAGAAATGGCAGGCGGAATTTAACTCTGACATGTGCAGAGTGCTGCATTTTGGCAAGTTAAATTAGGGCAGAACTTGCACAGTGAATGGCAGGGCCGTGGGGTGTGTTATTAACAGAGGGGTATAATAATAATAATAATAATACTAATAATAATAATAATAATAAGAAGAAGAAACTTTATTTGTGAAGCACCTTTCATACAATTGAATGCAACCCAGTGCTTTTCACGAAAACACAGGTCTAAACAAAAATACAATTAAAAACAGTAAGGACATAGACAGTTAATAACATAAAAGCATAGATTTACAGGTATATAAAAATGTAAATAAAAAAATAAAAAATTGAGAGTGTAAAAGGACAAAACACAAAACACTACATTTGATCCATATACACTTTTGTATATGGGTCAAATACAGAGTCCCATATACAAAATGAGCACACAAGCTGTTGAAGGGTATGCTGAGAATAAAGGTCATTTTTACAATGTCTTCAGAAGAAGTAGTCATTTGAAAGATAGGTTTTTAGCTGCCGTTTAAAAGTGTCAACTGAGTGGGCGTCTCTCATAGCCCTGGGTAGGGTATTCCACAACTTGGGGGCATAATTGTTTCCTGAAAGTGGCAACATGATGAGGAAGGAGTTTGGCGTATCAGCTAAGACACTGAGTATAAGAGATGGGACGTCAGGTTACAATTGTACAAAATATTGGTTGGGCTGCATTTGGAGTTTGTGTGCAGTTCTGGTCACCATTCCATAGGAAGCATGTGACCAAACTAGAGAGAGAGCAGAAAAGATTCACATGGATGCTTCCTGGATTGGAGGGCTTGAATTATAAAGAGAGATTGGATAGTCTGGGACACACAGTGCTGGCTGAACTCAGCGGCTCAGGCAGCATCCCCACAGAACATGGATAGGTGATGTTTTGGCTTGATGGTTTGAAACATCACCCGTCTATGTTCTCCAGGGAGGCTGCCTGATCAGCTGAGTTACTTCGACATTTTGTGTCTTTTTTGAGTAAACCAGCATCTGCAGTTCCTTGTTTCTACATTTGGATAGACCAAGTCGGTTTTCACTGGATCAAAGGAGGCTGAGAGGTGACATGATAAACGTATGTAAAATTAGGAGAAGCATTGAAAGGGAGATAGGCAGTGTCTGGTTCCCATAGCAGAGATGTTTAAAATAAGAGAAGACTGGTTGAGGGAGAG
This sequence comes from Leucoraja erinaceus, assembly GCF_028641065.1. NCBI lineage: Eukaryota > Metazoa > Chordata > Chondrichthyes > Rajiformes > Rajidae > Leucoraja > Leucoraja erinaceus. The sequence goes on along the minus strand of NC_073380.1, from coordinate 28,806,466 downwards.
ATGCAGGAAGTTTATGGGGACTCTGGGATGTAAACTTCTCACATAAATAGTAGTTGGTATCTGGAATTAACTGCCAGAGGAAGTAGTAGAGCAGGAACTGTAGCAATGTTTAAGGGGCATCTGGACAGGTACTTTGAATGTACCTGACTGGCAAACCAGCCTATGCAGCTCCTTGGGTATATACAGTAGGTATTGAATAAGCAAGTAGGGATATGGAATGAATGTAGGCAACTGGAAATGGTATAGATAGACGCAATGGCCATCCTGCATGCGGTGGGCCAAGGGGCCTGTTTCTATGCTGTACATCTCTATTACATCTTCCCACACCCGAGCTGCAATGATAATTAATGGGGAAAACTCTCACCATTATGGAGGAAAGGATATTGATCCTAATGAAGAGAGACAGGACTTGTTCCGTCCCATTTCGATCCTTAATGCATTCACAAATGGATGCAATAATCTCGAAGCCGACTGGTTAGCATGCAACAAAAGCTACAACAAAACCTCGGTACACGTGACAATAAACTAAACTGTCAAAAGCAATCTTCTAGAAGAAAACAAAATGCCACTCTCCCTTAGACATTTCCATGGCAATACACATAGAACAAGTCCAGAATGGAAAATGGACTCCTGGGCATGAAACACTGATATCTTTCTCCAGCCCTTTTTCCACCTCTACTATCACTGCTATTAATGGGCAGAACACATACAAGCATTAATTCCACATACCGCCCTTTGTCATTTATTGAAGAAGTGCCCCCAGCATGAAACTGCAAGATGAAACAGTGTTGCTTATCCAGAGTCAGATAGAGCTTTCGCAGATTTAACAAAAACATTACCGACCGGTGGAAAATCACGATTGCAAGTAACACATACAAAGCAATCCTTTGACTGTATAGATACCTAATCACTAGTGAAGTAAATGCTTTTGATCTTATTCTGGTCACAAGCTGACAGATCCCAACTCACTTCATCCCACTATATCATCCCACTTCAGAAATAAACCGACGGAGGTTGTCTCAGCAAATAGCTCAGCAATATATCAAGTTCTGAGGGAGAGTGTAAGTGAGATACACACATACCACCGAGACAGAAATCCAATGGGGGGGGGGTACAGTTGTGCAGCACATAATGCAGATGCCTCATAACTCCAGTGATCTAGCTCTGATCCTGACCTCAGGTGCTGTCTACATGTAGTTCACACAATCTTCCTGAGACTGCATGGGTTTACCCCAGCCACTTCAGTTTTCTACTAGATCCCAAAATCATGTTTAGGAAGGAACTGCAGATGCTGGTTTAAACTGAAGATAGACACAAAATGCTGGAGTAATTCAGCGGAACAGGCAGCATCCCTGGAGAGAAGAAATGTGTGATGTTTCGGGTCCCGTCTGAAGAAGGGTCCTGACCCGAAACGTCACCATTCCTTCTCTTCAGAGATGCTACCTATCCCGCCGAGTTACTACAGCATTTTGTGTCCACCCAAAGTCATGTTGGTAGGTTTGCTAGTTCCCATAATTTGCCTCCAATATAACTGGGTGGCAGGAGGATTAGAGGGGAGTTGGCGGTCGTGCGAGAGAAAAAATAAGTGAGGGGAAGGGACCAAGGTGAATGGTCTTAGAGTCGGCATGGACTCAAACAGCCAACTCTTCCAAGTCATAAGATGAAATGAGTAAACGTGGAAACAATGACTTGCCTTTGCACATACATTTGATTATTACCCAACAAGCTCAAATAAAACAGAAATGGTGAGAAGTTAAGAATGGCAAGTTTAGCCTCATCTGCTGTGATATTTCCATCACCTTAAACATTACTCTGCAAATTATTACATTTGGAAAAAATACACAGCCAGAGCAGTCAAAATGCCTCATAAATGTATGCAAATGCTGGGAATTTAAACAGAATCAGAGACATTTGGACAGATATAGGGACAGGAAGGATTTAAAGGGCTATCGGGACCAAATGCAGGCAAATGGGAGTAGCCCAATATGCAAACTTGGTCAGTATGGGCGAGATGGGCAAAATGGGCTGTAAATCTCTATGACCGTGACAGTGACAGAAATCTTCTCCTGACACATACCCCAACTATGTACTACGATGACACATACTCCAGCTTCCATTTCACCACACACACACGCACACACACACACACACAACTTGTAAACAGTCCTTGGTTTCATCCTAACGGCTTGCGATTCTTACAAACATTAATTCAGGAGGGGAGGCTATTTGTTATCACTACAATAGAAGACCTTCAACAGTATAACAGTTCCGCAAGCAGAACAACTACAATCTTAAGATCAGCATACTCAGACTAAACAAGACTAATAGTGATTTATAGTCACTTAAAGTGAAAACAAAAGGTAAAGTTTTCACCACAAGTTCTGCACTGGATGAACTTGCGGGGATAGAAATAGAGCACAGAGATGGAAATTGAAGGAAGTATCAGAAAAAACAACGGAAGTCCTATTGAAAAGCGCACTCACAAAGATAATGCAGAACAGAGAGAAAGAGAGAGAGAGAGAGAGAGAGAGAGAGAGAAATAAATCAGTTCTACCATGGTACAAGACCCGCTTTAGAATAAATAAAAATAATTGAGAATTGGGAGTGAATACTCCAGATGATACACTGGAAAAAATGATTTTTCTCAAAGTATGTAATTTTCTCACCAAAGTAAAAAAAACTATCAGGCCAGAAATCTATATTTTTCTCTCAAAGAAATGAGAGTCCAAACTGAATGGCTTTAAACAAGATGGTTCACTACACAAGAGAGCATTTAGCTCAGAGCTAGACTCGCAGGATGTTGCACGAGTCATTTAAAAAAGAATCAACAGGAGGTATTGTTAAAATAGAAAAAAAATCTGGTCTGGGGAAATGTGAAACAGACCTACTGGTATGTTGATTATTCATAAGATCGCAGTGGCTCAGGAAATGGCCATTTGGCCAGTCAAGCCTATGTTGACTCCCGTAGACCTATCTATTCAGTCCTGTTCATTCAATTTCCCCGTAGTCCAGTAAATTATTTTCCCCCCCTCTCGGGTCTATCCAATTTATTTCAGAAAACTCGAAATGCTTCCATCAACCAAACTGGGAACAAGCTCCAGTTTTTAAACAACTACCGTGGCATTAGATAGGACTGTTCCCACCGCAAATACCTTCTCAAGAATCCAACTGCAGATAGACAATAAATCAAATAGTCTCAGCGACAATAAATTCAAAGTCTCATTGCATGTTAGTCACAGTTCAAGAAAATTTTATAAAAAGAGAGCTCCTCTCTGCTCAGTCACATCTAACAGTTAATTATTATTTTCTTTCCACAGATAATCTACAGACGGAATGTAAAATGTGCCCTTACCACAGTGAAAAGATTTTAAACAAAAACATAAGACGCTGAAGATGGGTTGGCAAAAGTTTAAACTTCTTTGGATAAAGAGAATTTTTTTTAAAAGACTTACGCAGTCTGGAAGACTTTAACAGCGGACTTAATGCATCTGCTCCACAAAAACCACTAATCCTACACAGTGCGATATCTCAATGGAGTCACAAGGTCTCCCAATAGAACAAGACTGTCTTACTTTGAGACATTTCTCTGAGCTGGCAAAACAGAAAGATATTAAGTTTCCTGTCTTGGGAATCAAGTCATGTACAACACAGAAACTATTTAAAGAACTGATAATCGGAGGACAATTTTTTTAAGATCCCTTTTTTCCAATTACGCATAGCTGTTTATCTTGTTCATTTTTGCAACAAATCAATTCATTGAACTAAGCTGTTCAGTTAAGCATACCGCTTCGTTAATCCATCATAGTCATGCCTTGTAACAACTGAGAGATTAAACAGGTAACACTGTTCCTTTTCAAAATGACAAGACATTTTCATGCCGAGCTCCTTTCAATTCTGCTGCAAAATCTTGAGTCCTTCATAGCATCTGAGCTGTCATTTTCTTAAAACAATGCATGCACCAATGCAATTCAAGTCATTTTATATTAACAAACTCGCAGTGAAGTTGAAATATTATAGATATGAATTGGACAAGAATGTTTTGGAATAATTTCTCTGTTTGAAGGATAGACGCAAGGCCACACGTCATTTCTACCAAGGGCGTGATGTTGCGCACAAAGTGATTTATATAACTACGCATGCATCTTTCCTTTTTATGAAGGAGAATCAATTTCCTTATTGGAAAGCTCTCTCTCTCTCTCGATGCAAAGGGCAGCACTGCGGTGCAGCTGGTAGAGCTGCTGCCTCACAGCACCAAACGCCCGGGTTCCAACCTGACCTCGGGTGTAGTCTGTGTGGAGTTTGCATGTTCTCCCTATGACCGCGTGGGTTTGCTCCAAATGCTCGCGTCCGAGGTGGGGTGTCAATCCGAAATGTCACCTATCCATTTTCTTTCCTGTATCAGTCTTTGAAACTCCAATGAGTATAAGCCAACCCCACTTTTAAAGGAAACCCTTCATCCCAGGAGCCAACCTCAACTCCATTTCAATCATATCCCTCCTTAAATAAGGAAATCAAAACCACAACCAGCGCTTCAGTCACAGCCAATGGGCGGGCGGCATAGTTGTGCAGCTTGAAGAGCCACTGTCTCACTGCCCAGAGACCCAAGTTCTATCCTGGCCTTGGGTGGTGTCTGTGTGGAGTTTGCACGTTTTCTCTGTGACCGTACAGGTTCCCTCCGGGTGATCCAGTATCCTCCCACATCCCAAAGCAGGTTAATTAGCCTCTGTTAATAGACCCTGGTGTGTAGGGAGTGAGAAAGTGGGACAACATGGAATTAGTGCGAGCTGGTGATCGATAGTCGGCGTGGATTCAGTGGGATGAAGGGCCCATTTCCATGCTGTATCTTTAAAGCAAACTAAACTTCAGATGTGGTCCCATCTATGCCCTTTAGAGATAGGGCCTGTTTCCACACTGTATCTCTAAACCAAACTAAACTTCAGATGTGGTCTCACCTATGTCCTTTCGAGGTACAGCGTGGAAACAGGATCTTCGGGTCTGCACCAACCAGCGATTACCGCGTACACTAGCCTACACACACTAGGGGCAATTTTACTACCTACCAAAGCCAATCAACCTACAAACCTGTACATCTTTGGCGTGTGGGAGGAAACCGGAGCACCCGGAGAAAACCCAATCCGTCACAGGGTGAACGTACAAACTCCATACAGCCATCACCCGAAGTCAGGATCAAACCAGAATCTCTGGTGCTGTCAGGCAGCAACTCTACCATTGTGCCACTGTGCTGCCCCTTATACTCTGCCGTCCTGTGTGATTATATTCTAAAAATTGCCTTACTACATAGGTTTTGTTCAAGAAAAGAGTGCATCCATTCACAGAATACTGCTGTTCCTGAGAAGCCCATCATTTATTGTCTATCAATGCCACAAGGCTCAGCACTGGGACCCCAATTATTTACAATACGATTTATATGAAGGAACTAAATGTGACATAGACATACAAAATATGTGCAGACATTCGGCCCTTCGAGCCAGCACCGCCATTCATTGTGATCATGGATGATTGTCCCCAATAAATAACCCATGCCTGACTTCTCCCCATATCCCTTGACTCCACTAGCCCCTAGAGCTCTATCTAATTCTCTCTTAAATCCATCTCCAAGTTTGTGGCAGTGAGAGCTGGGTGGCTGTGTGAGCTGCAAGGAGGATGCTACGAGGCTGTAGTGTGGCGTAGCTAGGTTGGGTGAGTGGGCAGATGCGTGGCAGATGCAGTATAATGTGGATAAATGTGACATTATCCATTTTGGTGGCAAAAACAGGAAGGCAGATTATTATCTGAATGGTGTCAGATTAGGAAAAGGGGATGTGATGTACATGCAAATGTGCCTGTACCTCGTGACTGAGGTCAGGTGACCTTCTAGAAGTTTCTGTTGGTTGTTCAGATTAAAATCTTACTTACAAGATGGCGGATGTGTATTCATTGTGCTAGCACAACAGGGCCTTACAGAGAACATTACATGGTGTCAAAATAAAAAAAACAAAAAAAAACTAAAGAAAAGAATGGCAGAAGTCAAGCCTCCAGGGCCACTCTCCATGCGAGGAAACTGGCCAAGAATTAGAAGGACTGGATAAGGGCATTCCAACTGTACAAGACGGCAACATAACTGACGGGTAAGCCTGAAAAGATTTGGTGTGCAACATTTCTCCACGTGGCTGGACCAGCAGCTCAGGTACTTTATGAGACCTTTTGGTTCACCCCTGAGGAAAGTGACAAAATACAACCGCTGAAGAGTAAGTTCCAAAAAATAACCAAAAAAGAACTTAACTGTCACAAGATACTTATTTAATACACGTAATCAGCGGCGAGGGGAGACCTTCTCCAGCTACCCGACTGTAGTGAAGACTTTAGCTAATGATTGTGAGTTTGGCATTATACATGACTTGTTGCTGCGAGACAGAATTGTCTGCGGCATCACCAGCCAGCCGCTCCGGGAGAAACTTCCACAATGCGATGATTTAACACTGGAAAAATGCAGTGACGTGTATGATCGCAGAAGTATCAGCCGAGCACGTGAAGCAGATTGCCCCAACCGCCATCGACACCGAAGAGACAGTGGATGATGTGAAACGGGACAGCACCAGTCGGCCACGGGGCCAAGGCAGGGATTCGTGACCCAGACAGCCACAGACAGAAATCTGTGATTTGCGCAAGGATACCGTCTGCCGGTCATGCAACCGCGGCCATTAAGGCAACGACTGCCCCGCTCAGTACATGAGATGTTATACCTGCGGAGAGATTGGACATCTTTCCAGATCCCCCGACTGCCCGGTAAATAGAGCGCCCAACATCCGCCCACGTCTCCGACAACATGACCGGTGAATCAGACAAAAGGCCAGGGACTGGAGCCGCGACATCGATTTCCAGATGAACGCTTCACCGCTGCCTGAACCAGTGGACGACGACGTTGATGTCTTCTACATTGACGCCGTGATTCACGTCGTTATTGAGTCGACGTGTGAATGGGGACAGATGTGCAGCATCAACAATGTGAATATTGAGTTCAAACTTGACTCTGGCGCTCAAGTGGACATCCTGCCAGAGCACTTGTTCAGAAAGACTGGTCTTGCCTTACTGAAGACGAACGTGACACTGAGGTCATACTCTGGACATACAATGAAGCCTGTGGGGCAGGCAAAGGGGAACGTCAAAGTAGGTAAGAAAGAATATAGGGCTGTCTTTCAAATAATGGAGGGGAATGTGAAACCCATATTTGGGAAACTAACGTGTGGAAAGTTAGGGCTTCTTGTGCGAAAGGAGGCGGTTGATGGCATGAGTGCGAGCCCATCATACACGGCGAGGATCATTGAGGAAAACAGTGAGATTTTCTAAGGGCTGGGAATGCTAAAAAGACATGAATACACCATAGCGCTGCAAGAGAACATAAACATCCACCACAGCAACTATCCCACATTCCTCACTGTGATGGAAGGCAATAAAGTCTTATCTTCTTATTCTTATGAATCTTATAGAAACATATAAGATTCTTAAGGGATTGGACAGGCTAGATGCAGGAAAAATGTTCCCGATGTTGGGGAGTCCAGAACCAGGGGTCACAGTTTAAGAATAAGGTGCAGGCCATTTAAGACTGAGATGAGGAAAAACCTTTTCACCCAGAGAGTTGTGAATCTGTGGAATTCTCTGCCACAGAAGGCAGTGGAGGCCAATTCACTGGATGTCTTCCAGAGAGAGTTAGATTTAACTCTTAGGGCTAAAAGAATCAAGGGATATGGGGAAAAAGCAGGAACGGGGTACTAATTTGGGACGATCAGCCATGATCATATTGAATGGCGGTGCTGGCTCGAAGGGCCGAATGGACTACTCCTGCACCCATTTTCTATGTTTTTATTTCCATTTTTTCCCATCTCCAGTTACCTCAAGCTGATTGACCTGCCACCCACTTCAGAGGAGGGGTCTCTGGGTAGTGGGGAGAACTGATAAAAAAAGTATATAAAATGATCAGAGACACAAATAGGGTAAACACTCAGAAACGTTTTCCCCAGGGTGAAAAAAAAAAAGCAAATTCTAGTGGGCATAGCTTTAAGGTAAGAGATGTAACATTTAAAGCAGGTATGCTAAAACAGGGGACTGTTTTTTTTTAAACAGAGAATGGTGAAAGCCTGGAACATGCTGCTGGGAGTGGTGGTTGAGGCGGATACAATAGTGGCATTTAAGAAGACTTTTGGATAGGCGTATGGATAAGCAGGGAATGGAGGCATATGTGTTCAAGAAGGAACTGCAGATGCTGGAAAATCGAAGGTAGACAAAAATGCTGGAGAAACTCAGCGGGTGCAGCAGCATCTATGGAGCGAAGAAAATAGAAGTCTGAAGAAGGGTTTCGGCCCGAAACGTTGCCTTTTTCCTTTGCTCCATAGATGCTGCAGCACCCGCTGAGTTTCTCCAGCATTTTTGTCTACAATGGAGGTATATGTACTATGGCAATAATCTCACTGATCTATGTGCAAAAAAATGTACTTTAATGTACCATGGTACACGTGACAATAAAAGAATCATTGAACCATGTGCAGGCAGATAAGAGTCGGTTTTGGCACACACATTATGGGCCGAAGGGCCTGTTTTTGTGCTGTAATGTTCTATGTTCAGTATTACAATACTTTGCTGAACAGGTGGAGTCACATATAGGACAGATCAGATGAGGATTTGCTTCCTCTTCTTCCAAGTGACCCAGACTGCATTTTTCAACAATCTATTGAACCTATTTTAGCTTCTTAACTCTGGGTGTATTTAATTAGCTACATTTAAATTAATTGCGATCATCAACCAAAGCTTCTGAATGGCTAGCCCAGTGCTAGAACCATGATACTAACAAACTATATCACTGCCCACTGCAACTGGCCTCTCGTTAAAACTTGTCCATAGGCATGTTTTATTTTAAACATGTCTCGAGTGGCTGAAAACAAGGCTTAAAATGGTATGTTTTAAGAGCAAAAGGCTTACATGGGTCATAGGTGCTTCAGTAACGTATCCACGGAGCTGGGAAGATCAAATCGCACATACGCTATATCCCTAACTAAAGTTATCAAATTTCATCAGACCAGTTAAAGACATGTCGCGTTAATGGAAAGCTTTTCCAAATGGAATCCATCTCCAGTTTCCAAGTAATGTTGATTCTAAAACTATTTACGCAAATTAAATTTAAACCCATGGCTGGAGGCCTGCCGTCTGTAAAGAACAGCTGAAGTCTGTCCCGGCAGAGATATCCTTGAGGATCAAGTCTCCGCTGGAAGGAACTGTTTGGATCACTTTCAGCTTCCATTATAAATACAGCCATTGCCAAAATATACAATCATTTTACAACACAGACAATGGACATTAAATCCATCATATCTATCACCACTCCCTAGAACTGTTATCTTCTTAGCTCTGCTCCGCTTATCCATGGCATTAACACATTTTCAGGGCTGCTAGCATTGGGTGAGAGCTGGGAGTGAGAAATTACGAGAGACCAAGCCCGAGGAAGCATAGCCATAGGGGGGGGGGGGGGGGGGGGGGGGGGGGTAAAAACAGAATATGTCAGACATCCTCAGCAGGCAGCATCTGTGGAAAGAGAATCCAAGCTAATGTTTCAGGTTTAAGGCTTTCCATCAGAACTACTGCATCAGCGGTAGAGCTGCTGCCTTACAGTGCCAGAGACCCGGGTTTGATCCTGACTATGGGTACTATCAGTGTGGAGTTTGTATATTCTCCCTGTGACCGCTTGGGCTTTCTCTGGATGCTTCAGTTTCCTGGCACATTCCAAAGATGTGCAGGTTTGTAGTTTAATTGGCTTCTGTAAATTGCCCGTAGTGTATAAGATGCGAACATGGGATAACATCGACCTATTGTGAATGGGTGATTGCTGGTCGGCATGTACTCGGTGGGCCAAAGGGCCTGTTTCCACACTGTATTTCTAAACTAAACAAAAAATTGAAGAGGGACATCGAGTTGCAGAGAAGGTGGGATAGGTATGGCCAGGACAAAGGGAGTATCCCCAAGAAGAAGCCCAGAGTTGTTGTGGAGATTAAATGGAGATGGAGTTATCCAGTTGGTCGAATAATGTAGAGAGAAAAACCATGAATTCACTGCGGTGGGATTCAACTCTGGATTATTACAAACTTAATGCCAGTGATTACATGATCCACATACACTGCGATCAAAATTTGTAACAAGGAACATTTGAAAATATTTGGACAGATACACTGATAGGACAGGTTTAAATGGATATGGGCCAAAACACAGCCAGGTGGGACTAGTGTAGATGGGGCATGTTGGTCAGTGTGGGCTTGTTGAGCCAAAGGGCCTGTTTCCATGCAGTATGACTAACTCCAAGGTACTTGAGAAATAATATCAAATTATGCAGGAGGAATGAAATAAAAAGTGTTAAACACTGAAGAAAGTTGTACAGAGAATGTAATATCTTAACATAATTTTTCTAATAAATAAAATTAAAAATTTTTTAAAAACATTGAAGAAGGAAGCAGAAGATAGAAGCTAACCTAACTATCTTAAGTTAACTTTTATCTTCTAGTATTATATGGAGCTCATACAGGCAAAGGTGATTAGTTTAACTGAGCAACATGTTCGGTATGGACATTGTGAACCAAAGTGCTTGACCCTGTGCTGTACTGTTCTTTACTCTCTGTCACAGAATAAGATTCATACAGCATGGAAACAGGCCCTTCGGCCAAACTTGCCCATACCAACAAAGATACCCCATCTATACCAGTCCCACCTGGTCATTTGTGGCCCATTTCCCACTAAACCTTTCCTATCCATGTACCCGTCCAAATGTCTTTCAAATGTTGTATACAGTGCCAGAGACCTGGGTTAAATCCTGACTATGGGCGCTGTCTGTACGGAGTTTCGTTCTACCCGTGACAGCATACGCTTTCTCTGGGTGGCCGGTTTTCTCCCACACTCCAAAGACATGCAGGTGTGTAAGTTAATTGGCCTCTGTAAATGGCAAAATGTCCCCAGTGTGCAGGATAGTGCTAATGTACAGGGACTGCTGGTCGACGCAGACTCAGTGGCCCAAAGGGCCTGTTTCCATGCAATATCTCTGAATTAAACTTGAGGATGGAACCATTACACGAAATCCCAGGCAGAGTCTGAACCTTTACAATTAAAATTTAAGCAATGACTCAAAGACCACATGGACATTAAATACAACAAATAAAGAATCAGGCAACTCACATGGTTTCTGCTCTTTAGGTCACTTGTATCACCTTCCTTGCTTTCTCTCTTTTAAAGAATTAACCACCAAGTGTGAAGCTTTGTTCCAGAAAGTTGCAAGCCCTCCAATCACTGGTATCGAGAAAAGATACGAGATGTTGGCATGCGTAATTTGCAAATAATCAGGAAGTTTTTATTTTTGTACAGAAAAAAGTCCCCACCTTCCAATTAATAATAATATTGGGGATATACCAGCGGATATGGAAAGGGAACCAAGGTCTAGTTCCTTCACATGCAAATATTTAACTCAATCTGAAGCAGTATTTTCCAAACTGTCCAAGACTTCACGAGACACAATAGCAATCAGAATCTATATTGCTGTCAGTACTCTATTGTGCCCCGGTTTCAATCTGATGCTTTGTTTTGTTAATGGTGTCTGTCACAACACAGCATGTGTAGGAAGGAACTGCACATGATGGTTTATACCTAAGATAGACTCAAAGTGCTGGAGTTGACTCAGCAAGTCAGGCAGCATCTCTGAAAAAAAGGAATAGGTGACGAGAAGGCCGAGACACTTCTTCAGACTTCAGGCTTCGACTGTTTCCACAAAGCATAGTGCATTGGCTATTTTTAAAGCAGAGATTGATAGATTCATGATTAGTAAGGGTGTCAAGGGTTAGGAGAATGGGGTTGAGAGGGGGAAAAACAGATCAGCCTTGATTGAATGGCAGAGTAGACTCCATGTGCTAATTCTGCACCTCGGTCTAATGGTCTTATGAACTCCAGTCTCCTCAGCATGGCCAGTTAGCATTTTTTTGCTGAACCCCAGTTCAATGCGAGGCAGGGCAGCGGTTTTACAAAGGATTTGTAGCCGATTTGCCCGTCGTCTCTCCTGCACCAGATGCTGCTTGTCACAGATCAGAGTTACATTTTTATTATTCCTTTACACGTGGGTATGATCAAAAGAAATAAAAGTATTGCCCCACCACAAAGAAGAATTTGTCAGTGCGAATTGAGGAAACATGGTTTGCAGGTTTTGCCTACAGCGATCAGATTGGTGCTTACTCCCAACCTTACATTCTAACCTTTGGCCTCTCCTTCAGGGCTGGAGCAAGACATTCACTGTCCCTCCCTTGACCTTCGACCCCTCAACACTGGGTCATCATCACGGCCCTCCCCACCCCAGACCGAGCGAGGACATCGTTGTTTTGCAGCCTCATTCCTTCAAGGTGGGATGAGTGATATACATGTCCCAATACATCCTCCAGTCCCTCACCTGCACAGTGGCGCAGCGGCAGAGTTGCTGCCTTACAGCGGCAGAGACCCAGATTCAATCCTGACTACAGGTGCTGCATGTATGGAGATTGCATGATCTCCCTGTGACCATGCGGGTTTTCTCCGGGTGCTCCAGTATCCTCCAACACTCCAAAGATGTGCAGGTTTGTAGGTTAATTGGCTTCTGTAAATATCCCTAACCGGTAGGATAGAATTAGTGTATGGGGATCACTGATCGGCACAGACTGGATGGGTCAAAGGGCCTGTTTCCACAATGTTTCTCTAAAACTAAAACCTCAGACCAAAACACCCCATATGAATGAGGTGGATTGGAGGGTAGCTAATGTTTTCCCACATTTCAAGAAAGGAGGGAGAGAGAAAGCAGGAAATTATAGGCCAGTTAGCCTGACATTGGTGGTGTGGAAGGTGCTGGAGTCGATTATCAAAGATGTAATAGTGGCGCATTTGGATAGCAGTAACAGGATGGATACTGGGACGAAATTCAGGACGAAATCCAAGTCAGCATGGATTTACGAAGGGGAAATCATGCTTGACAAATCTTCTGGAATTTTTTGAGGATGTAACAAATAAAATGGACAAGGGAGAGCCAGTGGATGTAGTGTACCTGGACTTTTAGATAGCCTTTGATAAGGTCCCACACAGGAGATTTGTTTGCAAAATTAGAGCACATGGCATTGGGGGTAGGGTATTGCCATGGATAGAAAATTGGTTGGCAGACAGGAAACAAAGAGTAGGGATCAACGGGTCCTTTTAAGAATGGCAGGCAGTGACTAGTGGGATGCCGCAAGGCTCGGTGCTGGGGCCGCAGCTATTTACAATATGAATTAATGATTTAGATGAAGGAATTAAAAGTAACATTAGCAAATTTGAAGATGGCACAAAACTGGGTGGCAGTGTGAACTGTGAAGAGGATGCTGTAAGGATGCAGGATGAATTGGACAGGTTGGGTAAATGGGTAGAAGCATGGCAGATGTAGTATAATGTGGATAAATATGAGGTTATCCACTTTGCTGGCAAGAACGGGAAGCCAGATTATTATCTGAATGGTGTCAGGTTAGGAAAAGGGAATGTACAACGAGATCTGGGTGTCCTTGTATATCAGTCACTAAAAGTAAGCATGCAAGTACAACAGGCAGTGAAGAAAGCTCATGGCATGTTGGCCTTCATAATGAGGAGTATAGGCGCAAATAGGTCCTTCTGCAGTTGTACAGGGCCCTGATGAGACCACACCTGGAGTATTGAGTGCAATTTTGGTCCCCTCATTTGAGGAAGGACATTCTTGCTATCGAGGGAGTGCAGCATAAGTTCACAAGGTTAATTCCCGGGCTGGCGGGACTGTCATATGATGAAAGAATGGACAACTGGGCTTGTGTTCACTGGAATTTAGAAGGATGAAAGGATATCTTATAGAAATGTATAAAATTATTAAGGGATTGGACACACCAGATGCAGGAAACATGTTCCCGATTTTGGGGGATTACAAAACCAGGGGTCACAGTTGAAGATAGCCATATAGAACTGAGATGAGGAAAACCTTTTCACACAGAGAGTTGTGAACTTGTGGAATTATCTGCCTCAGAAGACAGTGGAGTCCGATTCATTGGATGCATTCAAGAGAGTTAGATAGAGCTCTTAGAGCTCAAAGGGTATGGGGAGAAGGCAGGAATAGGGTGCTGAATGTGGATGATCAGCCATGATCACATTGAATGGCAGTGTTGGCTCGAAGGGCCTACTCCTGCACCTATTATCTATGTATCTATGAATGAAAGCTTCACACATTCAAATCCCTTTATTTAGGGTCTCTCCTCCATCCGAAATCCCAATTAAACAAAGATACCTTCACCAGCCCCATTACCAACAAAACCTAGCCATTCATGCCATTAGCTTTAAAGTGCCTATAAATCTGAAGCATTTGATTCCAAGATATAGATGCTTTTTAAAATCAATGCCAATTATAAAATGGTAGTGAGATTATTGTTGCCATTTTGATGCCATCGCTACACCAATAACATTTTTTTTTAAAAACGTTCTATTGGCTTTAGGAGATCCTTTGATTGGTTTCCAATGTAATCACTAAAGGGATGACAGTCAAAAAACACCACACTGTTTTGCCAGCATTACATGATTGACGACTGACTTTCCCCAGAGTGAAACTAGATAATGGCCATTTCTTCGTTACTTTGGAAATTTGAATGTGCATTACCCCACTTGAAGGACCTTTGCATAATGTCCACATCTGTCACATACAGATGATGTAATTCACAGTCCAATGTTCCTATGGGGAAATTACATAGAGCTCCTAGTCCCAGGAATGATTGGGAATGTCAGTGGGAACTCCCGGGATAACTATTCTTTTCCAATGCAGCTCTGAATTGGCAGTCTGATAAGGTTGGCCCTCTTTATTTTGATAACTTTTCAAAAGATGCTTTGTGGAAGTATCCTATCAAGATACATCACAATTTGGTTTCACAATAGACTGCATGAAATTGCAGAAAGTTATGGATGTAGCCTGTCCAATGACTCCATCTACACTTCACACTGCCTTGAGAAAGCACCCAACATAATCGAGGACTATTTTTGCCGAGTCATTTCCTCTTCTCCCCTCTCCAATTGTCATAAGATAAAAAGCTTAAAAGCACATACCACCAGATTCAGGAACAGCTTCTTCCTTGTTGTGATCAGATGACTGAATGGTCCTCACATATAAAACCAATCGGCCAACCTATCTCACTTATTTTGTATCTGTATTGACTCTGCTACTGTCATGCTGTGATGTTTGGAACACTATGTTCACTATGTTCTGAATCTGAATCTTTGAATCTGAATCTGAACACTATATCCTGTGCCCTGGTATTTTTCTCTTTCGCTTTGCACTCCCTGTTATACTTGCATATAGCTTGAATGTACTCATTTGACTGGATAAGTACGCAAACAAAATGTTTCACTATATCTAGCCCAGTACTTGCGACAACAGTAAACCGATACCAATCCAAATACCAAAACTAATTCAGTTTCTCTTTCTATTAATGCTGCCTGACTTGTTGGGTATTTCCAACATTTTCTGCTTTTTGATTCATGTTAGCCGAATCTGCAGAGTTATTTGTTATTATTCATCAAATGAATTGATAGTCTGACATGTAGGCATAATTGATGTGTCAAAAGCACACCAACATAGACAAAATGAAAACAAATAAATATGTGAATCTATCAACAAGTCACGATTCCGGGTGTAAGAAAGCGTATCCACATTTCCAAAAGGAACATCAGAAAGCTTATGATTCGCAGTTCTTCCAAAACCTGCTTTAAAGGAGCACAAACACATTAAGAACATTTCTGCTTTTACTCGTCAGTGTTTCAAAGAAACCTTTTTTCTCCCTCACAAATTTCACATGATAAACTGAACATGAATCATTACACAGGGTAAATTCCTGAAATATGACAGAAAGGGATTATCTTTGGAAGCAAGCCAAATCAATTCATTGAGAAACTAGTCAGGCTACAATGCCCTTTATTATACAATAAATCGAATTGTACATTGTCTCGTTCCACACAGACGTTTAAGACAAATGCCATGAAAAGTCATAGTCGTCCAGATGCCCTTCAGCCCACTTTGTCTCTAGACTTTACAGATACAATGCGGAAAAGCGCCCTTCGGCCCAACGAGTCCGCGCTGACCAGTGTTATTCCTGTACACTAGCACTATCCAACACACAAGGGACAATTTACAATTTTTACCACAGCCCATTAACCTACAAAACTGTACGCCTTTGCAGTGTGGGAGGAAACCGGAGTATCTGGAGAAAACCCACAAGGTCACAGGGAGAACATATAAACTCCGTACAGACAGCACCCGTAGTCAGGATCAAACCCTGGTCTCTGGCGCTGTAAGGCAGCAGTTCCATCAGAGCTTTGATCAGAAAATGAATAAATATTTGATTCGGAGAACGTAGTGCAGTGGGATCTTCAACCACAACACCCACAGTATCAACCAGATGTAGGCATCACTAGCAATATAGCGCTCCTTCAGTACCACACCAATGTACCAACCTAGATTAGGTCAGGATTCAGTGGACTGAATAATCAAGCTCCTGATGAGCTTTAATAGCTGTGTAAAAGAATAGTCATATAGCACAGAAACAAGCCCTTCAGCCCAACCCATCTATGCCAACCAGGATTCCCCATCTAAGCTAGTCCTATTTGCCTGCACTTGATCCATAACCCTCTAAACCTATCCAATCCATGCACCTGTCCAAGCGTCTTTTAAATGTGGTTATAGTACCTGCCTCAACTACCTCCTCTGGTAGCTCACTACATTTACCCACCACCCTCTGAGTGAAAAAAAGTTGCCTCTCCGTCCCCTTTGAAATCTTTCCCCTCTCACCTTAAACCTATGTCCTCTGATTCTTGATTCCCCCACCCTGGGCAAAAGACTGTACATCCACCCTATCAATTTCCCTTATGATACTATACATCTCTATAGGATCATCCCTTAGCCTCCTGCACTCAAGATGTAATGTCTTAGCTTGCCCGGCCTCTCCCTATAGCTTCGGGCCTTGAGTCCTGGCAACATCTTCATTAATCTTCTATGCACTCTTTCCAGCTTAACGTCATCGTTCCTATAGCAGGGTGACCAAAACTGAACATAGTATTCCAAATGCAGCCTCAACAGTTGTCAATCTTTGCTGCACTCTTTGTCTCTGACCTTGTCACAAAAAATAGATCCTTCCACTTTAACATCCAACGTGACCTAATAACCTAGATATCATCTCCTAATCTGATCTGCTATTTCAATTCCAAACCATTATTAACCCAGAGAAGGTCGAGTCGCAAGTAGATGAAGGTGGAGTCGCAGGTAGATAAGGTGGTCAAAAAAGGCTTTTGGCACTTTGGCCTTCATCAGTTAGAGCATTGAGTATAGAAGTTGAGAGGTCATGTTGCAGTTGTGCAAGACGTTAGTGAGACCACATTTAGAATATTGTGTTCAGTTCTGAGCACCATGTTAGTGGAAAGATATTGTCAAGCTTGAAAGGGTTCAGAAAAGATTTACGAGGATGTTGCCAGGACTAGAGGGTGTGAGCTGTAGGGAGAGGTTGCATAGGCTGGGCCTCTATTCCATGGAGTGCAGGGGGATAAGGGGAGATCTTATAGAGGTATACAAAATTATGACAGGAATAGATTGGGTAGATGCACAGAGTCTTTTGCCCAGCGCAGGGGAATTGAGGACCAAAGGGCATAGGTTCAAGGTGAAGGGGAAAAGATTTAATAGGAATCCGAGGCATAACATTTTCCACACAAAGGGTGGTGGGTGAATGGAACAAGCTGCCAGAGGGAGTAGTTGAGGCTGGGACTATCCAATCAATTAAGAAACAATTAGACAGTTAGACAGTTGGATAGGACAGGTTTGGAGGGATATGGACCAAGCGCAGGCAAGAGGGACTAGTGTAGCTGGGATATTGTTGGCCGGTGTGGGTGAGTTTGGCCGAAGTGCCTGTTTCCACACTGTATCATTCTTAACTCTACGACTCTATGGTGGTGGAGGGTGAGGCCTCACAATATTTAATAAGTATTTAGATGAACACTTGGAATGTCAAGGCATCAAAGACAACTGAACAAGAATAAATAAGTATTTGCTGTCCCCCCACCTTGCTATGATGGACTAGCGGGTCTATTTCCGTGCAGTTTAATATTGCACATCATAAAGTCAATGTCATCCCAATGTATGTTCAATCCTATCAATGCCAAGCTCCTCCCCGCATAAATTCTAACTCATCCAGATCCATTCCACCCTTTTCCTAACCCATGCAAGATCCCAGACGTAGTAATCTGCTGTGGTTCCCCGTTAAAATGCAGAGATCCCGATCAGAATCCCAATCCTGCTCCACTAAGTGATCCCAATATTTGAAACTCAACTCTGTCCCCCTCCCCCAGCCTCGTGTACTTGCTCTGACTTTATTGAAATTCAAGTCCACTGGATAATTCCCTCTCCTTCTGCTCTGTCATGGTTGTCATTACACAAACTCTCATGCAGCTTGTCAAGAGGCTTTGAAATTCCCTTGCTCTACTTCCAACATCAGAACCCTTTCTCTTCAATCAGATTTTGGGCATCACGCTTGACCTGTTAAGGCACCATATCGTCTGCTCCGTTCATGCAGGAGAATGTTAAAGTTTCCAACGTGCTGTCTGAGAAAAAGCTAAATTTCTTCCAGTTTCCTTGCCTCTTGTCCAAGAGTGCAAGCAATAACAGCAAGAAGATGAATTGATCATGTCCATTATAAGTTCCCCTGGGAACATTACTTAAAGGAGACTAGCGACAAAAAAGAGGTGGGAGTGGAAGGCACCATTTCCTGAGAGGCTTTGTGAACTTCTGAGTTGTTACAACAAAACATTTACTTTCCCTCTGGTCTTTCAGTCTAGATGAAGGGTCACAACCCAAAACACCAACTGTCCATTTCCCTCCACAGATACTACCTTATACATGCCGAGTTCTTCCAACTGCTCTCCATTTTTAATATAACAAAAGAGTTCTCAATAGTTCTTCCGATGTTGTAAATATCATAACTTGTCACGGTGGGGATGAATCCATAACCTGAGTTTGAGTTTAGTTTAGTTTATAGACCATAGACAATAGGTGCAGGAGCAGGCCATTCGGCCTTTCAAGCCGGCACTGCCATTCACTGTTCACATTCACTCATCCTCAATCAGTACCCTGTTCCTGCCTTTTCCCCATATCCCTTGACTCCTTTAAGAGGAGTCAAGCTATGTTTAAGAGCTCTATCTACCTCTCTCGTGAAAGCATCCAGAGAATTGGCCTCCACTGCCTTCTGAGGCAGAGAATTCACCCTCTGTGAAAAAGTTTATCCGCATCTCCGTTCTAAATGGCTGACCGCTTATTCTTAAACTGTGGCCCCTGGTTCTGGACTCCCCCAACATCGGGAACACGTTTCCTGCCTCTAGCGTGGCCAAACCTTTAATAATCTTATATGTTTCAATAAGTTCCCCTCTCATGCTTCTAAATTCCAAAGTATACAAGCCCAGCCGCTCCATTCTATCAACATATGACAGAGCCGCCATCCCGGGAATTAACCTCGTGAACCTACGCTGCACTCCCTCAATAGCAAGAATGTTTTTCCTCAAATTAGACCAAAACTGCACACAATACTCCAGGTGTGGTCTCACTAGGGTCATGTACAACTGCAGAAGGACCTCTTTGCTCCTATACTAAACTCCTCTTGTTACAAAGGCCAACATGCCGTTCGCTTTCTTCAATGCCTGCTGTACCTGCATGCTTACTTTCAGTGACTGGTGAACAAGGAATCCCAGATCTCGTTGTACTTCCCTTTTCCCAACTTGGTTGCTGGTCCAAACACCACAAGTCAACTGTTCCCTCTACTGTTTGCAAATGAATTGGCTGCTATATAACAGCACCCTTACTTTTATCTCCAGCACAAATATATTAAAACATCCTAAGCCAATCTAAATGATGTAGTGTAGCACAAACAACAATAATAAGGTAAGCTTTAAGAAGGACTTAAAAGGAGATGCATCGTTGAGAGCTAGAGGGAATTAGGAAAAGAATTCCAGAGAGTGGCAGATGGTTATCAAAGTCACAAGCACTAAATGTTCAAAAAATACAGAAGAGGGCAGAGTCAGAGGAATAGCAATTCTCTGCAGGAATGAAAGAGGATGGAACAACACTAATGAACATATGGATAAGAATATTAAGAACAAGAGATACTGGCTAACTAATCGAGTATATCTAGTGTATCAGTATGAGTATAGGTATTGGTTTATTATTGTCACATGTACCAAGATACTATCCAGTCAAATCATGTAGTACATGAGTAAATTCAAGTTATACACAGGTACAACAGGTAGTGCATAGAGAAAATTACCAGAGTGCAGTATATAATGTTACAGCGTTACAGTATTACAGCCACAAAGGAAGTGCAGAGGTCTCAATGACAAAAGCTGGGAGATCAGAACTCCACCCTTAGTTATAAGTGGACCATTCAGTAGTTTGCTAACAGCGGTGTATCTGCAGAAGTTGGTAAAAGTTATTACGTCAGGAGTAATGGAGTAAGGGTGACTCTAGAATAGCACAGCTTTGGATTAATTTATTTTCCAGGAGCGGAAAAAGCGAACGAGCAAAGTAACTAGTGAGATATTTGTGGCTTTCATAAGGAATTCATTTTTAGAGTGTTACGAGACATTTTAGTATTACAAACTACAAGATAAAATTTCAATCATGCTACAATGTTGTTAATACATTTTCAAGCCTACCCAGAGAACATCAACATTAATTCACTTTGTCTCCTTCAGTTCAGTTGGAGATAGTCAAAAATCCTTCACCTGCATTTTCTTCACACGAGAGACACAGGTTCAAACAAATACTTGAGCCCCAGATGATAGCTCAGGTCTCAGTCAATTAAGATCTCTGAACGGGAACACCACTGCCATCGTTCAGAAAGAGGATAATGTTAACAAATCTGTTAAATTCCAATATGAGGGAAGTTAGGGAAAGTACATGTAAAATTACACAAAAATATCAAGTGTAACCCACTTTGCCCAATGAATCTATGTTGGTGCTTACTGTTAATGTGATTCCAATACCAATCTCTCTTTCTTTAACTAAAATATCAGAGTTAGGATTTGGGGGAGGGAGTGAATTTGCCAGGGAAGAAAAGGTATATAGAACAGCTAATCCACTGCTGAAATATTTATGCATAGACCGAGAAATAAATGGACTTGAAATCTTATCATCTCAAAATCACTTCCTTTTTTACTAAGGTTGATCAAGCAGATATAAAGGGCACTATGCAATGATTTTTGCACTTGGATCATCAGAAATTGGGATGTTACTACCAGGGTAGACACAAGTGGGAGTAACTCAGCGGGACAAGCAGCATCTTTGGAGAGAAGGAAATGGATGGCATTTTGGGTCGAGACCCTTCTTGAGACTGAACCCTGTTACTATCAGGGCCCTGATCTCCACATGGCAGGAATTAAATTTTAATAATTGCATGGATATCTATACATATCCATCTTCTCCAGAGATGCTACCTGACCAACTGAGTTAATTCAGCAATTTATATTTTTTTGTCACCCAGCACCTACAGTTCCTTGTGTGTGTATCTCTCACTCCCAGTTTAGTTTTTGTTTTTAGAGATTCAGTGTGGAAACAGGCACTTTGACCCACCGAGTCCACGCCGACCAGCCATCCCCATACACTAGGTCTATCCTATAGAGTGGGGACAATTTACAGAAGCCAATTAACCTCCATGTCTCTGGAATGCAGGAGGAAACCTGAGCACCTGGAGAAAACCCACGCGGATACAATGAGAATGTACAAACACCGTCCAGACAGTACCCGTAGTTATCATCAAATCCGGTTCTCTGGTTCTGTAAGGCAGCAGCTCTACCGCTGTGCCACTCTACTGAGACTTGTCCATATCTTCACTGGCATGGATATATATCTAAATTACCCATTATATATCATGGTGACATTGACAGTGTAACTTCTTTTTGCAGTAGGCCCTTAAGATACACTGTGAACATTTCAATTAGATCATTGGAACAAAAATGTAGCCACATGGGCAAGGACATTACTAATGTATTAGTCTAAAAGTGTCTGTCATCAAACCAGAACCATCTGCAGTGTGTTTGTTTAGTAATAATGAATTCAATTATTTACATTCAATTCAGGGAGATTTAAGAGATGTTTTAAGGGCCTGTCCCACTGTACGAGGTAATTCAAGAGTTCCCCCGAGTTTTCCCCTGATTCAAACTCGTAGAATGTCCGTAGCGGGTCCGTAGGAGTTCGTGGATGTCTCGTACGCATAAAAAGTAACCATTTTTTTTACTCATGGACATTTTTCACAATGTTGAAAAAAACGTCACAAGCTTACCAGATTTCACAAGTACCTACCGTTACTCGTACGAGCCGCTACAGGACATTCACGAACTCCTACGGACCCGCTACGGACATTCTCCGAGTTCGAATCAGGGGAAAACTCGGGAGATCTCTTGATTTACCTCGTACAGTGGGACAGGCCCTTTAGTATCCATTGTGTCATGATAGTTGTTGCTCAACTGATCCATTACATTACTTGCATTGGTTATGCTGATTTGACTGTACTATTAATATGTGCACACATAACAGAATACAATGGATGATGTTACATTCAATTCAACCAACATGGTTTTGCACAAAATTAATAAATAAACAAAATTTATACAAAGTACGAAATTTAACTATGGATTTCAAGGGTCTGCAACTTGAGACCCCAAGGATAACCTTTTAACTCACGCTTCTTCGGGAAAGCTTCCTTCCATTCAAGATAAACACATTCCACAATCCTGATACCGGCACTAAATTCCACAGCACTAAATACTTCCTTTTATTCCATTGTCCTGGCGTTCCCACCACCACATGAGTTTTAATTACCTTGGTTTTTTTTAAATGCAATACATAACTGAGTGCCACCATTCTACTGCCAAACTTTGGTTAGGGACAGATTATTCCAATCGCTTGGCTGTCCTGTTTGTTATTGGTTTTAATTACAGATGCTGAATGGCTGATTGAGTGACCTGGTATGTAGTCTTTTGAAACCCTAACCCAAAGTAAAAAAATTCAGGGAGATTAGCTTTGTGTTTATTGAGAATCAACTCTACAATTATCTGTATCTCTGATAACTTAGAGTTATTTATTTAAACCCAAAAATTCAATGATTAAAATAGGCAGCTTAAGAAATGTCATAAAAATCAATACTTTTAAATACTCCCAAAGATATTACTTATTGCAAAATCAATGTCACTAAAACAAATTATCTGGGTCATAAGTAAAATGTTATTTGTGGAATTCTATAGTGCAAACGTTGCTGTGAAAAGTACACTCACTAGTTGCAAAACAATTTCGGAAGTTTGGAAAGGCATTATGTAAGTACAAGTCTTTTCACATGTCCTGCACAAACATTACTGGTAATCAAATTTCCTATAGCTTTTTGGAAATTCACATTTTTAAATTATGAATTTATCATGAGTGACAGCCTTTAACCTTCAGTTTTCTCCATGAACTTCCTGAGATGCTGACACCTCCAGGGTACACATCCATAGCTGGTGGTCACTCTTCAGTACTTCACCCAAGCACGGGGGTCAAGGAAAAAGCATTAACAATGCGACCCTGTTTTCACCAATCTTTCCAACACCATGCACAAGAAGCACAAGACAGACACCATTGTATGCTGATGCCGAGAAGTGCATTTGGCTGAACAACTTCTAATCTTGTGCATGGACTTGAAGAAGAAGAAGGAGAAGAAGACCCTAGCACGGTTACCAACCAAGTTTAGTTTAGTTTATTATTGTCACGTGTACCGAGATTTAATTGGTGTGCTATCCAGTCAGAGAAAAGACTATACATGAATACAATCAAACCATCCATGGTGTACAGATAGAAGATAAAGGATGCACCCATTCAGTGCAAGATATAGAAACATAGACATAGAAAAATAGAAAATAGGTGCAGGAGTAGGCCATTCGGCCCTTCGAGCCTGCACCGCCATTCAATAAGATCTTGGCTGATCATCCAACTCAGTATCCTGTACCTGCCTTCTCTCCATATCCCCGGGTCCCTTTAGCCACAAGGGCCACATCTAACTCCCTCTTAAATATAGCCAATGAACTGGCCACAACTACCTTCTGCGGCAGAGAATATATAACACTGAAGACCGATAAAGTCCAATTAAAGATAGATCAAAGGTTTCCAATGAGGTTGATGGGAGGTCAGGACCATATTCTAGCTGATGAGAGAACCGTTTGGTTGCCTAATAAAATCTGGGAAGAAACTGTTCCTGAATCTAGAGGTGTGCGTTTTCAAACTTCTACACTTCTGGCCCCGCGGGCGGCGCAGACCAACATCGCAGAGTCCTGCGACTCCGCCCGGCTCGGCCTGTGGACTTCGGGAGCCGCGGACTCCGGTGGGAGGTGGCTGATTTGGAAGTCCGGGCTGCTGAGGATGTTCTCCGTCGGGGTTCGGCGTCGGGGTTCCAACGTTCCCGGCGAGAGGGCCTGAGCATCGGGCTGCCCGTGGCGGCGACTGCGGGTGCTCGGTAGGCCCCGACCACGGGTGAATATCTGGGAAGATCGGCGGGGAGGCTGGCTGGACTATGGTACCTCCATTAATTTTTGGTGCAGCTGTGGGGTTATGTTGTGTCGTGGACTTCTGTGTTTGTGCTTTTCTTTTCTTTTTTAATTAATTATTTATTTTTATGTTACATGACTAAGGAAAATCCATTTTGTTGTCTCTTATGAGATAATGACAATAAATTGAATACAATACAATACAATATCAATCTTCACATTGACAGACTGATGACCATCTCCACAGCTCTGAGATGGACAATTCCAAAGAATTACAATTAGAGGAAAGTCTCCTCCTCAACATCACTTTAAAGGGGCGATTCCTTACTCTGATACACCCAAACGAGAAACAAATTCTGAGCGAGGCACAAAATGCTGGAGTAACTCAGCGGGACAGGCAGAATCTCTGGATTGAAGGAATGGGTGATGTTTCAGGCCGAGATCATTCCTCAGACTTCTGAAGAAGGGTCTTGACCAGAAGTGTCACCCATTCCTTCTATCTATCTTTGATTTAAACCAACATCTGCAGTCCTTTCCAAAATGAATTCTGAGTATTTATCCAATTAATTCCCCTCAAATTATGTTTCACTCTTCGAAATTCCAATAAGTAAAGCCCAACCTGCTTTTCTCCTCTTCATATGTCAAGCTATTCATCCCAAGAATCAACCTAGTACATCCCTCATTAAATATGGAGACCAAAACCGCATACAGATGGTGTCTCACCAGCTCCCTGCAATGGTGCTTCCAGACGTATACTTTTATATTCAAGACCCCATGCAATAAAGGCAATATTTCTATTTGCCTTCCTAACGACTTACCACTCCCACCTCTTTTTCAACTTTCATCCCCCCCCACAATCAGTATGAAGATCCCAACCAAAAACGTCACCTTATAAATGTTGTCCATTGAAGTTGCCTGACCTGTCCAGTTACTCTGCCACTTTGTGTTTTACTGTTGATTATACCCGGGATTCTCTGCCAGTTTGATCCAAGGGCCCGCTACAGATCGCATCAGTTACTTCACCATTATAGAGAACAGCCATTACTTAATTCAATCTTGACACAAGTAAAAACAATTCTCTGATGCTCTAAGGATATTTTTTTGACATTTTACTGCATAGAAATGTTTATCATTTATGTGTCAATAAGATCAGTACAATGAAGGATTGTTGATTTAAAAAAAATAAATAAATAAGTTGTGATCCACATTTTAAGAGTGGGGGTAGATGCATTTTTCGAAAGTTTAAGTATTCAAACTTATACTGAAATTTTGGAAAAATGAATCTACCCCCACTCTTAAAATGTGGATCACAAGCATGTCTGAGACGCTACATCTTGAAGATATGAGACTCGTCTCAGCAGGAAAATCAGAGCAATTTTCAAAGATATGGTCTCCTTTCATTGATTCACTACAAGGATAGTATGGTGCTACACACCTTCGGAATTAAACCGATTTACGGACAGGGTGATGGGTGTGGTGAGAAATGAAACAGGTATATCAACACGTTTTGGGTTTTTTTTTTTAAATTATTTTTCGTTTTTGTCTTCTTATTTATTTTTTTAAAGTTTTTACTTACTCACTCTTTGACTACACTCTTTGGTAGTTTAGGGGTTTACACATTCACTATTTCTTTCACTTTCTCTCTTTCTTTCTCTCTTTTTCTATTTCATTTTTGTCAAAATTAAAATGGAAGATGTACAATAAATATATTTGATCATAAACCGCGGTAAAAAAAAAAAAAATATATATATACATACACATATATACGCATATACATATATATATATATTATAATAATAAATGATAGTTTCAAAGAAACTTTGGCCTCCAACAGACATGTGCACCCGGGTAGGAATCACATCACTTCAAATGAAAGAAAATAGAACCCGAGGGAAATGCAGGAGGATTAGAGCCGTTTGAATGGAAATGAGCTCTCGGCAAAGCACACCGAGGATCCTTTGGGAAATATGGAAAGACCATTACAGTCTCACTTGACTGATTGAACCATGACATCATTCTACTTAAATGCTTCCCATTTTTTACAAAAAAGGCAGATGACATGCACATTATTTTTCCAGACCCAGTATGACACATATATTTCAAAGCTCTTTTTGCAGGCCTTTTCCCCAGTGAACAGCCTATAAAAAATATCTGGATTTGTGTTGTCTTCACTGTGGATGAATTATTGATGTCCACACAGTTACTACTTTTCAACGAGGAGGCCATAAAAAGTGCTCCAATTAGTAAACTTGCACGAATCCAGACGTATGCTAATGATACCATTAAGTTATTGGTTCATTTGCAGCTTTTCATATGTTAAGCTACAATGCGGTGCCTGGACAAGCTTGGTTGTTGCAACCTTAACAAAACAGCCAAGAGTTACAGCAGATGAAAGTGCTCCGAGTAGCTCTCGACACAGAAATCTGCTCAGCTATTCTAATATCTTCTAAATATTTGGAGCAAAATCTTTCATCCTGTGACAGTTGGGAACCACCAGCTGAAGATTCTTCTCTGTGGTTGAAAATACAACAAGCATTACAATGAAGATTGACCCCTTCCCATCTTTGCTAAATATCCTGTGACAGTTGGGAACCACCAGCTGAAGATTCTCTGTGGTTGAAATATACATCAAGCATTACAGAATGTGACCATACCAAGGCATAGCTAAATCACAAAAAAGGTTTCCTTTTGCATGTTTCTTCTAACAAAGTATGCAAATAGAATCTAATTGATAAAACAGATTATATACGACTGATAAAAGACAAGAATATAGGAAGACAACGACGTTTCTGCTTTGTTAAAAGTATTTCCTACACTATCTTCAGCTGATGGTTTCCAGTCATCATAAGATGAAAGATTTTACACTAAATATTTGGAAGATATTAGAATAGCTGTCAAAATCCCACCAAGCACCTAATAAACAGTGTACACTTGAAAATGGTTTCAGCAAATCTTAGATCCAAACCTACTGTTTCAAAGGGAAGTAAATAAGCTTTCTGTACCGAATTTTAGAAGCATAATTTTATGGCCACAAATTTGAAAAGAACAAAGAGTCACAAATATGCCCAGATTTGGCTACAGTTATTTCCAACATTACTTCAACTGAACTAAACTTAAAGGGGAAATCTTTAAAATTCAGCCAACAAAAAATGTTTAACAGAGATCGACAAAGATTTATTGAACGGAGAAGAGACCTTGAGGAGGAAGAGTACCAACTAGTATTGACAGGATTAAAATGGTACATACAATGGCTAAAACATACATAATTTCAAGCAAAGTCACACTGTAGAAAGTTAACATGAAAAGCAAAGGACGTGTTGTGCACCATTCATATATCTGTGTGAGTAAAGGAAAGCGTTGGGATGAAACACACACTGTCAAAGGGAGAAGGTGCAAACTCCACATAATAAGCACCAGAGGTTAGGATTGACCCTGCTGGGGTTGTGAGGCAGAGGCTCTGACAGTTGCGCCATTGAGCTACCCATAAAATATGTTCATGGTGCACATTTCTTGTAAGCAACCATGGATAACTGTCAAGATTTTGGTGAGAACGCACTTGGAGAATGCTGTGTAGTTCTGGTTCTCTAGCGATACAAAGGATGTCTTTAACTGGAAAGAATGCAAAAACGATTCACAAGGGTGTTCGTGATACTAGGCATCTTGAGTCATGAAGAAAGTGGGTAATTTACGGCTGTTTTCCCTGGAGCATTGGAGGCCGAGGAATGATCTTATACAGGTATATAAAATCATTAAATCATGAGGGATATTAATAACTTGGTCACAGTCGTTTTCCCAAGGTAGGGAAGTCTAAAACTAAAGAGTATAGTTTTACAGTGAGAGGGGAAAGATTTAAAAGGATCCAAGGGACAGATGTTCCCCTCAAAAGTGGGTATATGGAATGGTGGGTATATGGAATGAGCTGCCAGAAGAACTGGTAGAAGCAAGTACAAATGCAACATATAAAAGACATTTAGACAAAACAAGTACCTGGAATGGAAAGGTTGAGAGGGATTGGGGCCTCATGCAGACAAATGGGACCCGTTTATCCAGGTACCTCATTTGGCATGGATGAGTTGAATCAAAGGGTCATGCAATATAACTTCATGATTCTGACTTTTTCTTCCCCACATATATTTGTGCATGCAACCCATTTGTACAGGTATGCTTGGTGTTCATTAATTCACATAGAAATTTAATTACAAGGAGCCAAGTATCAGAATGTTTAACTGCTAACTCTGTCCTGGGATGTGTGTGGGGGGGGGGGGGGGGGGGGGGGAAGAGGGGAAAAAAGGGTTAGCGGTGGACGTCAATGTCCAGGATGTCCAGTTATCAAAGAGTTAAATTGGTTCTGGGCTTAATTATTAGCAAACGAGTTTCACTCAATTGCAAACTCGAATCCTGCTTTGTTACTTCAGAAAGGTCAAGGTGTTGGTTAAGATCAACAAAACAAGCGGAAATATAAAGAATTACTTTCTCTGTTGATGCAAGAGCTCTGTTATAAAGCAAGACCCTTGGGCATGCAATGGATGCTCTTAAACAGATAGATTGACATATACTTTACAATTTCTTTAATTCTAATTTATTACAAAACTATTGTACTCCTGTTGAAAAAAAATGGCTAGCTCAATATGACTTTTTACTTCAATAACTGCTGTCAGAATGAAACAAATGTGGACATATAAAGTTAAGCATTGACAAAGTGCAATATCACCATTGATGAGAGAGCCAAGCATGGAGATTGCTGTACCAAACCTAGATTGTACTGATTTCCAGCCCCTGCGAACAGTACAGCACCAGAACAAGCCCTTCAGCCCACAATGTCTGTGCAGAACATGATGCAACGTTAAAGTATGCCTGCATGTGATCCACATCCCCACCATTTGCTGTATATCCATGTGCCCATCTAAAAGTGTCTCAGATGCTACGACCGAATCTGCCCTCCTCCCCCTCCCCCCACCCAACACATTCCAGGCACCCGACACTCTCTATATTAAAAAAACTTTCCCCGCACATCTCCTTTAAACTTTTCCCCTCTCATCTTAAAGCTATGCCCTCAAGTCTTTGACATTTCCATCCTGGGAAGAAAAAAGTTCTGACTGGCTCCCCTATTCACGCTTCTCATAAATTTTATCTACTTCGATCAGCTATTGTACAAATGTTTATTGGCATTAAACAGGTGGAGATGGAACTTATGAATTTCTCGACACAGAATCTTTCACTTCTTTATGGCATTCCTGGTAGAAGCCCGAAAGCATTGTTGGTGTTAACTTAAACTTTCCTATTCTCAAACCACCTGCACAGTTCTCTTAATGCCTGGAACATCAGAAACAATGTTAATCTAGGCTTGGGATTTATCTGCTGGGGCACATAGATAGTGATATTCCCCAAAATCCTAGTCATTGATAACAAGTACCGAGTATTAGAGTACAAGTACAAGAAAAACTGCAATCACACATAAAATATTCACTGTTACACATTCATGGCTTTAAAAGGTAAAGAAAACAAAACTATAAAATAATAATAGAATGATACAATCTTATTTGCAATTTCCTATCTCACATCATATCTCCAAACTATTTGGTCACCTACAGAAAGCTGTTAAAGGTCCTCCCTGCGATACACTATCTTTGCAGATTGCTCCCCACTTACCAAATGTTTTTTCAGTGAGCAATTACTTTAATCAAAGCTAAATGATCTGGCCTTCTTCACAGTGGATGGAAGGACCGGCCAAACCAGCAACCCAGGCTGATCAAAGGGCCACAGGCAGATGTTTCCAATCAGCTACGCATGCTGGACCCACCAGGGGAGTCGGCGTGAATAAAGGAAACACGAGAAGCCAACTCCGATTTCAACAAGAGCAACAAACATGGTCACATACCAGATGCTTCAGCTTGCTTTAACAACACAGGAAAAACGCATCACCCATGTAAAGTAACATTTGGAGGTTGTAGCTGCAGCATTGCCCAGCATAGTTCTCCTTAAATTCCCTTAATTTTAATCTAAAATGAATACGAATCTTTATGCAACATCACCAGGAATGTGTGAAGATTTTGATTTCTTCAAATGTAGGAATTCCCTCTCTTTTCAACGTACAGCAGTTGGCCGAGACCCACATTGCCTCAATATATTTTAGTGAGCTTCACTCACTGAATTGTTTGAAGTAGTGAGGCTGAAATACAACTTAATAAAAAGTGCAAAAGAAATTCAAAGAAAAGAGCAACAGAACTCAAACTCAGAGAGATTATGTTAAATCCATGTTGAATCTTAATGTTAGCACATTTAATGAATTTCATAGACTCCTGGTAACTGGAAGCTTAAATAGCGATACAAGAGCTCTGGAGAAGGTGCTAAAAAATTCACAAGGTTGATACCAAGTCCATGAGAATTTAGCTATCAGAGATGGCTGGTCACGGCATTGCAGGAGTGGTTAGGCTGCATTTGGAGTATTGTGTGCAATTCTGGTTGCCCCATTACAGGAAGGATGTGGAGGCTTTGGAAAGGGTGCAGAGAAGGTTTACCAGAACAATGCTTGGCTTAGGGGATATTAACTGCAGGGGAAAGTTGGACAGACTTGGGATTATTTTGTCTGGAATGCCAGAGATTGTGGGGAGACCTGATGGAAGTATATAAAGCTATGAGGTATAGATAGGGTAGACAGTCAGAACCTTTTTCCCAGGATGGAAAAATCAAATTCAAGAAGGCACAGCTTTAAGTTGAGAGGGGTAAAGTTTAAAGGAGATGTGCAAGCAAGTTTTTTTTTTTATATACAGAGGGTGGCGAGTGCCTGAAATGGACTTCTGGGGGTGGTTGTCCATACAATAGTGGTATTTAAGAGACTTCTGGATAGGCGTATAAAGATGCAGGGAGCTGAGGGATGTGGATAATGTGCAGGCAGCAAAGAGATTGTCTTGGCATCTTGGGAGATATAGACATTAGTATAGAAACATAGAAATTAGGTGCAGGAGTAGGCCATTCGACCCTTCGAGCCTGCACCGCCATTCAATATGATCATGGCTGATCATCCAACTCAGTATCCCATACCTGCCTTCTCTCCATACCCCCTGATCCCTTTAGCCACAAGGGCCACATCTAACTCCCTCTTAAATATAGCCAATGAACTGGCCTCAACTACCTTCTGTGGAAGAGAATTCCAGAGATTCACCACTCTCTGTATGAAAAATGTTTTTTCTCATCCCGGTCCTAAAAGATTTCCCCCCTTATCCTTAAACTGTGACCTCTTGTTCTGGACTTCCCCAACATCAGGAACAATCTTCCTGCATCTAGCCTGTACAACCCCTTAAGAATTTTGTAAGTTTCTATAAGATCCCCCCTCAATCTTCTAAATTCTAGCGAGTACAAGCAGAGTCTATCCAGTCTTTCTTCATTGTGGGCTGAAGGGCCTATTTTTATACAGTTCTATGTTCTATGAAAAATAAAGGTAAAACAAACTGAAATATCAAATCTTTTAAATTAAATAACATTCATAGAAACATAGAAACATAGAAATTAGGTGCAGGAGTAGGCCATTCGGCCTTTCGAGCCTGCACCGCCATTCAATATGATCATGGCTGATCATCCAACTCAGTATCCCGTACCTGCCTTCTCTCCATACCCCCTGATTCCCTTAGCCACAAGGGCCACATCGACCTCCCTCTTAAATATAGCAAAACATTCATTTTGTAACCCTATATATCTTGAGGTATCGGGAATTAAAAACCACATTCAAAAAGGTGAAGCACAAATGCTAACTCAGACATTATTATGACATGGGGTTCCTGTGAAAACATTACCAACAGCTCATGCAACAAACCATAATATTACTAGGTTATTTTACTCTGCACGCCTGAGGTTTTCATTAGCTCAGCAATTTTTCACGATTTCTCTGCAGAAGGTTGCAAAATGGCACAGGAGGCAGAGGGGATTACTGGTCGTAACGTCTAGGGTTCTACATTTAACTGCAGCTGTGCATATTCCACAAGCTGATCTCAAATTTCATGGTGCAATAAAAAAAAGTGAACACAGAGCTTTACCTCCATCACAACTAGAAACTTTGTTTCCATGTGGGAGAGGACAAAATTAGTGGCAATAAATACCAGATAGTCACCAACAAATCCAATATACAATCAGGAGGAACATCATTACTCATTTTAGTCAGAATGTGAATTCACTCTCCATTGAGAACTTGAATCAAGTAATGGGAAAACATTTATGGAAAACTAGAATCACAAGGGGAAGGAGTAAAATTTGCTGATATAGTAAGCCCTCGTTATAACGCAACAGTGGGGAGGGAGGGGGGTGCAAAATGGTGTCCATGATGCCGATTGTCTGCTATAACCAAGCAAGGGATTACCGAGTAATAGAGTATCATTGTGTAAGTAGAACAAACAAAAACTGCAGATGCTGGTAAATACACAAAAGGACACAAAGTGTTGGAATAACTCAGCAGGGTCAGGCAGCATCTCCCGAGAACGTAAATAGATGACGTTTTGGTTTGATTCTCGGTCTTTAGATTCTCGGTCTGGAAGTGGGCCTAAAATCCAAGCTGCGTGGGCTGGCGATGACGGCAATAGGTCTGGACTGGAAGCAGCCTGTCCTGGCGGTGAAGGTCGGTAGATCTGTCCGCCATAACGATAATGCGTTATAAAAAGGTCCGTAACAACGAGGGTTTACTGTACTGATGAGATGGAATAAGGTGAGAGGAGTCTCTCAAGGAGCATAAATACTCGCAAAGAACTATTGGGTCAAATGGCCAATAACAATTGTCAAACCTTTCTCATGTTAATAAGTGAAGTGAATCTTCATTTTCATGGCAAAGTAGAAAATAGAGGTTAGCAGATGAGCTGTCATTTTTCTGGACATCACCAATACAATTAAAATCAGAGTGTGAAAGGTCCCATGACTTCACCGATAAATCTTCTCCAAGCATGCTGCCTGACCTGTTGAGTTGCTCCAGCACTTTGTGCCTTTTTTAAAAAAATAATTAAGATTAGGTGGGGCATCAATGTGGGCTCGTTTTGCTAATACCCACTATAATCTTCAGTCAGGACTGATCCTTATCAAGGTAGACACAAAATGCGAAGTAACTCAGCGAAACAGGCAGCATCTCTGCAGAGAAGGAATGTTTCGGGTTGAGATCCTTCTTCAGACTGATTTAAACCAGAATCTGCAGTTCTTTCCTACTGATCTTATCAAGAACTGTTTTCAAATGACCTTAGAACTGACACAAAGGAAGAATTTCTGCAAAGTACCTATACGATATGATACGATAGAACTTTATTTATCACAGGAGGGAAATTGATCTGTCAATATTCATAAAATACAAAATGCATGAAATATGAAATTAAAGTGACGAGTGGAAAGGATTGGGGATGTGCAAAGATTGGGGGGGGGGGGGGGGGGGGGGGGGGAGGGGAGGGGAGTCAGTCTACCCCATGATGGAAGGGGAAGGAGTTGTACAGTTTGATAGTCACAGGGAAGGATCCCCAGTGGCGTTCTGTACTGCATCTTGGTGCAACCAGTCTGCTGCTGAAGGTACTTTGCAGAAATTCTTCCTTTGTGTCAGTTCTAATATCATTTGAAAACAGTTCTTGATAAGATAAGTAGGAAAGAACTACAAATGCTGGTTTAAATCAGTCTGAAGAAGGGTTTCGACCCGAAACATTACCCATTCCTTCTCTCCAGAGATGTTGCCTGTTCCGCTGAGTTACTCTAGCATTTTGTATCTACCTTGATAAAATCAGTGTGTCATGGATCTTGTGAGCTGTATTGTTCAAGATGCCCTGCAGTTTGAGGAGCATCCTCCCCTCCAAGACCACCTCCCATGAATCCACCTCCACCCCCAGGATGGAGCCAGCCTGGCTGAGGAGTTTGTTAATCCTGTTGGCGTCCGTAACCTTCGTCCTGCTGCCCCAGCACACGGCAGCGAAGAAGATGGCACTGGCTACCACCGAATCGTAGAACATCTGCAGCATTTACTGCAGACGATGAAGGAGTGGAGCCTTCACAAAAAGTACAGCCGGCTCTGTCCCTTTTTGTACAGATCCAGTTCTAATGGAGAAATGTACAAAAATAGAGCATTGTAACCCTTCACCAGGTTATTCTGAAAGATGTCATGGTTTGGGAAAGTTCAGTTTGAATCTTTTAATCACTTCAACAGGTAAAGATCAATATTTAGTTTAGATGTTTATAGTGACTTGGATATTAAAGGTTTTGCAAAGTTACAGGTGAGTGGCAAATAATTTGTCAATGACCAAATGCCATCAAAAGATTTATACAATTGCCTGATAAGTAAATATGCTTAAATCAACAAACGATATTTGCTTTAATTCACAATGTTGGCAGTAATCTTACATTCATAAAAAAATGAACTGATAAACACACAAGGTTTAGTTTAATTTAGATTAAAGATACAGCGCAGAAACAGGCCCCTTGGCCCACCAGCGATCCCCGCACGTTGACACTATCCTACAGACACTGGGGACAATTTACACTTACACCAAGCCAATTAACCTACAACGCGGTAGGTCTTTGGAGTGTGGGAGGGAAACAAAGACCTCGGAGAAAACCCACACGGTCACGGGAAGAACGTACAATCTCCGTGCAGACAGCACCAGTAGTCGGGATGGAACCTGGGTCTCCGGCGGTGCAAGCGCTGTAAGGCGGCAACTCTACCGCTGTGTCACCATGCTGCTCTGAAGGTCTCAGGTCTTTTGTTAGGGTAATCAGAGGGTGTCCATTGATAAATTCAGATTATTAATTATGAAAATATTTGCAATCTGTCAACATAAAGCATCTATCTATCTATACTATTACTAAAAGTCTCATCTTGACCACTTCCGGCCTATGTTGTAAACAAACTATAGCAAAAACGCTACCCTATATCGCTATGATATTTTTGCCATTTTACTCAACGTCCTCCTCTCCTCCAAGAGCCACAAAGTTTTTTCCGATCGGTGAAATAATAGAAAAGTTATGAATGTTTAAAAGATTGTGAGATCAGCAGATTAGTCTTCTCGCCTGTCAGTCACCATGATGAAAGTAACGCCCCTTCCGGGGGCAAGGAGAATAATGCCCCAGAGGCCAAAGTGAGTCAGTCACCCCGGAAGACCGCGAGTGAGAGTTGAGTCTAGAACTGTGAGTCTACGCCGTGAGTTAACTGAACTGTGAGTCTGCAACGTGAGTGAGCTGAACTCTTGGTCTGCACCGTGAGTGAATTGAACTGTTAGTCTGTACCAAGCTGATTGAACTGAATTGTGAGTCTGCGCTGTGCTAAGTCCAAAGGTCATGCTCACTCCGGAAGTCCCGCTCAGTGGAGAGGTCACGCTCATTCCGGAAGTTCCGCTCACTCCGGAATTCCCGCTCAGTCCAGAGGCCGTGCTCAGCTGCGTGAGTAGATTCAAGAGAGTTTTACTGTCATATATATGTTGTGTGTGTGTGTGTGTGTGTGTGTGTGTGTGTGTGTGTGTGTGTGTGTGTGTGTGTGTGTGTGTGTGTGTGTGTGTGTGTAAGAGTGCGTGTAAGAGTGAAATGGATGAAGAGGAACCAGTGGATGTAGTGTATCTAGAGTTTCAGAAAGCCTTTGATAAGGTCCCGCACGGGAGACTGGTGACTAAAATTAGAACACATGGTATTGGGGGTAGGGTGTTGACATGGATAGAAAATTGGTTGGCAGACAGGAAGCAAAGAGTAGGAGTGAACAGGTCCTTTTCAGAATGGCCGGCAGTGGCGAGTGGAGTGCCGCAAGGCTCGGTGTTGGGGCCGAAACTGTTTACCATATATATTAATGATTTGGAAGAGGGAATTAGGAGCAACACTAGCAAGTTTGCAGATGACAAAAAGCTGGTTGGCAGTGTGAACTGTGAAGAGGATGTTAGAGGTTGCAGGGTGACCTGGACAGGTTGAGTGAGTGGGCAGATGGGTGGCAGATGCAGTAAATATAGATAAATGTGAGGTTATCCACTTTAGCGGCAAAAACAAGGGGACAGATTATTATCTCAATGGGGTTAGGTTAGGTAAGGGGGAGGCACAGCGAGACCTGGGTGTCCTTGTACACCGGTCACTGAAAGTTGGCGTGCAGATACAGCAGGCAGAAGAAAGCTAATGGAATGTTGGCCTTCATAACAAGAGGATTTCAGCATAGGAGTAGAGAGGTTCTTCTGCAGTTGTATAGGGCTCTGGTAAGACCACATCTGGCGTATTGTGTACAGTTTTGGTCTCCTAATTTATTTATTTATTAATTAATTATTTCGAACAGAATAAAAAAGCAAGTGTGAAATAGCATACAAAAAAAAACAAAACAAGACTATTTATAAAGTGTCATAAACAATATCTACAAATAAATGAAATGGTATGTCCGAAAAGGAGCAGAAGCCAAAGCTGATTAATTCCCACCCCTTATTCAACTGCTTGTAAATATCTTATACAAATTTAGCAGCTATATGTACACCATATGTACACCAGCCACTATATGTACACCAAATTATTTACATTTATACACTAATCAAATATTTACAAAGCCATACAAAAAAGAAAAGAAAAAGAAAAAACCCTCATATACTATAGTATCTTAGTCATATATACAACCCATCACTCTATAATCACCCTTCCCAATACAATCAGTATAACAAATATCCCACTCACAATCACCTATCCTCATCCCACTTTTTAAACTGAATTATGCTTGTGCTAAGTTTTCTCCTGTTGCAGACCATTCCACAAATTCACACCACAGATTGCTATGCACATACTTTTAAGAGTTGTTCTGACATTGAGTTTTTTTAAATTATGTTCCCCTCTCAAATTATACCCACCCTGTCTTTCCATAAACAGTTTTTGTATATTTCTTGGAAGTAAATTATTTCTTGCTTTGTACATGATTTGCACAGTCTTAAATTTAACCAGATCGGTGAACTTCAGTGTATGTGACTTTAAGAATAATAAATTGGTATGTTCAAGATATC
Source organism: Leucoraja erinaceus (assembly GCF_028641065.1). Lineage (NCBI taxonomy): Eukaryota > Metazoa > Chordata > Chondrichthyes > Rajiformes > Rajidae > Leucoraja > Leucoraja erinaceus. The sequence continues at coordinate 28,768,889 of NC_073380.1, read as the reverse complement.
CAACGTTATTGATAATTCTTATTGCTCTTTTTTGTAATGTGCATAATGGCTGTTGGTTGGTTTTGTTGGTGTTACCCCATATCTCCACACAGTGACTCAGATATGGCAATATGAGTGTATTATACAGAGTATGTAATGATTTGTGGTCCAGAATGTATCTTGATTTTCCCAATATTGCTATAGACTTTGCCAGTTTTGCTTTGACGTGGTTTATATGTGGTTTCCAGCAGATTTGAGGAAGGACATCCTTGTGATTGAGGCAGTGCAGCATAGGTTCACGAGATTGATCCCTGGGATGGCGGGACTGTCATATGAGGAAAGATTGAAAAGACTAGGCTTATATTCACTGGAGTTTAGAAGGATGAGGGGATATGTTATAGAAACATATAAAATTATAAAAGGACTGGACAAGTTAGATGCAGGAAAAATGTTCCCAATGTTGGGCGAGTCCAGAACCAGGGGCCACACTTAGAATAAAAGGGAGGTCATTTAAGACTGAGGTGAGAAAAACTTTTTCACCCAGAGAGTTGTGAATTTGTGGAATTCCCTGCCACAGAGGGCAGTGGAGGCCAAATCACTGGATGGATTTAAGAGAGTTAGATAGAGCTCTAGGGGCTAGTGGAATCAAGGGATATGGGGAGAAGGCAGGCACGGGTTATTGATAGGGTACGATCAGCCATGATCACAATGAATGGCGGTGCTGGCTCGAAGGGCTGAATGGCTTCCTCCTGTACCTACCTATCTATGCCTATGTTACATTTAGTTTTCTATGCGAGTGCATGTGTGAGTGTGTGTGAGAGGGTGTGAATGATGAAGGGCATGAGTGATGGAGGGCGTAAGTGTGTGTGTGTGTGTGTGTGTGTGTGTGTGTGATGAAGTGGTGTGTGTGTGTGTGTGTGTGTGTGTGTGTGTGTGTGTGTGTGTGTGTGCGCGCGTGAGAGTGTGTGAGTGTGAGATGGAGAGAGAGAGAGAGATGGAGGACGTGTGTGCATGTGTGTGAGTCCACCAGCCATGAGTGAGTCAACTGCCAGCCCACCAGCCATGAGTGAGTGAACTGCCAGCCCACCAGCTGTGAGTGCGTGAACTGCCAGCCCACCAGCTGTGTGAGTGAACTGCCAGCCGACCAGCCATGAGTGAACTGCCAGCCCACCAGCCATGACCTGAGTCAACTGCCAACCCACCAGCCGTGAGTGAGTGAACTGCCAGCCCACCAGCCGTGAATGAGTGAACTGCCAGCCCACCCGCCTTGAATGAGTCAACTGCCAGCCCACCAGCCTTGAGCAAGTCAACTGGCAGCTCACCAGCCACGAGTGACTGAACTGCGAGTCCAAGAATCCATTCGGCCCACAATGTCCATACTAGCCCACTGGAAACCAGTCCCTTTGGTCCACAACACCCATGCTGGTGCTCCAGAAAGGTCCCCCTCCCCCCCCACTGACCACCAATATTGGAATTGGTGGAGAGGTGGAATATTGCGTTGGGGGAATGGGTCCCACTTAGTCGAGTACACAATAAAAACTCTGATCTTGTAATCTTCCGGTTTGGCGGTCTTTCTATTTGTGCAAAAACGGTTTGTGATAGTGCTATGATTTTCGTCAGTTCACTCACCGTTCTCCTGTGCTGCGAGTGTATCAAGTTTCGTTCCAGTCGGTTGTATGCCATCCCCCTAGTTGGCTCCTCCTCCCCTCCCCCATGAAGCCCCCCACTCCCCCATGGCTCTTCCCTTGCCTTTTCTCCAAGCTCACTCCCCCCCACCCACACACCCCTCTTCCCCCACAACTCCCCCTCCCCCCACACTCCCCTCCCCCCACAACTCCCCCCTGCACACGCTCCCCTGCCCTCATCCCCCCCACCCACGCATCCCACCCCCCCCACAAGCTCCCCTGCCCTCATCCCTCTGCCCACACCACCCACCCCCCCCACACAGCCACACCCACACATACCCGCCCAAACACCCCCCCCCCCGCCGACACACGCCTTTCCCACATCCCCCCCACCCACCCCCCCCCCCCCCCCCCCCCCCCCCCCGGTTGCGTTGGGAGACCAGGTCCCACTTAACCTAGTTTACTAATAAAAAAAATCTAATCCTGCCATCTAGTTATTCCATGAATATAATTTCATACACATCAGTGGTCCTCTAATCCATCCTCCAGGTGATTAAAGTATAAAGTATAAAGTTTCCTTTTTGTCATTCAAACTTTTAGTTTGAACAAAATTTCAAAATTTATGTAAGTTTAGTGAGTGTAGTAAAGCTATTTTTAAAAAAATGAAGAGATGACCTTACAATTTGTTCCATGAAAATTGTCTGTTATATTTTGCAACAATGTGGCAATGTATGTGCCTTATACAATACTTATTATGGATAACCATACAATTTTAAGGCTGTACTATAGAACTCATTGTCCTCTGTGTTATTGCATTAATATTTTAGTTTAGTTTAGAGATACGAGTGGAAACAGGCCCTTCAACCCACCGAGTCATGCCTACCAGCAATCCCTGTATACTAACACTATCCTACACGCTATGGCCAATTTAATATCTTTACTGAAGCCAATTAACCTACAAACCTGTAAGTCTTTCGAGTGTGGGAGGAAACCGAAACACCCAGAGAAAACCCACGCAGGTCATGGAGTACAAACTCCGCACAGACAGCACCCGTCAGGATTGAACCCGGGTCTCGGATGCTATATCTACCGCTCTGCCACTGTGCCGTCCCAAAGAACTCGTGCTTTTGTCATAAGTCAGTGTCTTCCGTAAAGAATAATGGAAAATTGCCAGGAAGATAATACAATGTATAATTGAAATAATAAATGATGGAACATAGTTTATGCATATTTCTATTATTTGTGAATTGGACTTGTTTAACACCCTGTTAATATGTTGCATTGTGAGCAGTGATACTATTTGTCATTAAAGTGGCTCTACACCTAACCCCTTCACCCCCATCCAATTCATATTGATTAACATGATCAACCAACGCAAGTCCCCGGAGTAATAAGAGCTAATGGGTTAATTCTGTTGCAGAGAGGAAACCCAATCAATGGAAAATTCAGAAGTGAAACCAGCTGCTGTCAAAAAAGTCATGTATTAGACAGGACCTTTGCGTGTTTTTAAAAAGCAGTAGTTTTCCTTGCACACAATAGCAATTCGGACAGCTTCCCTGAGTCTACTTTAACCAACTACAGAACCTCCTAAATTCCCACTTCAGGGCAATTGTTATCTGATCAATCTCATTGCTGGATTTTAAAATCTTTGGTGCTTCTGCTAATCATATTGGAGTTGTTTGGCTTTTGTATGTTGGTAGAATCATAAAGGAATATGACTAGGAAGTGGGACATGTTAAATAAGGCTCTTCTCCTGGACTAAAGGATCTAAGGTTACATACACATTGATGGGTGGTCCCATTTGTTGGGTGAGATCGACATTGATGATTGGAAAATTGGAATTCCAATGCCATTCAAACGGATGCAGAGCAAGCACTGATGAGATGAATGTGGAAGCAGAATGAGCTGCAGATCTCCCACGTTTAGAATACACATCTCATGTTTCAATACCTCAAGACATCACAAAGGCAATTAAGTACTTATAAAACATGCCTGCAGGTCAGAGTATAGAAGCGTAGAAACAAGGAATTGCAGATGCTGGTTTACCAAGGTAAGACTTGGTAATGCATCTATCCATCTTCTCCAGGGATGGTTTGTGCGATGTTATGCGCTTTGAATTTGGACAACGCTTTGAATGTATGAGGATGAAATTCTTTGCTCCCTACTCTTTGTAAAAGCAGTTTAATAAGAACCTTACATTGAAACCAGAGTTTAATTATGAGCTCAACTATGATTTTGATACAGACAGCAAATACAGGAACCCTAAAAAAGACACAAAGCACTGGAGCAACTCAGCAGGTCAGGCAGCATCTCAGGAGAACATGGATAGATGATATTTCAAGTTGAGACTCTTCCTCCGACTGTATAGGATGTCTTCCATTGTAGCAATGAGTTAATGACTAGATGGTGTTTTAGGTTTGGTTGAACGATAAATATTGGTTAGAACCCCAGGAACCTTTCCGATTATCTGCCAGGGAATCTTTTATAGGGTTCGACATCCTATCATCAATACAGTTCTCGAGTATCAGCCTGGTACGTATACTCCGGTTGTTGAAGTGGAACTAGGAATTCAGAGCAACAAAGATAAGAGAATGCTACTACTGAACCACAGCTGACATCTCTCCGGACATAGGCTGCATGAAGTGGTCACCTCCCCACTAATGTACCACAATGACAAATGTCTGGAAGGAAGTGGGAACCAGTTTTATTGCTGTCTTAAAACAAAAAAGAAATACGACTTTTTATATAAGAAGCACATATGAAGAAGCCATCACAGAACAGTGCATTAGACCAAATTGCCTAGGAGTGCATGTCGTGACACATGTTGAAGGCTAAATTAGATAGACAAGGACCACTGTGCATTATTTTTCTTCACCAGTTGCTCCACTATCTGCTTGTCTACATAATTGCTGTATACAGCCAGCACTATCTACACTATTCATTGCTATTCCTCAGCAGCAGACCAATATAGAATAGGGCCAGGACCACATATGCTTGAAGGCACTAAACGTAAGATCTTGTATAGGAAATAGACTGCAACTCCAGCAGGTGCTGGGAGATTCTGGAACACATTCAAACCTGGGAGACAATGAAGAGCAACACAATGTGGGACAGACTGGGCTTTGCAGCTTTCAACAAAGCACCAGAACCATTGGAGGAAGAGGAGAGGTGACCTGCATCAGGAGACCATGGTGCATTCAGAGAAACAGAAGGATGATGGGGAGATGGCTATACTAGTTATTGTTCTGGGTCAAACATCCCGGATATTCCACAACATGAACACTTCAGCACATGTCAGACTTGGAGTCATCGAGAGAATCAGAGAGAAACATAGAACAGATTCTATGTTTCTATGTAATGGGCCATGGGGCATTCTGGGCGAGTTCCATTTGCTGCCTCTAAAATCCTTCCTATCCATATAGAGACTTGGTAGCTGATGTCAGAAAGATAATATCATTACGGCAGAAGGGTTTAGCCGGTTACTGTTGTTGGTCAAGGAAACCATCCTGGACATCAGTGAGATGAAAGAAAATAAAGAGGAGGAAGAAAATAGCAAGAAGATGGAAGAATAAGGCAGAGAACCTCAAGCTGAGGCAGGGATCATCCATCTTTTATGCCTGCTCCCATTGTTCACTCATTACTGGGCATAGAGTCAAACACACTATGAAACAATGTCTGAATGCCTAAAATGTAATTTACATTAATTAATCTACTATTTGGTAGAATCAACCAGGGAGCGCTACATTGTGGAATGCATTGCCTTTCAAATGGAATCTCCTTCAGGTCTAGAAAAAACACTCCACGTATTTGGAGGAATAGGAGACAATTCCCAAATATTATGTATAATGTCCCTTTCCTCATCATCCAATGGCCACACACTGATGTGATAGATATCCTTTCTGCAACAGATGTCGTGCAAATCTGCTTTAGAGCTCAAAAGTCCACATACTGTATATTAATTTATGATCCTTATAACTAGAGTAATCCTGGATTATGATAATATTAGACAAGAAAGATGACTTTTGTTGCCCATGGTAAACAATAAATAGTTTTGTCATGGTCTCATCTTATGAGCAATGCAATTTTTTTTTTTAATCCACAAGCTGCTTTCAAATATAGGGAACTGCAATATTTGTGAAAACCTTTATTTGTTTAGCATTTTAAATCAAAATGTTTAGGCAATGAATGAATAGACAATAGGTGCAGAAGTAAGCCATTCGGCCCTTCGAGCCAGCACCGCCATTCAATGTGATCATGGCTGATCATCCCCAATCAGTACCCCGTTCCTGCCTTCTCCCCTTATTCCCTGACTCCACTATCTTTAAGAGCCCCATCTAGCTCTCTTGAAAGAATCCAGAGAACCGGTCTCCACCGCCCTGAAGGGTGAGAAGGGTGATCATGAAGGGTGAGAAGAAAGAATAATTTCCTCTTAGAAGAAACTTAGGACTATGTGAAGAGGTTTAAATGTGCCTGCTTTTAGAGGGATGCATCAGAAGTAGATATTATTAGTGTTACTGCAATGGCATGGGTCCTCTGTGTGCTTAATGGTTATTAGGATGGCCACTCCCACTCTTGGCTCCATCCTTGCATGCACCCAAGTAGATGTGAAAGGGGAATAAGCTAACAATGCTATTAGTTCCCCATTTATCTAGTCACTGCCACACCCGCTGAGCTACTGCATTACTCCATCATTTTGTGTCTATCTTCGGTGTGAACCAGCATTTGCAGTTCCTTCATATACGAGATGCTGCTCGACCCGCTGAGTTACTCCAGCATTTTGTGTCCAACCACATTTCAGAAGCTTGGTGTGAATACATTGGATGCCTCTATTCCTGCATTACAACTGGCTACACATCTTGGTAACACCCAATAGGGTGAGGCACTACATGAAGGGAAACTATTTAATGACCAGTGGGAGGAATCAAGGTCTATGACAATCAGGCAATCAGGGGAACATAATTGAAGTGAATGGTGGAGATGCCTTGACAGGCAGCATTGTCTTTCTGTGCTCTCAATTTCTGTCACTATTTTTTTCGTACCTGATTTATATACATCATTCAGTCAATGGCTGGTGATCACTGTTTTCTAATTTATTGTGGTCAATAATTTCCCATTTCATTTACTTCCTGATGATTCCTTAATTACTTACGGAGTCATTCAATTTTTGATGATCCGAAATCTTTCAGTCATCAACAAGTCAAGAGTGGGATAGAACACTCTCCATCTACCTGGTGCAGCTTCACCAACATTCAAGAAGGCGACGGGGAAAAGATTTAATAGGAACCCAAGGGGTAACATCTTCCACACAAAGGGTAGTGGGTGTATGAACAAACTGCCAGAGGAGGTAGTTGAGGCAGGTACTATCACAACATTTAAGAAACATTTGGACAGGCACATGGATAGGGCATGTTTAGAGGGATATGGGCCAAACGCAGGCACAAGGGATTAATGTAGATGGGACATGTTGGTCAGTGTGGGCAAGTTGGGCCGAGGGGCCTGTTTCCACGCTCAATGACTCTGTTCAATGCCACCTAGGACGAAGCAGCCTGATTGATCAGTCTGAAGAAGGGTTCCGACCCAAATCATCTATCCATGTATTCCAGGGAGCTTTCCCTGTTACTCTAGTATTTTGTGTCTGATTAGTGGATTCATCCATCCACCACCCTTGAAATTCATTCACTCGACCACTCTTGCAAAGTGGCTGCAATGTGACCATCTACAAAAATGTACTGTAATTACTCAACAAGTCTTCATCCAACTTAGAAATAAATTGATGTGCCTTCATTGTCGCTCCTCAAGGCTAGTTTAGGGATGGGAAGTACATGCTGATCTTGCCAGTAACTCCCACATCTTGAACATGGAATAAACTGTACAATCTAGCTGCCTTTCTACCCAACCCTATGATTCAGTTATGAAATTAGACCCAATGCAATGCTCCTCTCCAAGAAATAACACCAGCAGCCACCCCTCTGCCAGCACTAGACATTCACACAACAGGAGAAATTCTAGTTTATTGCAACAGCAGGCCCAGGAGCAATTTATCTTTAAGATAGACATAAAACGCTAGAGTAACTCAGTGGATCAGACAGCATCTCTGAAGAACAGGAATAGGTGATACTTTGGATTGAGCCTTCTTTCCTTTTCAATTTATTTATGTTGGTTTTTTCGCTTTATGCCCAAATTTAAGGACACAATTGCAGGAATTCTCCAAGTGCAGCACTTCTGAAGAGAACAGAAAAAGAGTGAATACTCAGTTGAATTTTGAGGGAATGTACAACACGTTTGAATTGCATTACACCGTGTTGTAATGCTAAGGCTTTATAAGGTACGGGTTAGACCGCATTTGGAGTAGTGTGAGCAGTTTGGGACCCAATGTCTGAAGAAGGATGTGCTGGCTTTGGAGAGGGTCCAGAGGTGGTTTACGAGAATGATTCCAGGAATGATTGGGTCAACATACGATAAGTGTTTGACTGCACTGGTCCTGTACACGCTGGAGTTTAGAAGGATGAGGGGTGAACCTCATTGAAACTTGCTGAACAGTGAAAGGCCTGGATAGAGCAAATGTGGAGGGGATGTTTCCACTAGTGGGAGAGTCTTGGACCAGAGGCAATAGCCTCAGAATAAAAGCAGTTACCTTTAGAAAGAAGATGAGGAGGAATTTATTTCATTAGAGGATGGGAAGTCTGTGGAATTCATTGCCACAGACAGCTGTGGCTGCCAAGTCGATTATATTTTTAAGGCGGAGGTTGGCAGATTCTTGATTAGTAAGGGTTTCAGGGGTTATGGGGAGAAGGCAGGAGAATGGAGTTGAGAGGAAAGATAGATTCCAATTTAACAAATGGTATTTCCCTTGGAATTTAAAAAGGGATGACGATAGCAGTTTTTTGATATATTACTGAAAATTGATAAGGTAGATGCAGGAAAACAGTCGCTCTTTGTGGAGCAAAGGATTCAAGGACAAATTTCAGAAATGGCCTGGAAATACTTTCATGTGCACAGAATGAAAAGTATTTGAAGTACTAATCCACTAATGGATATCGATGCCAAGAGAATAATGAATCTTATCTCAGATTTTTATTCATGGGAGATTAAGAGATATGGGATAAAGGTGTGGAGATAGTTAGAACACAGGTAAGCCACAAATCTTATTGAATATCAGAATAGGCCCAAAGTGCTTGTTTTGCACTTTGTAAACTTTTGCAAAGGTTTCCATATTGGCTTTCCACTGCTCCTATGCTCTACACCTCTCAGTTACTCCAGAGTAAGCCCGATGAAAGGTATACATGGTAAGACCAGGACATATAATAACCCCATAATAACAAATCAATAACCCCACTCTCACCATCGACGGCACCACCGTCTCCCCAGGCCCACAACCTTAGCGTGATCTTTGATTCCACACTCTCCCTTGAGCCTCACATCCGCCATGTCATTAAAATCTCCTTCTTTCATCTCCGCAACATCGCCAAACTCAGACCCTCTCTCACACCGCCCGCTGCTGAAAGACTCATCCATGCCTTCATCTCCTCACGACTGGACTATTGCAACTCACTTCTCCTTGGCATCAGCTCCACCTACATCAACCGACTCCAACTGGTCCAGAACGCAGCCGCCCGACTCATCACCCATACCAAATCCTGGCATCACATCACTCCAGTCCTCAAACAATTTCACTGGCTTCCCATCTCCCACCGGATCACCTACAAAATCCTGATCCTCACCTACAAAGCCCTCCACCATCTGGCCCCCCCATATCTCCCTGACCTCCTCTCCCCCTACCAACCCTCACGGTCCCTCAGATCCACATCAGCCGGTCTCCTCTCCATCCACAAGTCCAACCTCCGCAGTTTTGGGGACAGAGTCTTCTCCAGGGCAGCTCCCAGGCTCTGGAACTCCCTCCCCCAACTGATCCGCAATTCCGTGTCCCTCACCATCTTCCAGTCCCGCCTCAAGACCCATCTCTTCACCTCTGCCTATCCTTAGCCCCACGTCCCCCTCCCTTTTCATCTGTGCATTAATTGCCTCATACTGTGTTTTGTATTGAATTCTGTATTTACTTTGTGTACTAGTCATGTCTCTACTATTTATTTCATTCCCCTTACATGTTTTTCCTCTACCTGCTAAATTTTTGTAAGGTGTCCTTGAGACTCTTGAAAGGTGCCCATAAATAAAATTTATTATTATAATTATTATAATAAGAGCAGAATTATGCCGTTCGGCCCATCGAGTCTAATCCGCCATTCAATCATGGCTGATCTATTTTCCCTCTCAACACCATTCTCCTGCCTTCCCCACCCTTGCTAATCAAGAACCTATTAATAATCTCCACTTTAAAAATACCCAATGTCTTGGCTTCCAGTCATCTGTGGCAATGAATTCCACAGAATGGAATACTTGTGATGCCACCCAAGAAAGAACTGGCACCAGTCATTCACCATGCCAGCACCCAAGTAAAGTGCCATGTTGATAGCAAGTGGCTGTGGGACATTTTATTATCCTGTTAGTACACTCTTTAAATGCAAGTTAGCGTTGTGGAAATGCATATCACTTAGAGCAGGGGTTCCCAACCTTTTCCGTCTAGTTTACCCCTGGCAACTTTAATAACATAAAACAATGTTAGTTCACTTATTTATGAACAACTAATGATGAACAGATACCAGTATACCTGAACCAAACACAGTCAGTCAATGAGAAAAAATATGTACAAATCCAGAGTCAACAATTTTACCCCCTGGGTAGGCAAAATCTACCCCTTGGGGGTAAATTTACCCCAGGGTTGGAATCCTTGTCTTAGAGGGAAATGGGCCAAAATAAAATCACTACCAATGAGTCACATAATTGTGCATTGCAAGTGTGTTGAGATCACATGGGATGTTATTGAAACTTCTTGCCTCAACTCCATTCAGCAACAGATCTATCAATTTAGTCACTAATGGAACCATATCGTATGTGATGGCTGGCAAAGGTTAAAACCCAAATAGGGTTAAAAAGGTCACAGAGGTCTGGTACTCATATTGTTCCGCCAATAAGCATGTGGCACTGTCAAAATAGATTAGTCACTGGTCAGAATGAGATTTGTTGATCACATGCAGAAAAATAGAAATGGAAGTAGCAAAACACAAAGTGCTGGAGGTGCCCAGCAGGTCAGACAACATCTGTGAAGGCAATGGACAGACGATGTCTCAGGGCAATTCAGACAATGTGAATGGCAGTTGTTTACATCAGATTTTATAGGACATTGGCAGGAGCAGACCGTGTGGGACAAGTCAAGTCAGGTTGAGTCAGGTTTATTGTCTAATGCACAAGAATGGAGAGGTACAGGTACAATGACAAGTTTGCTTGTTTGCAGCAACACCACAGGCACATAGACTCAGGCAACAACAAAAACATTAATTATACATAAATTACACAATATTTGGAGGAGAGCAAAAAGAAAAGACTGCAAACAGCAAGATCTTAGTGCAAAACACAATTAGAAAAAAAAACAAATTCATGGTAGTGCAGGAGGTGGGCCATTGGTGAGATGGGATCAGGATTTTGTAAGCACTTCAAGCACCTGATAGTTGTAGGAAAGTAGCTGTTCTTGAACCAACTACCTACCTTTCCACAAAATCTATTAGTATAACCTTTGGTAGACAAAAATGCAGGAGAAACTCAGCGGGTGAGGCAGCATCTATGGAGCGAAGGAATAGGTGACGTGGTAAAATATAGCTTTTTATTCCCTTCTCCCTCATTGCTTGTCCAATCTCTTCTTAATGATACCTACACTATACATTGGCGACACACCCCGTGGTAGCAAGCTCAACATTAACAGCTGAAATGGTTCCAGTTTCTCCCCTTCTGCAAATGCCGATTCCAACTACAGGTTGATCCCAGGTATAGAGTAATCCAGCTATCCATAAAGTTTAAAAAAAAATGTTTGAACCCAGGTAGTTTTCATAAAACATGGCTCATCACAGTGGTGCTGGATCATGTTATTCCCAGATATTATTGCATGCCTATAGCAATTGGAGGCCAATAGGTGATCATGCAGATAAGAGTCTTCTTGTAAACTAGAGCAATGTGATCCAAACAGTTTCAAGCAGTAGAACCATGGTGGAAGAGTGAGGAATTGAGTTTGTAACCAGCAGATAGAGTAGACTTCCTCAACAATAAAAAGAAATATCACAAATAGCGAAAGGCCTGGATAGAGTGGATGTGGAGAGGATGTTTCCAATAGTGGGAGAGGCTAGGACCAGAGGGCACAGCCTCAGAATAAAAGGATGTACCTTTAGAAAGGAGATGAGGAAGAATTTCTTTAGTCAGAGGGTGATTAATCTATGGCATTTATTGCCACAGACGGCTGTGGAAATTGTCATTGGATATTTTTAAAGCAGAGATTGACAGATTCTTGATTAGTAAGGGTGTCAAAAGTTATGGAGAGAAGGCAGGAGAATGGGGTTGAGAAGGAAAGATAAATCAGCCACAGTTGAATGGCAGAGTAGACTCAAATGGGCTAATGGTCTGATTCTGCTCCTATGTCTTATGAACTTATAATTATCAGAAGTAGGCAAAGTAGCCACCCATGCCTTCATCACCATTCAAATTATGAATGTTTATGCCACATTGGTGCACTGGTACCTGAACCGTTGATCTACATATCTAATCTCATTCTTGAATGTATTCAGCAAATTCCAAAGATTTAATGCACTCTGGATGAAGAAAGCTTTAAAAAAAAGTCATGATTGATCTTATAGGAACTGATATAGATTCAGTGAATCGAACATTTTTCTATGCCTTAGCAATTCTACCCATAAATACAACTTCTGAAAAGTTCATTCACACAACTATTTTAATGCAGAAAAATATTCCCCATGGCACTTCACTGGAGTGTTATTAAGCAGAAAATCGAAATGAATCCATGTTGAAAGATAGACATAAAAAGCTGTAGTAAGTCAGTGTGTCAGACAGCATCTCTGGAGAAATGAATAAGGTGTTGTTTCGGGTCAAGACCCTTCTTCCATCAGTTTGGTCAGAGAGGTAGATCTTCAAGGAGGAATGAGATGTTGGATCAATGAGATTTAGTGAGATGATCCCTGGATCAAAGCCATATCAGTTGAAAGCACTTCAGCTAATGATGAAGCAGTTAATTTGGGGGATAATTAAGAGGCCAGAAGCATTAACATGATTATAGGATTGAGGAGATTGCAACAGTAGAGAGGTGTGTGATCATTACAAGATTTGAAAACAAGGAATTGCTAAATCGGGACCCAGTATAATCAGTAAGTGCAATGGTTATGGAAAAAGATAACTTGGTGCAAACAAAACAGCAATGTTTTCTCAGTCTACCTGCTGCTTCACAACTCCAGTGACCCAGTTCAATCCTGACCTCCAGAATCATCTGTGCAGAGTTTGCACATTCTTCCTGTGGCTGTGTGAATTTCCTCTGGGTGCTCTGGTTTCCTACCATATCCCAAAGATTGCAGGTTATCTGAATGGCGGCCGATTAGGAAAAGGGAAGATGCAACGAGACCTGGGTGTCATGGTACACCAGCCATTGAAAGTAGGAATGCAGGTGCAGCAGGCAGTGAAGAAAGCAAATGGTATGTTAGCATTCATAGCAAATGGATTTGAGTATAAGAGCAGGGAGGTTCTACTTCAGTCGTACAGGGTCTTGGTGAGACCACACCTGGAGTATTGCGTACAGTTTTGGTCTCCTAATCTGAGGAAAGACATTCTTGCCATAGAGGGAGTACAGAGAAAGTTCACCAGACTGATTCCTGGGATGGCAGGACTTTCATATGAAGAAAGTCTGGATAGACTCGGCTTGTACACGCTAGAATTTAGAAGATTGAGGGAGGATCTTATAGAAACTTACAAAATTCTTAAGGGGTTGGACAGGCTAGATGCAGGAAGATTATTCCCGATGTTGTGAAAGTCCAGAACTAGGGGTCACAGTTTAAGGATAAGAGGGAAGTCTTTTAGGACCAAGATGAGAAAATCATTTTTTACACAGAGAGTGGTGAATCTGTGGCTCTGCCACAGAAGGTAGTTGAGGCCAGTTCATTGGCTATATTTATGAGGGACTTAGATGTGGCCCTTGTGGCTAAAGGGATCAGGGGGTATGGAGAGAAGGCAGGGACAGGATACTGAGTTGGATGATCAGCCATGAACATATTGAATGGTGGTGCAGGCTCAAAGGGCCGAATGGCCTACTCCTGCACCTATTTTCTATGTTGGTAGATTAATAGGATTATTTGGCTCCTGTAATTTCCCCCTGGTGTGTGAAGGGGTAGAAGCCAAAGCGAGTTTAGTTTAATTTAGAGATACAGTGTGGAAAGAGGACCTTCGGCCCATGGAAACCATGCCGACCTGTGATCACCTGTACACTAGTACTATCCTACACACTAGGAACAATTTACAGAAGCCAATTAAGCTACAAACACGTGTCTTAACCTTGTGGACCAGTATACCACATGCGTGATTGTCAAATGACTTACGAAAGTGCCTATAGACAATGTCCATGGCCCTGCCTTCATCAATCTTCAGTTTATCTCTTCAGAAACCCAATAAAATGAGTGTCGGAAGATTTCCCCGTACACAGTAATGCTAACTATCCTTCATCATCCCCTGCTTTTCCAAGTGTGCACAAATCTTATCCCATAGGACTTTCTCCAGTAATTTCCCAACCAAAAACATCACCCATCCTTTTACTCCAGAATGCTGCCTGACCTGCTGAGTTACTCTTTGTGTCTATCTTTGGTAACACCCAAACAATCTCCTTCTTATACTGATCTGCTCCACATATCCACATACCCCATCCTGGCTAGGGTCAGCACAGTGGCGGAGCTGCAGTTTCACTGCGGATACCAGGGTTTGTTCCTGATCTTGGGTCTGTCCATGTGGAGTTTGCACGTCCTCCCTGTGACTGTGTGGGTTTCCTCCGGGTGCTCTGGGATTCCTCCCACATTCTAAAGAAATGCAGGTTTGCAGATTAATTGGATTCTGTAAATTATCCCTAATGTGTAGGGAGTGGATGGTAAAGTGGGATCACATAGAACTAGCATGAATGTGTGAGCCCAGACTCAAACGGCAGAATAGCCAATTTCCATGCTGCATCAATAAACTAAAACTAAACTAAACTCCTTATCTACCATGTCCTTCTCCTTTGGTGAATACAGATGAGAAGTGTTCATTTAGGACCTTGCCCACGTTGCCTAGCTACATATAAATTATCCCTTAGGGCCTTAGAGGAACCCACTCTTGCCTTGACTACTTCCTTGCTCCTGATTTAGAGCAAGGAGAATAAAATGGATTGGAGTAGGCTTGGTGTTAAAATAAGGACATTGAGGTTAGCACCGACTCAATGGGCTGAAGGGACTGTTTCAGTTTCATCTCTACATGACTTCATTTTCAAAACCAATTAATTAAAGAATCATTAATGTACACAGAGATCCACCAGCATTTAATTAGTGTAGCTACTGAAAGATTTTAGCTATTGATTGAGAGCTACATGGCAAGTTGTTTCTCATTAAGGTTACTGTGGCGAGGAATGTTAGCGTAGAGCAGGTAGACAAAAAATGCTGGAGTAACTCGGCAGGTGAGGCAGCATCTACGATGAGAAGGAATTGGCGACGTTTCGGGTCGAGACCCTTCCTCAGACTGTTAGTTCCTTCTCTCCATAGATGCCGCCTCACCTGCTGAGTTTCTCCAGCATTTTTTGTCCACCTTTGATTTTACCAGCATCTGCAGCTCTTTCTTAAACATGTTAGCGTATAGCCAGCTTATGTATCATAAATTTAGGATGATTCAGGCAATTCTCACCAAGGACAAATATTCTTATGTGAGCATTTTCACGGGTTATTAAAACCAGCAAAATAAAAAATAACATTAAAATGGCAGAAACAAACAAAAACAGAGGGAAAGGAGAGAAAATAACTGAAGTAATAGTTAAATGAATCTGCAAGAGAGATAGAAGGGGAATGGGGAAAGAAACTGAAATACAAATGGAGGAGAAGGAATTAAAGAGTTAGCTTTTTAAAAGAAAAAGACTTAAGGGGACAAAAACGCACAAATATACATTCATAAAAGGTTTTGAATATAAAATACAAGTCTTATGAATTAAAATGTTAATTATTCTCGGAAAGGTACATCATTATTCAGAGATACTTTAAAAAAAAATCCATACACACCTTCCTACAAGGCACCTTGGAATAAGACAACTGTATTACAATCGGGCATCTAATGTATGGAGTACACGTTAGACTTTCAATCAAAACACGGATAGTGATGAAGAAGAACATCAACTTACACACTATGAGCTTTCAAATGTTTACCTGTGTGTAGGAACAAGACTGGAAGGAAGTTCAGTGACACAGCGTCGATCCATTATTGGTATTCTTGAGGGAGAATATGAATGGTAAGCCGTCAAAACCACACTGCCTGAATCATTTCTCTCCATTATCATCGGCACATGCTTCGCTGTACTCCAAGTGACAGCTACCCCAGAAAGCCGTCACATTGCCACAGTACAGCAGCACAGGCTGCAATGCGAGAACAGATCTCGCACTTCTCACCCTTCCTCGCCACTTCTAAACAAACAAGTATCCAAATCAAGAAACAACGTCGGAACAGGGCAAATGTGGGATTAGTATATCGCCAACGCCTCTCCAGCCTCAAGTGGGCAGCCACCGGCATCCGGAGGGAGCCAATCTCTCTCCAATACCACGGAGCAAGATTATAGCTAACCTGGGGGCGGTGCAAACAGTAAATGTTTGAAATACTTTGCAACTTATCTTTGCACACAAGCCACGGTGAGACTATCCCCCTCCCTCCTTGACAGTCAATGCCTGTAACAAAAGTGGTTTGTTAGGGGAGAAATAATATTGCCGTTCACTTACATACTGCTGAGAGAGAGGTGTTCCTTTTGTAAACTGAAACCTAGCAGCGCAGCCACGAAAAATAGTGCGTGTCCATGAAATATTCAGGAAGTGGATTACATAGCTGTTTGAACAGGCGAGGTAAAGCCTTGACGGGTTCGGGAACACTTGCACTGCGAGGGCTCCTGGCCACTGAGATGTGTGACCTGCTCAGCAGTGAAACTCAACCCTGGTTCACTTTAATTGGACTTTGTCTGGATCCTCCGGGAGGGGCAGTAGTGATAGTTTCTGCTTCAGAACAGAGAGAATTACAACTTCAGAGTATAACAATGGCTGTAACAATGCAGGAAACATTCCGCACGTCCGGCAGCATCGGTGGGAAGAGAAACTGGATTTAATGTTTGGCCCGAGAAACTCTGACCTGCTAAATCTCCTGTTTTTAATTCAGAATTACACCGTCTGCAGATTTGTATTTCCCTTCAAAACAAAATTTCTAGTTAACCTGGCAGAAAAATAAATGTTTTAAACGCTCAGCCTCAAATACAATCTCGCTTAATTTCACTTGACAATCTTTCCCTCTCATGCTGTTCCAATCATCATTTGACTCGAAGTTATCTGGGAAATGCAATCTCTCGAGCAGCAAATATATATACGCAGCCTTCACTTGTAATCAATCATGTTTCAGTGCTGGATTCATGGGTAAAATAGCGGGAGTTAGATGGAAACTTAATCAGTTGCTTATCAACAGCGCTTGTGGGGCACAGCCTAATTAACCCTGTCACATACAAGATCAATGGCTGCTGAACATATCATTCCCTGAATGTGCTTTTAGTAACGCAGCCTTCTAAACGCTGTGGGAGGAAACTTTATTAAAGGAGACTGGTAATATTGTGGTTACATTACTGGTTTGACAATCCGGAGTTCAGGCGGTATACATTTCAATCACACTGCATCTGAGAAATTCAAATTCAGTTAATTAAATACATCTGGAATACAGAGTCACATTGATACTACAGAAAGAAAAGATTCACCATTGTTCTTTTGACAAAGGAAATCTAATGGGGTGGCCCATGTGTGATGACTTTTAACTATTTAGTGTTTGTGTTCTGTTCTGAAATGGCCGAGCAATTCACAAAGCAATATTTTTAGGTTTAGTTTCATTATTGTCACATGCACCAAGGCACAGTGAAAAGCTTTGCTTTGCATGCTATCCAATCCAATCAAATCAGATAGTTCTACACACAAACACAATCAAGCCCAATTTGTACAATATTTAGAGCAAAAGGAAAGATACAGAGTGCAGAATATAAATAGATTTATTTTAGAACAACTTGCGAGGGTGCAGATTTACAGGGCAGCACGGTGGCGCAGCAGTAGAGTTTTAAGAAGGAACTGCAGATGCTGGAAAATCGAAGGTACACAAAAAAGCTGGAGAAACTCAGCGGGTGCAGCAGCATCTATGGAGTGAAGGAAATAGGCAACGTTTCGGGCCGAAACCCTTCTTCCGCCTGCTAGGGGGTGGGGGGGCGGGGAGAAGAAAGGAAAAAGGAGGAGGAGGAGGAGCCCGAGGGCTGAGACAGCCCGAGGGCTGAGGAAGGGGAGGAGGCAGCAAGGGCTAACAAAATCGGGAGAATTCAATGTTCATGCCCGCAGGATGCAGACTCCCCACACGGAATATGAGGTGCTGTTCCTCCAATTTCCGGTGTTGCTCGCTCTGGCCATGGAGGAGACCCAGGACAGAGAGGTTGGATGGGGAATGGGAGGAGGAGTTGAAGTGCTGAGCCACCGGGAGGTCAGGTTGGTTATTGCGGACCGAGTTGCTGCCTTACTGCGCTTGCAGCGCCAGAAACCCGGGCTCGATCCCGACTATGGGGGGAGTTTATACGTTCTCCCGGTGGTGATGTGCTTTTTTTCCGAGATCTTTGGTTTCTTCCCACACTCCAAAGACATACAGGTAGATAAATTGGCTTGGTATAAGTGTAAATTGTCCCTAGTGTGTGTAGGGTAGTGCTAATGTGCAGGAATCCTCTGCGAACAGCAAGCAAAGTGTTGCCACGATCCAGCGCCATCTTGGCCTTGCCAATCATGACCACTTCCTGAAAATAAATTACGTAATCACACTAGTTTATTTTCAGCTACAGCATGGAAACAGGCCCTTCAGCCCACCGTCCATGCTGATGATCAATCACTCATTCAAACTGGCCTTCGTCAGTCAGAGTATTGAGTGTAGAGGTTGGGAGGTCATGTTACAGTTGTATAAGACATTGGTGAGGCCGCATTTAGAGTATAGTGTTCAGTCACCATGTTAGAGGAACAATGTTGTCAAGCTTGAAAGGGTTCAGAGAAGACTTACCAGGATGTTGCTAAGACTCAAGGGACTGAGTATAGGGAGAGGTTCAGCGGGCTAGGGCTTTAATCCTTGGAGTACAGGAAGATGAGGGGTAATCTTATAGAGGTGTACAAAATCATGAGAGGACTAGATCATGTAAACACACAGAGTCCTTTGCCCAGAGAACTTGGAATTGAGAACCAAAGGACATAGCTTTAAGTTGAGAGGGGGATAGATCAGTACTTGAGGGGTAACCTTTTTACACAGAGGGTGGTGGATGTATGGAACATGCTGCCGGAGAAGGTAGTTAAGGAAGGTACTCTTGCAATGATTAAGAAACATTTAGACAGGTACATGGATCGGGTAGGTTTAGAGGGATATGGGCCAAACGCAGGTAGATGGGACTAGTGTAGACATGGCATGTTGGTCAGCCATAGGTTGGACCAAAGGGCCTGTTTACCTCCATGACTGACTGTGGTAAGTGAGTTCTTGTGACATGAAGAAAGGATAAAAGTGACTGGGTTGTCTATGCAAATCCTCTTGCATTTTTTTGGCCTTCCATCTATCTGCCTGCTAAATCTCAAGATATCTCATGTAACTGTATTATAACAATGGTTAATAGTCCTACAAGGCATAACAGTCTTGAGTTTTGTTCTTTACAACTCAAAGACTTGGGTCAGGCCAGTTACTTGAGAATTATAGAATCATAGTGTCATACAGCAAGATAACTGGACCTTCAGACCAACCTGCCTATGCTAATACAAATGCCCCATTTACACTACTCCCACCTGCCCACGTTTGGCCCATATTCCTCTAAACCTTTCCTATCCATGTATCTGTCCAATTGTTATTGTAGCTACCTCAAATATCTCCTCTGGCAGCTTGTTCCATACAACCACGCCCACCACCCTCTGTGTGAAACCATCGCCCCTCAGGTTCCTATTAAATCTTTCCCCTCTCACCTAACCATAAATAATTATAGGCCAATGCCAGGATTCACTGGAACAGGTAGGAAGCAAGTATTTCTCAGCCTGGAAGCTATCAATGGGAATTTTGAACACTGGTTCTTTTGTTTGTGTGCTTTGTTATCCTATTAGATGTTGATATAGGTTTGTTTCTGATAAGATAATACCAGCAAGAGACTTGTACTGCATTCCTAGCAAAAGATTCCTAGTACACATACCCCTGAATTACATGATCATGGAGCGGAGGAGAGGAGAGCGGATGTGTGGGAAGATGGCTGCAGTAGTTGGAGTAAAGAAGGGGATGGTACTATCTAAAGAGGATGCGTTTCACCAGATAACGGGAACTCCCTGCTATTGAATATGTAAGCAGGAGTGGCCACAGAATAGGCCCTCCTGAGAGAGGTACGGCAGCAGGTAGGTGAGCTAGACATTTCGCAAACTGAGCCATGACTGCAGCGCCAGGGAGTTGAAATCCCACTCTGTCAGAATTAGAATTCAAAAATTCCAGAAGGTCGAAAGGGTATCAGAAATTTGTAAAAAAAGTATTCACTGAAACTGCAACCTCTTTTTTTTATGATCAGAACAGGCTCCTATAAAATTCTTAGAGGATTGGACAGGGAAGATGCAGGACAAATGTTCTTGATGTTGGTGGAGTCCAGAACCAGGGGTCACAGTTTAAGAATAAGGGGTGGTCATGTAGGACTGAGATGAGGAAAAACTTTTTCACCCAGAGAGTTGTGAATCTGTGGAATTCTCTGCCACAGAAGGCAGTGGAGACCAATTCACTGGATGTTTTCAAGAGAGTTGGATTTAGCTCTTAAGGCTAAATGGTCTGCTTCCCTGTAGCTATCTCTAAACCCTGTAATCCAGATATCATTCTGGTAAACCTACTCTACATCCTTTCCAAAGCCTCCATATCCATCATGTCAACGTGCTGACTGATTGTCGGGGAGTCCCCTTCTCTACCATTACCCCAGTACACCTTTGGCCCTTATTCATCCGCTACTACTCTACCCCCTTCCAGCCCCACTTATGCAGGAATCATACCCTCTTATTGGAGACCCTCAGAATATCCTTGATCGAACATTACTGAACTTTATCTTGCACTCAACATTATTCACATTATCCCCTTTATTATGTATCTGTACGCTGTGGACGGCTTGATTGTAATCATGTAATTAAGAGAGAGCTGGATAGGGCTCTTGAAGATAAGTGAGTCAGGGGATATGGGGAGAAGGCAGGAATGGGTTATTGATTGTGGATGATCAGCCATGATCACATTGAATGGCGATGCTGGCTTGAAGAGCCGTATGGCCCACTCCTGCACCCATTGTCTATTGTATTGTCTTTCCGCTGTCCGGTTAGCACACAACAAAAGCTTTTCACTGTACATCGGTACATGTGACAATAAACTAAACTAAACAAATAAACTCCAGTGAAGCAGTTGATCACTTCAGTCTTGTGACCTGCAGATCAGAGATGTTGTTATATCATTTGCAGAGACAGTGGTGAAAAAATTATAAACTGAAATTGATAGAGTGAGAACCTTACTTTTGCTGTTGGGGGCACATTTGGGAAAGATCAGGCATGTCTCCAAATAGGGAGCTCCTGGCATCTCCATATATATAGTCAGGCTGGCACTCAGCAAAGTATCAATGCCTCTTTAGTCATGTCAGCTATGACCCTTCACCTCGCCATTCAAGTGCCCTCCAGTGCTATGCTGGTTCTTTGCATTCACGTGTGATGGGCCAGGCTTATTGCTGCACTTTCTTCATTTACATTTTCATTTACCTTCCACTATTGAGAAGCTCAAAAGTTATTATGTAAAAAGCGAGCCTGTTTCCCCTTTACAAACTGCACAAAGGGAGTTCAATGAAACCATTGCTGCTGATTACGTGCAGGAAAAAGTGTTAGATTGAAAATAAAGACTTTTGGAAATAGAATGGTTCCCTGAGAATCTTAGCTCATGGCTACTCCACAGAGTTGCAATATCAGCACCATTTGAGAACAGGTCACAACATTCTCATCCTTACCAGAAACGTGCTCAAAGGCTCAGCCAACCATGGAACCGGGAACCCGCCTGGAGGACCCAAAGGCTTGGCAGACCAGGAGAGAGCTGTTGGAGACATTGGGCCAGGTTTAGTCCGGATGTTGCCGTTTCCTTCCACATCCCAAAGACGTGCGGATCTGTAGGTTAAACGACTTTGTAAATTGCTCCTAGTGTGTTGAGAGTGGATGAGAAAGTGGGGATAACATAGAACTAGTGTGAACAGGTGACTGACGGTCAGTGTGGACTCAGTAGGTCGAAGGGCCGTTCCATGCCGAATCTCAAAACTAAACTAAACTAAACTAAACTAAACTAAACTAAACTAAAAAAGTAGAATTTGCACAATCCCTTTTGGTAAAAATCACTGTATGGAAGTCCTAGCTCAGAAACGTGCCCTTCAGCCACACATCAAGATACAGGCGCTTCTGCCCACTCATTCTGCAAGAATCATATGCACCCCACTTTGTCATCAACTTTCTCCAGCTTCCACAGGCCATTCACACACTGAGTTCAACATTAATTAACCCACTAACCATCGAAGCTCATCTCTAAACTCGTGGAACATGTGAGTCAGCACTCACGTCTGCAACTGGATCCTCGATTTCCTGACCACAATCAGAGAGGATGGGTGATAAATCAACCTCTACAATAATCCTCAACACTGGTGCTGTGTTCTCAGCCCCCTTCTATACTCTTTATACACTCAGGACTGTGCAGACAAATACCAATCCATCTCACTTTACAAATTACAGACAACACCGCCACAGTGGGCTGGATATCAAATAATAATGAGACTGAGTACAAGAAGGAGATTGAGAACCTCGTAACCTGGTGCCAAGACAACAACCTCTCCCTCAATGTCAGCAAGATAAAGGAGATTGGGACCGACCAGGAAGCAAAGCAGCACAAATACCCCGCCACACATTGATGGTGCCGAAGTAGAGATGGTTGACAGCTTCAAGTTCGCAGGAATAAATATCACCAGCAATCCGTCCTGGACCAGCCACATTGAAGCAACGGCCAGGAACTTCCTTAGAAGGTTTATGGGCCTGTTCCACTTAGGCGACTGAAGGAGACTATGCAGTCGCCACATGGTCGCCACATGTTCGTGCTTGGTTGCCAGGTAGTCAGTCGCCTTCATGATCACGAGGAGTTCCCGCATTCTGGTAACCAAAGATCCTATAGCGAGCAAGATAGTCCAGTCCTACTAAATCCAATGGGCTGACGTGTAGTACGTAACGGAGCGGAACGTGAGCCTTTTCTTCGGCCATTTCAGTAACCCGACCCGACTTTGTATATCCCTCTCGCAGTGTAATCAGCATTGCGGGGGAACAGTTTGTGTGTGTGTGTGATATAGGGTTAGATTCATAATTCTGTTAATTCATAATTCTGTTAAATTTTGTTAAAGATTAATATGTTAACAAATTATGATTCTGTTCATTGTCTTTTTTTATGGGATTTTTTAACATTTCTTTTTAAATGGCTCATGTGCTGTGTTTGAGTTGATTTTTGTATTACACTTGCACTCTGTAATTCATCTAATCACACTGTTCAGAACTGCGGAATTTGGAAAAATAATAGCAATATAGAAACATAGAAAATAGGTGCAGGAGTATGCCATTCGGCCCTTCGAGCCTGCACCGCCATTCAATATGATCATGGCTGATCATCCAACTCAGTATCCTGTACCTGCCTTCTCTCCATACCCCATAATATGAAGATTTCAGTTGCTCTACTCTTGCAATGTTCCTTGAATGAAGTATTTAACAAAATAAAAATTGTTTTGAGCTAGATTAAAAAATGATGTATAACTTAAGGATGGTTTTATTCAGCGAGCATACAACTGATTAGATTGTGTAGGAAAGAACACACATTTATGAATGTGATATAGATGTATATAATCATATAACACACTATATATTTCCCCAGATTTGTATATATAATGATAAACTTTATTTTGGTCTCAAGGCCCAGACAAGAGGCAACATTACATAAAAATACATTGTAACCTCCCCGCAACTTTACCCTGGCGTCCCAGCCGTGCTGATCCGGGCCAGACTTCGCACACGCTGTGGAACGAACATTGGCCAACTTTTGCTTTTTATTGTGAGGCAGAGAGGCAGAAAGAAAATGAAGAGAACATTTTTACCAAAGATCTTTGAATTTTACGAGGATGTTTCCATAAACAGATTCCGTCTTCACACTAGTATCTTTGCTCCGTTATGGGATCTTTGCTCCGTTATGGGATCGTTGCTCCGTTATGGGATCTTTGGTGCAGAGACGGAAGCCAGTTACGGAAATGGGGCTGAAAATTACCCATTAATCTGCCCATTCTACGTACTACGTCTTTTTCGTCGAGTGGACTATCTTGCTCGCTATAGGATCTTTGCTGGTAACTAGTTGCAGCCTCATTATGGTCGCCATTAATTTTTCAACATGTGGGGGGGGTGTGTGGGGGGGGGGGGGGGGGGGGGGTTGGTCTGGTGTGTGTGTGTGTGTGTGTGTGTGTGTGTGTGTGTGTGTGTGTGTGTGTGTGTGTGTGTGTGTGTGTGTGTGTGTGTGTGTGTGTGTGTGACAGTCGCCGTTCCAAGTTAAGTGGGACAGTCCCCAACAACTAGTAATCGTCTCCCAAACTGCATTGTGTGGGGGACAGGGGAGGGGGTGTGTGGGGAGGGGGGTGTGTGGGGGAGGGAGGTTGGGGGGGGAGGGAGGTTGTGGGGGAGTGGGTGGGGTGTGGGGGTGGGGGTTGGTGTGTGGCCGGGGGCATGTGGGGGGAGGGGGGGTTTGGGGGGAGGGGGGTTTGTGGGGGGGGGGGGTGTGTAGGGGGGATGTGTGGTGGGAGGGGGGTTGTGGGGGTAGGGGGGGGGTGTGGGAGGGGGAGAGGTGTGTATGTGGTATGGGGAGAGGGGTGTGGGAGGGGGGCTCCGATCACACTCACCAGCTCCGGACTCACTCAGTGGCTCCCGACCCATCGTCGTGGTCTCCGCTGTTGCCCGCGAACATAGCCCCTGCCCGCGAACACAGCCCCCGCCCACACTCTGCTCACTCCGCTCCTTCAGCTTTATTCTCGCCGCTGGTGATTGACAGCGGGAGCCGGAAGGGGCGTCGCCGTCCCGGTGAATGACAGGAGAGAAGACCAATAACTTTTGTGACATCTCATCGATCAGAACAAAACTTGATGCGCTTGCAGCACAGGAGAATGGCGAGTAAGGTGGCCAAAATTCGTAGCGCTATCGGGTACCGTTTTTGGCGCAAATTTAAAAACAACGCAAACAGAAGAGGACAAGAAGAGAGTTTGATAAGTATATAGATAATAATATAACAAGAACAAGCAATAGTATTTGGGTGGTTAGAGCGCCACTATTTAGTTTTTAGTCTTGTTTAGAGGTAAAGCGTGGAAATAGGCCCTTCAGCCCACCGAGTCCATGCTGACCACTGATCACCCTGTACTAGCACTATCCTACATACTAGGAACCATTTGTAATTTTACCAAAACTAATTAATCTACAAACCTATACGTCTTTGGAATGTGGGAGGAAACCGGCGCTCCCAGAGAAAACCCACACAGTCACAGGAATAACGTACAGACTATGTACAGGCAGCACCCTTCGTCAAGCTCAAACCCGGGTCTCTGGCAATATAAGGCAGCAACTCTACTGATGTGCCACCGTGCCACCCCTGCTTCCAATAGCTTGCTCCACTGTAAGGTATTAACTTCAAAGAAATAAGATTAATGAGAAATCCAAGGGGAAATCTTGATAAAAAAGTAAAGAAATGCTAAATAGATGCTTTAGATAAATTACCCTTGATTAAAGTACATTACTTCCGAGCTTTCAGCTAATGATAGTCCAGGACTCTGGTTTGTGCAGTTGGCAAACTAGCAACTTGTAGTTAACCAAATGTCAGTAAATCTCTGAAATACAGATTGCAACCAAATGTAGACCATCATCATTCAGTGCTTTAAAAATTCTAAGTACCTGTTGTTTTGTTCTCTGGAGGAGATAAGGTGACCTCAGTATGGATGGATGAACATAAGTTGCATTCACATGAAGCCAAAATAAATGAAGGCTGCGATACAGTTACGCCATTATCTCAAGACAATGTTTTGGCAATGACTCAAACATCTCTAACCACAAATCCATTACAATGAAACAATTAGTTCAATGAACCAATGCAAGATGAACGGCTAGAAAATATTATGTGAATAATTGCATTTGTTATTTGTTTCAGATGCTTGGGTCTTTTATGCCCCAGCCTGCAAATGGTTTTCAGATGTTCTCTGAGTAAGTTTTCATTTTTTAGCTTGGTCTTAATCAAACCCACAGAGCTAAGTTCCAGGTGAAGGACCTCAGGGAGATTTCTTATTGATATTCCTGCCAACATTTCATGAAGTTTAGAACTTTTATCATCTTTCCATATGCTGGAGTCACAATCACCCACTGCCTCGCGAGCCCGGAATCTCTCCCATGTCTGGGGCCAACATTACAGATACCTGTATTGAACTGCTTCCCTCAAAATTGCATACTAAGGACCAGCTCGATAAAAACATGGGGTAAATTACCATAGAAAGATGGGCTGATAAGAATAGGTTAATTTTCGAGTAAGGAGCCTACTAGTGTGGACATTTATAGGCCAGATACCAACTCGTTGGTATGAACTGTTGCTATTCTGCAAATTGTACCTAATCTGTATTTTATAGTTACTTCTTGCAGTCTGCTACAGCTATCCGCTCCGCTGTACCAACGCACCCCCCCCCACACACACTATAAAATAAATGTAGCCATAGGGGTGTGTGTGTTCTAGTTTATACAGATTTAGACTTGAGCGCGGACACAGGCCCTTCAGCCCGATTAGAGATAATCCCGTACACTAGAACTATTCTACACACTAGGGGCAATTAACCTATTCTACACACTACAGAAGCCAATTAACCTGTACACCTGCATGTCTTTAGAGTGTAGGAAGGAACTGGTGCACCCAGAAGAAACCCACGCAGTCACAGAGAGAACATGCAAACTCCATTCAGACAGCACCAGTAGTCAGAATCGAACCCGTGTCTCTGGTGCTGTAAAGCAGCAACTCTACCACAGCCCCCTTGAAGTGCAAAGTAATTGTAGGGCAACTGAGGTTTTGTGAGATTTCCCCCCACCCCCTCCCCAATCACCTCTTTCATTAGGATTAATATCCACAGAATGCAAATGAGTCTGGTAGTGGCTCCAAGGCTTTGAGATTGTGGTGTGCATTTTCATTATTTATTGCATCCAGTGGTAACATCAGAAATTCCAAAACAGTGGATATTGCATGGTTTTTGTCACTGTGCTTTGAAGGCACATGAAAATTAACTTCATATTGCTATTTGTTGGCATAAACATCGTGGTGACATTTGCAGACTTTGATATTTTAATTCAAGATTTGTCATCCACTGAGGAACACCCCCCCCCCCCCCCTCCCTCCCTCCCTCCCCCTCCCTCCCCTCCCTCCAAATTAAAATGACAGCATTTGTAGAGCAGTGAATTGGTAATAAAGCTGAATTGTGATGGCTTCTTCTGTCAGGGATGGCTTGCATCTGTTCTGGTCAAGACGACTGATTTAATTGTATTTTGAGAGCTGTATCTCCAGGCCCAAGGGAGGGAGCTTTGAAAACCCGTACTAAAGCACCAGCTGTACCTCTGCAGGCATTTGCTGAAAGTGGGCACAAAGTGTAACCAAGGGAGCTGGAATGAAGTAAAGCACAAAGCCGTATCCTGATCTCACCATTTCCTGACCAAACCATCTGCTGCATCCGATTTCCTGTCCCAAGGATACTGCATGGTCAACTGGCAGCCATTGCCCCTCTGCTTTATGGCCAACCCCTTCACAGTTGTTCTGCAAACCTCCAGAGATACTTTGGCAAATTCCTGCTTATATCTTGCCATGTAACCCATGGGCACATTGGTATTAAAATGAAGACAGTGTGTGTTGCGAATGTCATAGTAGCATGCAACTAGACTGACATTTATTCATTTCTTATTATTCTGTCCAGATATCCCAGAACAAAGTCTGTTTATAAATCCACTTGACAAATTACAGTAGCTTCTCCTGGAGGTCACAGCGTTCCATTCGGGGTGGAGGAGTAAGAAGAGTAGCAAGAGCAACCTATGGATTCAGAGACAAGAGTTGGGTCTGTTTCAGAGAATGTGTACATAAGAGTATGGTCCTAGACTTGGGGATCTCAATAAGGGAGGATGAACCAGGGAGCTTTCAATCCGTGGTGGGATATCCAGGGTATGGGTGTCATGACAAGTGTTGATCAGGCTAGAACTTTACAGATACCAGCTTACTTTTCAGACAGGCCCTTCAGCCCACACCAACCAATTTATCACCTGTTCACACTAGTTCTACGTTATCCCACTTTCTCATCCATTCCCTATATTAGGATCAATTTTACAAAGGCCAATTAACCTGCAAATCCGCATGGTTTTGGGATGTGGGAAGAAACCCACAGCTCCCGGAGGAGATCCACGCGGTTACAGGGAGAGTGTGAAAACTCCACACACACAGCACCTGAGGCCAGGATCGAACCCGGGTCTCTGACACCATTCATTGGCAGCCACTCTACCAATTGCACTACTGTGCCCCCTTTTACATTTGCCCTACAGGCTAACTTCCTTCACCAATGCACTCACACTACAGAGCCCTGTGGAAGGTGTTGTCTTTTTGCATTAGATGCACAAAGCTTCCTCCAGAGATGGGTAAAGAACACCCCTCACATAGTATCACTTAGTACACTTCCCACTTACCATGTTTTGGGCCTTACATGACCCAGTGAAGCACCATTTATTGTTATTTTATTCCACTTAATTTGGCAACGATGCTGATCTCCACTGAGATAATTGCTAAGTAACCAGGCTATACTGGGACAAAGCAATGGGTGGGACAGGGTTAAATAACACAGACTTCCTAAAAAAATATTGGCAACATGAATTGTTTGTAGAAGGAAGATGGGGGAGAGATGCATCAAAACCTAATCACATCGTGCAAGAGGCGCACAATGTTGCAAATCTAGTTTAGTTAAATTTAGTTTATTGTCATGTACTGAGGTACAGCGAAAAGCTTTTGTTGCGTGCTAACCAGTCAACGGAAAGACAAAACATGATTACAATCGAGCCATCCACAGTGTACAGATACATGATTAAGGGAATAATGTGAATAATATTTAGTGCAAGATAAACCAGTAAAGTCTGATCAAAGATAGTCCGAGGGTCTCCAATGAAGTAGATAGTAGATCAGGATGTAGTAGAATGGTTCAATTGCCTGATAACAACTGGGAAGAAACTGTTCCTGAATCTGGAGGTGTACGTTTTCACCTTCATCTATACTTTTTGCCGATGGGAGAGGAGAGATGATGGAATAGCCAGGGTGCGACTCGTCTTCGAATATGTTGGTGGCCTTGCCAAGGCAGCGTAAGGTATAAATAGAGTCAATGGAAGGAAGGTTGATTTGTGTGATGTTCTGGGCTTAGTAGTAATTCGGACAATGCTTTGGAAACGTGGATGAAATCCTTTGCCCCCTACTCTTTGTAAAAGCAGTTTAAGAAAAACCTTACATTTGTATTGAAACCACTGTTTAATTTTGAGCTGAACTATAATTCTCCAGAGATGCCCTCTGACCCACTGAGATGCTTCCAGCAATTTGTGTCCTTTTTTTGTAAACCAACATCTGCAGTTCCTTAGAACTGCGATATCTGTTGCTCTGATTTTCCTGAGAAATTTATGTTTTTCCACCATTTCCCATATAACCACGGCAATTCCAGACTCTCAGATCAGCAGCAGTGCACCAACATCCTGCAACTGTTAATGGTATGGACAAGCATCAGGAAGTATTCTGATAGGAGTTGCAGTATTTACCAATAAACCATTCTATCACCTACTCAGGAGCCGTCCTAAGCTACTATCTACCTCATTGGAGACCCTTGACCTATCTTTGGCTTTTCTGGACTTTATCTTGCATTAAACATTATCCATGTTATCCCGTACATGTACACCGTGGAGTGCTTGATTGTAATCATGTATTGTCATTCCACTGACTGGATAGCACACACAAAAAAAAGCTTTTCACTGTACCTAGGTACACGTGACAATAAACAAAAACTAAACTAAGCTAAACTAAACTCTAAAGTGTTAACTCTGTTTCTCTTTCTACAAATGCTGCCTGACCCTCTACAGTTTATTTGATTTGAGTTTTTAATGATAGATGTAATTTGTAATAGCATTTTCCTGGTTGTCAGAGGTAATTTCAATTGCTCAAGTTGTTTGACAGTTCAGCCTGGGGACAACGTTTATGTGGGACCTGCAGTTAGCCAGCTGCAGTGGCCACGTTGGAGCCAGCAGATGAGTCCAACTTGCATTTGGAAGACCCGCACTAGCTTGGTCTAAGCGTCTGGGAGCGATTGAGCCCAGACGTTACATGGGTCCAAGGAAATCCAGGATCATCAGAAGATCAAAAGGAGGGATATGGAGAATATTCTTTCAACATAGAGGGCATGGGTCCGTTATTGATAATATTGAGAATGCAGCTTTATGTTAAAGGTTAAAAAAGTGCACAGAAACAGGCCCACTGCCCATTATGTTTATCCTGAATATCAACTACCCATCTATATTAATCGCATTTACTAGCATTTGTATACAATCACAAGAGAAGGAAGAGATAGGGTGAATGCACGGAGTCTTTTTCCCAGGATCGGGGAATCAGAACCAGAGGACTTAGGTTTAATGTGGGAGGGGAAAGATGTAATAGGAAGCTGAGGGGTAACTTTTTCACTCAGTTGGTATATACGGAACAGTGGCTGGTATACGGAACAGTGGCTGGTATACGGAACAGTGGCTGGTACACGGAACAGTGGTTGGTACACGGAACAGTGGCTGGTACACGGAACAGTGGCTGGTACACGGAACAGTGGTTGGTACACGGAACAGTGGCTGGTACACGGAACAGTGGCTGGTACACCGGACAGTGGCTGGTACAACAGTGGCTGGTACACGGAACAGTGGCTGGTACACGGAACAGTGGCTGGTATACGGAACAGTGGCCGGTACACGGAACAGTGGTTGGTATATGGAACAGTGGCTGGTATACGGAACAGTGGTTGGTATATGGAACAGTGGCTGGTACACGGAACAGTGGCCGGTACACGGAACAGTGGCTGGTATACGGAACAGTGGCCGGTACACGGAACAGTGGCTGGTACACGGAACAGTGGCCGGTACACGGAACAGTGGTTGGTACACGGAACAGTGGCCGGTACACGGAACAGTGGCCGGTACACGGAACAGTGGCTGGTACACGGAACAGTGGTTGGTATATGGAACAGTGGCTGGTACACGGAACAGTGGCTGGTACACGGAACAGTGGCTGGTACACGGAACAGTGGCTGGTATACGGAACAGTGGCTGGTACACGGAACAGTGGCTGGTATATGGAACAGTGGCTGGTATACGGAACAGTGGTTGGTATATGGAACAGTGGCTGGTACACGGAACAGTGGTTGGTATATGGAACAGTGGCTGGTACACCGGACACGGAACAGTGGCTGGTACACGGAACAGTGGCTGGTACACGGAACACACGGAACAGTGGCTGGTATACGGAACAGTGGTTGGTACACGGAACAGTGGCCGGTACACGGAACAGTGGCTGGTATATGGAACAGTGGCTGGTACACGGAACAGGGGCTGGTACACGGGACAGGGGCTGGTACACGGAACAGTGGATGGTACACGGGACAGTGGCTGGTACACGGAACAGTGGCTGGTACACGGAACAGTGGCTGGTAAAGGGGACAGTGGTTGGTACCCCGGACAGTGGCTGGTATACGGAACAGTGGCTGGTATACGGAACAGTGGCTGGGTACACCGGACAGTGGCTGGTATACGGAACAGTGGTTGGTATACGGAACAGTGGCCAGTACACGGAACAGTGGCTGGTACACCGAACAGTGGCTGGTACACGGAACAGTGGCCGGTACACGGAACAGTGGTTGGTATATGGAACAGTGGCTGGTACACGGAACAGTGGCTGGTACACCGGACAGTGGCTGGTACACGGAACAGTGGCTGGTACACGGGACAGTGCCTGGTACACGGAACAGTGGCTGGTACACGGGACAGTGGCTGGTACACCGAACAGTGGCTGGTACACCGGACAGTGGCTGGTACACCGGACAGTGGCTGGTATACGGAACAGTGGCTGGTATACGGAACAGTGGCTGGGTACACCGGACAGTGGCTGGTATACGGAACAGTGGCTGGTATACGGAACAGTGGCTGGGTACACGGACCGGACAGTGGCTGGTATACGGAACAGTGGTTGGTATACGGAACAGTGGCCAGTACACGGAACAGTGGCTGGTACACGGAACAGTGGCTGGTACACGGAACAGTGGTTGGTACATGGAACAGTGGCTGGTACACGGAACAGTGGCTGGTACACCGGACAGTGGCTGGTACACGGAACAGTGGC
Source organism: Leucoraja erinaceus (assembly GCF_028641065.1). Lineage (NCBI taxonomy): Eukaryota > Metazoa > Chordata > Chondrichthyes > Rajiformes > Rajidae > Leucoraja > Leucoraja erinaceus. Next base: position 28,736,589 of record NC_073380.1, on the reverse strand, counting down.
TGGTACACGGAACAGTGGCTGGTACACGGAACAGTGGCTGGTACACGGAACAGTGGCTGGTACACCGGACAGTGGCTGGTACACCGGACAGTGGCTGGAATACGGAACAGTGGCTGGTATACGGAACAGTGGCTGGTATACGGAACAGTGGCTGGTATACGGAACAGTGGCTGGTATACGGAACAGTGGCTGGGTACACCGGACAGTGGCTGGTATACGGAACAGTGGCTGGTATACGGAACAGTGGCTGGGTACACCGGACAGTGGCTGGTATACGGAACAGTGGTTGGTATACGGACCAGTGGCTGGTAAACGGAACAGTGGCGGGTACACGGAACAGTGGCTGGTACACGGGACAGTGGCTGGTATACGGAACAGTGGCTGGTATACGGAACAGTGGCTGGGTACACCGGACAGTGGCTGGTATACGGAACAGTGGCTGGTACACGGGACAGTGGCTGGTACACGGCACAGTGGCCGGTACACGGAACAGTGGCCGGTACACGGAACAGTGGCTGGTATACGGAACAGTGGCTGGTACACGGGACAGTGGCTGGTATACGGGACAGTGGCTGGTATACGGAACAGTGGCTGGTACACGGAACAGTGGCTGGTATACGGAACAGTGGCTGATACACGGGACAGTGGCTGGTATACGGAACAGTGGTTGGTATATGGAACAGTGGCCGGTACACGGAACAGTGGCCGGTACACGGAACAGTGGCTGGTATACGGAACAGTGGCCGGTACACGGAACAGTGGCCGGTACACGGAACAGTGGCTGGTACACGGAACAGTGGCTGGTATACGGAACAGTGGTTGGTATATGGAACAGTGGCCGGTACACGGAACAGTGGCCGGTACACGGAACAGTGGCTGGTATACGGGACAGTGGCTGGTACACGGAACAGTGGCTGGTACACGGAACAGTGGTTGGTATATGGAACAAGCGGAGCTGGTTGAGGCAGGTACTATAAAAACACTTAGAAGACATTTGGTCAGGAACATGGATAGGCAAGGTTTAGAGGGATATGGGCCAAACATGGGCACATAGGACCAGCTTAGATGGAGCATCTTGAACAACATGGACGCGTTGGGCCGAAGGGCCTGTTTCCGTTCTGTATGACTACGGCTCTAACTTTGGCCATAGCCTTCTGTAACTTTCTGATTCTAGCACTTATCCAGATCATTTTCAAATGTTGTGAGAGTACTTGCCTCCAGCACTTTCTCTGGCAGTGGATTCCAGGTTCTCACCATCCTCTGGGTGAAAATTCTTTCTTCAGATCCTCTGTAACTCCTCACCTGAAACCTCTGTCCTCTGGTTGTAGAGGCATCCACTATGATTAAAGGTCTGCCACTATCCATCCTTTCTAAGTCTCATAATTTTATTCACCATGTGCTCGCCTTTCTTGTCACTCCCCCTGTCCCCGTCATCTAATTCCTTTCTGGTTGTACATTTCACTCCAGATTTTCCTTCCTTTTCAGATTCCACATCTACACCATTTTGTCTTCACCACCTCACCTACAACATTAGTTACCAACTCCTCCCATCTGAAAATCAACCCCTCCTCATCTGAATCTACCTATCACTTTCCAGTTCTTCTTCCACCCCTTCATGTCACCTCACCTTACCATCTTTCTCCCCTCTACCCCATCAGTCTAAAGAAGTGTCCCAGCTCAAAACATTCTTTGTCTATTTCCCTCCACAGATGCTGCCTGACCCGCTGAGCTCTTCCAGTACTTTGTTTTTTATTCGTCACTAGGTTGGTATAAAAATATCAAAACCGTGGATGAGGATTTCGGCAACTGAGGAGATGAAACAGGGTTGAGGCAGCAATATAAAGAAGACTGTAATCCTCAGTCATTGTGAAGATAGGCACCAAATGCTGGAGTAACTCATCGGGTCAGACAGCACCTCTGGAGAAAATAGAGTGGTGACATTTCAGGTAGGGATCCTTCTTCAGACATCTTCAGTCCCAACCCAAAATGCTACCTGTCCATTTTCTCCAGAGATGCTGCCTGACCTGCTGAGTTACTCCAGTATTTTGGTCTATCTTTGGTATAAACCAGCATATGCAGTTCATTTTTATTACAGTCATTGGGAAGATTTGAATGGGCAATCAGAAGTTCATCTCAAGGTTAAAAATGACACCAAGATTGAAAGCAATCATTTTAAGCCTTAAATTGCTAACCGAGAGGTGATTTTAGTGGATGTGGAACTGCGTTGGTTAACCTATGATTATGCCCACAGATTCAAGGAGGTAGCATCCTTTTAAGAAAGAAGCTGTACCTTTAATGCAAAATGCTCAACAAATATGAAATCACAAATCTTGCACTGTGCATTTTGGAAAATGTCTGGTGGTCTGATATGCTGGGCTCAGTCTTTGAACACATTCCTATCTCCAATCCAGATCATTCTAATATAATTACAAAGCATTTTTCTTCTTCCCATTTCTTCCATAACTAATCGCATATGTGGTTAAAAAAAATACACTCATTTGCCAAACCACTTGTTTGTTTCTACGTCTAAACATTAACTTGCAAGTAAGATCAACCCGTTTTGCTGCATTCCTGTCATCCATTAGACTGACATGGCTTGATATAAATTCTTGGAAGGAGCTATTCCCAAGTTACATACTTTCAAGCCGTTTATTTATTGTGGTTTATGGCTCTGGCAGTGACAGCTTGAAACAACTAGGGCCAATAGATCATTAAAAACTCTCCAAAGACTTAACTCAAGACAATAATATTTTAAATTTGCCGTTTCAGGGGCAACTTGTGCAGAAATAAATATGACCTCACATTCCAGCACCTTCTGGAAAGCGTTAGCACGCTCTCTTTTCTGTGGGGTAATCACTGCAACGGGGAAACATCTCCTGGAGTGCGGGCCTCCATTTATGTCACTTGCCCAGAAATCATGACCGCATTTAACATAGACTAATTATTCATGTGTTCCTACGTCATTCCTCTCTCCACTATTTTGGTAAAGGTTTTACTTATTTGTTAACTATTATCATGAAGAGCAGTTTTACAAACTATTATTCCATCTTAGAAACATAGAAACATAGAAAATAGTTGCAGGAGTAGGCCATTCGGCCCTTCGAGCCTGCACCGCCATTCAATATGATCATGGCTGATCATCCAACTCAATATGATCATGGATCATCCAACTCAGTATGATCATGGCTGATCATCCAACTCAATATGATCATGGCTGATCATCCAACTCAATATGATCATGGCTGATCATCTTGCATCAAAGACAGAAGAAAAAAATGAAAATGGATAACTGTGACATCAGCCACAGTTTAGTTTAGTTTAAAGATACAGCATGGAAACAGGCTGTATCCCACTGAGTCTACTGTGTACCTGTTCACGTTAGTTCAATGTTATCTCATTTTCGCATCCACTCCCTACACATTCGGGACAAGTTTACATAGGTCAATTATTCCACAGACCGGTACATCCTTCGGATGCGGGAGGGAACTGAATCACCCTGGAGGAAACCCAGGCGGTCACAGGAAGAACATGCAA